>NC_143013.1:58009727-58321836 GCF_055824585.1 Amblyomma mixtum | reverse complement strand
AGAAAGAAAGGAAGGAAGAAAGAAAGAAAGGAAGAAAGAAAGAAAGAAAGGAAGAAAGAAAGAAAGAAAGGAAGAAAGAAAGAGAAAGAAAGAAGAAGAAAGAAAGAAAGAAAGAAAGAAGAAAGAAAGAAAGAAGAAAGAAAGAAAGAAAGGAAGAAAGAAAGGAAGAAAGAAAGAGAAGAAAGGAAGAAAGAAAGAAAGAAAGGAAGAAAGAAAGAAAGAAAGGAAGAAAGAAAGAAAGAAAGAAAGAAGAAAGAAAGAAAGAAAGGAAGAAAGAAAGAAAGAAAGAAAGAAAGAAAGAAAGAAGAAAGAAAGAAAGAAAGAAAGAAAGAAGAAAAGAAAGAAAGAAAGAAAGAAAGAAAGGAAGAAAGGAAGAAAGAAAGAAAGAAAGGAAGAAAGAAAGAAAGAAAGGAAGAAAGAAAGAAAGAAAGGAAGAAAGAAAGAAAGAAAGGAAGAAAGGAAAGAAAGAAAGGAAGAAAGAAAGAAAGAAAGGAAGAAAGAAAGAAAGAAAGGAAGAAAGAAAGAAAGAAAGAAAGAAAGAAAGAAAGAAAGAAAGAAAGAAAGAAAGAAAGAAAGAAGAAAGAAAGAAAGAAAGAAAGAAAGGAAGAAAGGAAAGAAAGAAAGAAAGAAGAAAGAAAGAAAGGAAGAAGGAAGAAAGAAAGAAAGAAGAAAGAAAGGAAGAAAGAAAGAAAGGAAGAAAGAAAGGAAGAAAGAAAGAAAGGAAGAAAGAAAGGAAGAAAGAAAGAAAGGAAGAAAGAAAGGAAGAAAGAAAGAAAGGAAGAAAGAAAGGAAGAAAGAAAGAAAGGAAGAAAGAAAGGAAGAAAGAAAGAAAGGAAGAAAGAAAGGAAGAAAGAAAGAGAAGGAAGAAAGAAAGGAAGAAAGAAAGAAAGGAAGAAAGAAAGGAAGAAAGAAGAAGGAAGAAAGAAAGAAAGGAAGAAAGAAAGGAAGAAAGAAAGAAAGGAAGAAAGAAAGGAAGAAAGAAAGAAAGGAAGAAAGAAAGGAAGAAGAAGAAAGAAAGAAAGAAAGAAAGGAAGAAAGAAAGGAAGAAAGAAAGAAAGGAAGAAAGAAAGGAAGAAAGAAAGGAAGAAAGAAAGGAAGAAAGAAAGGAAGAAAGAAAGGAAGAAAGAAAGGAAGAAAGAAAGGAAGAAAGAAAGGAAGAAAGAAAGGAAGAAAGAAAGAAGAAAGAAAGGAGAAAGAGAAGGAAGAAAGAAAGAGAGAAAGAGAGGGAGAAAGAGAGAAAGAGAGGGAGAAAGAGAGAAAGAGAGGGAGAAAGAGAGAAAGAGAGGGAGAAAGAGAGAAAGAGAGGGAGAAAGAGAGAAAGAGAGGGAGAAAGAGAGGGAGAAAGAGAGGGAGAAAGAGAGGGAGAAAGAGAGGGAGAAAGAGAGGGAGAGAGAGAGAAAGAGAGGGAGAAAGAGAAAGAGAAAGAAAGAAAGAAAGTCATCCTGCAATGGTACCCTCTTCATGGTACTATGCTTTGAGGCGGCAATACGCCTACGTTGCAAAGATTGAGCATTCCGTATGTTTCGTAAGCAAAATCTACCATGGGAACTTGCCAACACAGACTGCTCCTGAAACGAAAGTGCTCTAGAGAACTCCTTGCTTCCTTTTTACTCTTTTGTAAGGTATTACATTTTACACTGTGGGATTCTCTCCTGCCTACTTAGCTGCTGTAGCACAACTGCCTCAGCGTATACTAGCTTCGTTCCACTCACACAGGAATGCGGTCACCTCCTTAGGAGCGATGAGGAAGGCAAGGTTGACCACCAGCACACTTGCGAGCATAGTCAGCACGAGCATGTAGCAACAACACCGGTCGCAGCATGGTACCTGAACCCTGAAAGTTTCCGATGCAGTCTTCTCCCTGCAGTTGAAGGATACAAGTCATTTTGAAGAGGGGCTCAGTATTGTGGTACTCGAGAAATTAGGGTGCCAACCGCTTTATAGACCGGTTGATTGCCGTAGAAAGGACTCGGGAGGAAAGGCAGCCGTGTGGCTCTGCAGACACCCTTACGATGTGTTTCTTTACACTCACACAAATCTGTTTTCACATGTCCTCGATGCTAAGCCTTCCTTTTCGCTTCCTAACGGCATCTCACAGACGTTAACTGGGCATGCTGGTGCAGAAATACTTGAATGCGCATCTCAAACTTCCTTGCACTCAGTTTATTCTAGCGTCATAGAATTTTTAAATGCTAGCTGTCGTTGCCGCATTGCGAGTTTGGTACTGAGAATAAGGTCGAAGAATTGCTTTTTAATGAGGTGCTTTTCGCACACAAAAAAGCGAACACGGTAAAGTTGTGCACAATATAAAAGGAGAATGGAGTCTTATTCCAGTAACTTCAACACTGCTCCATCGTGCTATTGCTAGGGCACCTACATCAGACCACGTTCACAAGCCAGTGAACAAGATAAAGAACTTGATGTTCAGTTTTCACCGCACCCAAGCCGCCTCGGCTCCTGCTTTTCACAAAATTAGAGTTTCAAAACGTACAAGAAAAATTTTTAACAAAATTTGCTAAAGAACTTTCAGCGCCGTCAGAAGACATTGAGATGCAGAAGTTGCGTTCAGCTCTATAGCTTTAAAGTTGTTCCTTGAACGCCTTCGAATTATGCTTTGGGAACACTGGGAGTTTCGCCTGGCTGTTTCTATTCCGTTGCTTTCTTTGGGATGAGTGGACACTATCTAAACACGCTTTGGCGAAAGGTTCCTGTAGCTCGAAATTCCTCCCGGCGGGGTATTATTAGAATGTGTTGACTGGTAAAAAAAAAAATGCCAAAAAAATTAAATGGTCACTAAGCATTGAAATCAGCTCATGCAATGACAGGACAATGCGTGCTTATAATAGTTTCTTTTCCGAACTCAAGGACTTTCCACAGTAGGTGTGAAAGGCATAACAGTAACCGTCTGCTCTTCAGAACATCCAGTTCTTATAACCAAAGTTCATTTTAACTAATTAAAATCACACCTTCGTCATATTTGGGATAGCTAGCGACAAGTACAGCAGTCTCTTGGGCCTCACTGAGCAGACAAAGTGTTTTTGTTTTTTTCAAAGAATTGCAAGGAACGATAACATCTATGACCTGGAATAAATAGGTGCCATTGTGGACACAGTAGGACCCAGCGTATTATAGAAAGTACAGCAGCATATAATTCATCATAGCGCAAAAAAGTCAAAGGTGCGGTACATTCAAAGCATCCATTGTTTATTTTCATCTTTCGCGCTTCTCGGAAATTGGAGCCGGCGTAATATGTATATGAACGTGGCCGCTACAAAATTATAAGGCAGCGACTACCGGAGCAGTTAATGGGAAACAAACAACCTGAAGTTTCACCATAGAAAGATGATATACTGAGGAAAGAAAACGCGCCTTCTTAGTTAAGGGGCGTCGGCTGGTCCTCTGGTGAAAAAGGCACCACCTACTTCAAAAGAAAAGCTCAATCTTTCGTGTTGAAATCATAAAAAATTTAACTGGACTTTTAAAAGTACGCTGGGCGCTAATGGGTTAAGTGCTCCCTGAAGTTTTATGCTCTCAGCTGCTGAGCGCCTTCCCCCCACACGCGGGGTGGTTTGGCAGCGCCAGGTAGGAGGAGTGCGGACAACAATATGACAACAATCAGGCTGTAACGGTCCACACTCTTCGACAACTTTTCTTGACGGGGAGCTAAGGCAAAACAACCGAAGCACGTCTGCCGTTCCAACGCCCTGGTATTACAGCCGCGGGTCCTGTTAATGCTTTCCTCTTGACACAAAATATTAGTAATCATCATTATTTAACGCCCATTTCTGGCATAACTGCACATATTAAGCTTTAAAAACCATGGCTACAACTGCTTCCGCGAAGGAACTGCACGTGGAGCAATGTGTCAGGCTGCAGTCGTACGTGTGGCCGATATATATTGGTGGAGTGACACAATTAAAGACGCACCGCCCATGCAGAATTCTTTTCATTGCTAAAAAACTTGTCTCCGAATGTAGTGGCAGGAAGCGGAAGGGGTGCGTCACATTTAAGTGCAACTTTCTGCAAACCTGTGACGAGTAAGTGATATGGATGTTAAGTGAGCAGGTTATTTAGAGAGAAAGGCAGAAAAATGGACATGAACGATTATTATATTTAGCCTGTGACTCTACTCTCACGGCGGAAAAGGAAAGAAGGAAGATGCCTGTTGAGGGTGGCTCCATGAAGAGAAGAGGGATGTGAATGCAGTCGTTCATTTTTATAAACACTTTTGGCTTCCAAGAAAAACACTTAATAAAGCGAGTCGTCGGTCATCACAAATCGTAAAACAAAAATGGTACTCAAAATCAACACTTTATGAATAAGGTCCGGTGCTAGGTGCAGTGTTGTGCAAAGAATTGAGAATTTGGCAAACTTGTTCAAGTGTTAAGGGAATTATCTAGTTCGCCGTTCTCTTATAAAGGGTGGGTAGTTAGAACCACCTGATGGTCAGTGAAATGAACCATTGCACCTCATGGAGCACAAACCAAAATTTCTCGTTGCATGACTATTCCCTCTCCGCGAATTCGTTGTAGTGACGTTGTAAAACTTTTAGAGACCGGTGTGTTTGCTTCTGTTCCAAACAAAGTGCCTTGCAATGTGCCTTGAGAGCTCCAAATCTCCCGAACGTAACACAGTTTCTAGTATTGCTCCATACAAAGTTCAGATTTTCGACCATGTTCAGATCTTGGGGCTCCAGGAGCCCCTATACAAGCTGCAGAATAATCCCCTGCTGTCTGAACTTTTTACAAACCTTGTTTTTGTGTGCACCCAATTGGCTGAGGGTTTCTGAGAGAGCTTATTCCACAGCTTTTCACGCGAGGAACCTAGTGGAAAGCTATCGACTAGCGCTTGACCGCAGTAATGCATCAAGCCCGACATAAAAAAAAATTGTGATTAACCCATTCGCGCTTTCGCAATGACCTTCGCCATTGTCCTGCGTTTATAACGCAGGAAAAGAACTAATTCGTTGGAGTAATCGAGCTTCTGTTCTTATCGCTGTTGATATTGTCACCGACAAACGGCTGAAGAAACAGATCAGGTTCTAATTAGACCAGGTGGGCGTGCGAGCCAGCAGGCAGCTCGAGCGTGGAAGACGACGATCTCCGAGCACCTAGAATGTCCAAGGCCTGGCAAGTCCCAGCTTAAACAGTTCGGCCGCGGTGCGGCGCCACTGATTGGTTCGGGCGGTGGCAATATTAACGCAACGTAAATAAATCGGTCAAAACGGACTCAGTGAATTTTCCCCTTCCCATTGTCGAAACAACCAGTTTCCGCGTAAAAATCGCCAAAATATATTGAAGGAGTTCGGTGCCCATGAAAACTGGCTGTAATTTGAGTAGTCCATATTTACGGGGGAACTATAAACAGGAAATTATGGTTTATTCACTTTCCTCACAAGCGCGTCTAATCAAAACCTATAGTTGAGGCCCATGTTGCATCTGGAAATAAGGTGCACACAATTTACCTTGAGAGCTTCTCAACTTTCCGGCCGTGGCCGCAATACGAGATCCTCTGAATGTGACCGATCGAATACTCACTCCGGTGAAGGGGATAGAGACTCCGGGGGCTTGTGTGGCTGCGGTGGCGGTACCTGAACGGGCACTTCCGGGGATTCAGTGGCCGGCTCTGGCACCGGGAACGGCAGCACGAGAGGCGGTTGCGGAGGCGGCGGTGGCAATGGCGGCTGTGGTTTTACGGGCTGTGGCAAATCCGCAAGCGCTGCACCGGAAGACATAGCTTCAGTATCGCTTTTGACGGCACGCTGTCGCTCAGAGACTAGGGAGGCAAAACGAAATACAATCCGGGCCATGGCTTCTGCAGCTTCATCCAAGCAAAATGGAAAAACGCTGGTGTGATGTGCAAATGCCATGATCATCATCTGTCTGGCAAAGAGCACTGCAGGACAAATGCTTCTTCTGTGCCTCTGCAATTCACTCGGTTAAGTTAAAGCTGTGGCCGCCTTGCCCTGAAATAATCCCAGTGATATCCACTCGACTAGCTTTCGGCCGCCCCCTGCTAGGCTTTTCTTCCCCTGGAACCCAGTACGTTACCCTGCATGACCTACGGTTATCTTACCTTCGCATTACATTCCCGGCCCAAGCCCAATACAACTTCTTGATTTCGGCCCGTTTGTCAACTTGCGGTCGTACCCTGACCGTCACTGCTCGCTTCCTTTCTACTAACTTCATACCCATCATTTTTCTACCGCCCCGCCGCGGTGGCTCAGTGGTTACGGCGCTCGGCTGCTGACCCGAAAGACGCGGGTTCGATCCCGGCCGCGGCGGTTTAATTTCGATGAAGGCGAAATTCTAGAGGCCCGTGTGCTGTGCGATGTCAGTGCACGTTAAAGAACCCCAGGTGGTCGAAATTTCCAGAGCCCTTCACTACGGCGTCCCTCATAGCCTGATTTGCTTTGGGACGTTAAACCACAATAAACCAAACCAAACCAAACATTTCTGTACCCATAGCTCACTGTTTTGCAGTCAATTTAAAATGAACCCTTTTCGTTAGCCTCGAGCAATTTAGTTTCTCTACAGCCAATACTAAATACAAACATCGCTGCACAAAGTGCATTTTCAGTGATGCAGCTCAGTAAATATTCCTAGTAATTCATTAACATTTCTGCCTAACGGCCTGTAAAGAAGCCAATTAAAGCCACTAAACTCCCTATACATCCAATTAAATTTAAGTTATTTAAAGCACTGTGGGGAAGGAGCGCTAGCGCTAGGCAGTGTCCATTAAATGATATATTGTCCATCGTTCGCCGTGCCTCATTCTTCGGGTGGCCACCCCTTCACATTTGATGGAGGTTGCGGGTTACCAACCAACACTCATCTTCCTGGTCATCGTTCTTCGGAGCCCTATGTCTGCATCCTTCCGTCGGCTGGGATTTCCAGGTCTGCGTCGTCCAGCCGTGCCCCAGCGTAATAAACCTGAACTGACCTCGCCATTGTTCCCCCGCCGTGACCGCCTGACACATCACATTGGAACCGACGCCATGACCCGACCTATCGAACCCATCGGCCAGAGACGCCACTCACACGTGAAAGCACCGTCTTCCCTCCCATGCCGCTGGACACCTCCGAGGACATAAGCCGTCGGCTCCTGGCGGCCTGCGGCTCGGAAGCTGGGTGAACCAGGACTCATTCGCTCATCTCTTTCATCGTGGCAGGCACCACTTTGCCCTTGCCGTCTCTGTTGTACCGTCCTGTCAAGACAACTGCCATTTCGCACGCATCTTCATCAGCGTCTTTCATTCACAATCGGGACGATCGCTCGATGGCCCCGGGCAGAATGACGAAGAAGACGGAGGTGGCAGTAGCGCGGTACGGAGTGCTCGCGTTAACCAAGCGCCCCAGCGCAATTGGTTATTGAGTCATGTCTTGTCCATCGTTTATCGCCCCTCATTCTTCAGCTGGCCGTCACGTAACAACGTATTCGCGCAATTGGAGTCTGCCTATAAAAGCGAACACTCATAGTAATTACGGCAGAAGTTTTATGACCAGCATTCCGACTTATATTCGCTAGTGCCTCGAATACCACAGACTGACTACCCTCACTAGATAAGTATCTGGAGTTAAACGTTGCCACCTAAAAGTTGGTTAGTAATGCGTGCCAAGCGCGCATTATTGCCGAGTTTTTGACCAAAATGTAATATCTATCATAGAAATAGGCACGGTTCTCATCTTCTAAGTCATGTCGTCATTAGTGTTACATCTCGTCGGCTTGCGCGGTATGTTAAAATTTCGGTGGAAGCCACTATTCCGGCACTATACAGATTTCAACACCTGTTTGCCAGGAGATTTTAGGGAGTGAGGAAATGCTCCGCTCCAGTCGCTTCCTCACACGACTGCCACAAGAGTGGTGTCTTCTCCACACCAGCCCACGAAGATCCCAAGGTCAGTGCTGTTTCTACAATAAGCAGAGCAACCCTCCTCAGACGCCCGCCGCAGTCATTCTGGAGCAGCTGTGACTACCAACTAAGAACTGCATAACAGATCACCTTGCGAATTACCGAAGGATTCGGTTGAACAAATACACCACGTGGAGACATAAGACTGACGGAAAGACGATAGGAGGCTTCGATGCAAAGTATTTTTGCCCGAGTAATCAGAAAAGACCAGGTTTCATAACAACTAGAATTTCCTGACAACATGTGGCGCCTTTTGGAGACAGGTTCTAAAGGCATTAATCAGCACTCTGCTCAAGGGAAGAGCCCAGCAGCTCCTTTAGTCACACATCAGTAATCTCCGCGGAGCAATGAATGTCCACACAAAACAAATGTTGCGTCTTTTGTGGCGTTCTTATCTCTACATGACGCAGAAAAGGAAGCTATCTTTCTCATTGCGCGGCTTTAAAGAATCATTTTTAGCCTGGCCTAGAGCAAAGCACGCGGAATAGAGTCGACGAGCTTGCTGTTGAACCGTCGAGCACACTGAAAAATTTAGGTGTCCGGTAACAGGAATACACACTCCAATCTCAAGACTTAACCCTTGTCCTCGAAGATAGTAGTACCAACCTGTGAGTCGTCAATCTAGAACGCATTCACAAAGAACTTCACCAAATATTCCTAGTTTCAACGTATCCCGAGGGACCAGCGCTAGCAAAGAAGTACCACAAGAAGTGCAACAGGTACAGGGTGCACAGGAAACAGCGACGGAAGCTGCAGGCTAGGAACTATGTCGAAATGGTGCATAGCCAAAGACAAAGCTTCAGACCCGTTCTGCAGCCCCAATGGAGGCCACCGCGACAGCAGCCGCCTTCCATCAAGCCGTTGTTTAGGAAGCTGTGCCAAGGAAACCTGCCGTTTGGAGGACGCCGAAGCAGTACCATCCATCCAGCCTGCTTTTGACCTTATTATGAGAATTAGGATATGCAGCTAACAGTCACAGCCCACACGGTACGTTACTGTGCCTAAATGTACTGAGCCTTGTGATGTTGCTTAAGGCAAGTATTTGTTGTACTATGACAAACAACGTAGCAAAAGGTAAAAAACAGATAAACTGCTACCAGAGCGTTAGCTCTGACTATAGTTTTCCTGGTCTTCTTGTGGCCTTATTGCTCAATTTGTTACCATGCTTTCAAGTACCATAACAGCCAATCTGTGTGGTCTAATATACTACGAGCAGTGTTCTTTAAAGTCACCGGCACGCGGGCTGTCAAAAAAAAAAAGCACTGCATGCATGGTAGCAAGCTTTCATCCTTTAAAGAACCCAGACGTCACATTTCATACGATATAACCGACCTGCAGCAATCGATTTCCTCCGCAGTCTTCTTTCCTTCCTTTCAATCGCGGCTGTGTCTTTGCCTTGATTCTGGCGCACCATCTGCCTGACGACCGACAGAGGCACCATGCTCTCCTTGGGCTGCACTTTGGCCACAGCCTCTGCTGCTGCTGCCGCAGCAGCTGCCGCAATGTCCACGTCTCGATGCTGCTCCTCGTTGTTTCCAGGCAGCGGCGTGCCCTCCACTCTTTCACGCACGTGGTTCATCACCAACATCATCATCATCGAGGCCAAGTCCTGGACCAGCGGTAAAAGCCTTTATTGCGACACTCGTTGTGGCTGCAACCTTATGATACCGCTGCGGCCGAGATCGAACCGTCGTCTTTCGGGCCAGCAGCCGAGCGCCACAAACACTGAGCCACAGTGGCGGACACTTTCAGGAAATGTACGAACATAACATCCAGTATAATAAGTCATGTTGAACATGATGACCAAGATTAGGAATATTGAACAGCACTTATAAAAGCACAAACATACACTGCCAGAGATGTAAGATGGAGGTCATACCAGAAAAAATATTGTAGAAGAACTGCAGATTGGGCTAGTTGGTGTAGATTCATAGTGATGGTTCAACAGCGCAAACACACACAGACCAAGAAGGAGGGCAGACACACACAGCGCTGAACTTACAACTGATTTTTTATTAGGAAGAAGCATGTCATTATATACACACACGAAAACAACACACATGAAAAACAGCGCACATGCGCAATGTCAACTATCTCATAGTACTAAAAAAGGTAAAAACCGCTTTAAAAGCACGTGTGTATCCACAGAACCACTATCCACTGTGTAGCATTTTCATTTCCCTTACAGATAATGTTACAGATGGCGCACTCACGCACCCTTTATCTTTCCTTTTAATGTGAAAGGCTTCAGCAATTTCCCTAGTGCGCTGGTCAGAATGACGAAACAACACATCAGTATCACCAAAAAACGGCGTGCATTTGCATGTGAAACAATGCTTTGCTAGGTTTGTTTCCTTGTTCTTTAAAGAATTAGCGTGCTCCATGAGCCGCACATTAATACAGCGGCCAGTCTGGCCGATGTAGGTTACGCCGCAGGACAAGGGGATCTGATAAACTACGGCAGTCTTACAGGGAACATATCTTGTCGTATGATTGATGTTGCAAGCATCTCTTATGCGCCCCTCATGCCTTCTTTGAACCGCCGCTCCCACTCTTTCTAGCTTGTTAGGAGCAGAAAACAGAACTGCTACCCCATGCTTGCTCCCCACTTTCTTAATCCGGTGCGACAGCGCGTGGACATACGGCATAACCACTATCTTTCTTCTTCCTTCTTCCGATCCCTTCTGCTGCCCAGACGTGTTTGCAGGCGATTTCAGTGCACGGAGGACTTTGCCTGCACTCGAGACGAGCACTGAATCCGGGAAACCAGCTTCCCTACATCTGTTTGCCTGGGCTAAGAGACTAGACATCATCTTATGACCACAAGATTTCTTCACTGCCATGCCTAAGCATCCCGTAACAATACCACTTTTTACGATCTTAGAATGAAAGGACTTGTAATTTAAAAGGGGCTTTTCACTCCTAGGCGAATACTGCCAACAGACATGATTGGGTTCGAAAGACAACTTTAAATCAAGGAATTGCAAGTCTTTTTCCTGAGGGACTTCATGTGTGAACGTCAGTCCCGACCCATTACGTGCAAAAACATCAAGGACATTTGACACAAATTCCGGATTCACGGACCTAGCTAACACTAAGAAATCGTCCACGTAACGGAAAATGCGTATGCAGCATCCGGCCAAATCACTCTCAATTTTCATATCAACCCGGCTTAGATAAATGTTGCTTAGAACGGGTGCTACCTTGGCACCTATGCACACACCTAATTTTTGCATATAAAGTTGACCATCCCACTCAACAAACGTGTTACTCAGGTAGTAAGATAACAGTTCTAAAAAGGATCCCGTTGTAATTCCACACTTATTTTGGAACACGCATTCATCGTTGTCCTCCGTAATACATTGCTGAACATACTGGATAAGTTGAAAGTGCGGAAGAGAATCCGGAATTTGTGTCAAATGTCCTTGATGTTTTTGCACGTAATGGGTCGGGACTGACGTTCACACATGAAGACCCTCAAGAAACAGACTTGCAATTCCTTGATTTAAAGTTGTCTTTCGAACCCAATCATGTCTGTTGGCAGTATTCGCCTAGGAGTGAAAAGCCCCTTTTAAATTACAAGTCCTTTCATTCTAAGATCGTAAAAAGTGGTATTGTTACGGGATGCTTAGGCATGGCAGTGAAGAAATCTTGTGGTCATAAGAAGATGTCTAGTCTCTTAGCCCAGGCAAACAGATGTAGGGAAGCTGGTTTTCCGGATTCAGTGCTCGTCTCGAGTGCAAAGTCCTCCGTGCACTGAAATCGCCTGCAAACACGTCTGGGCAGCAGAAGGGATCGGAAGAAGGAAGAAGAAAGATAGTGGTTATGCCGTATGTCCACGCGCTGTCGCACCGGATTAAGAAAGTGGGGAGCAAGCATGGGGTAGAAGTTCTGTTTTCTGCTCCTAACAAGCTAGAAAGAGTGGGAGCGGCGGTTCAAAGAAGGCATGAGGGGCGCATAAGAGATGCTTGCAACATCAATCATACGACAAGATATGTTCCCTGTAAGACTGCCGTAGTTTATCAGATCCCCTTGTCCTGCGGCCTAACCTACATCGGCCAGACTGGCCGCTGTATTAATGTGCGGCTCATGGAGCACGCTAATTCTTTAAAGAACAAGGAAACAAGCCTAGCAAAGCATTTTTTGACATGCAAATGCACGCCGTTTTTTGGTGATACTGATGTGTTGTTTCGTCATTCTGACCAGCGCACTAGGGAAATTGCTGAAGCCTTTCACATTAAAAGGAAAGATAAAGGGTGCGTGAGTGCGCCATCTGTAACATTATCTGTAAGGGAAATGAAAATGCTACACAGTGGATAGTGGTTCTGTGGATACACACGTGCTTTTAAAGCGGTTTTTACCTTTTTTAGTACTATGAGATTGTTGACATTGCGCATGTGCGCTGGTTTTTCATGTGTGTTGTTTTCGTGTGTGTATATAATGACATGCTTCTTCCTAATAAAAAATCAGTTGTAAGTTCAGCGCTGTGTGTGTCTGCTCTCCTTCTTGGTCTGTGTGTGTTTGCGCTGTTGAACCATCACTAAGAAAAATATTGTTCATAAAATGTACCACATATAAATTTATTCGTAAAATTTAAGAAAATTTCTCTCTGAACGGCTTAATGATTATATCTCTGAACTCCGCATTCAAAATATATATGACATCAATATCTTTTTGGAAAAAGTAACTTAGTGCGCTTCGTATTGCCTGTAGTAACATTCTTTTTTTTTGCAATAATCAGTTCGGCTACGCTGCACTGCCCCGTGTTCATGATGTCTAATTGTATAATTGCAAGTATGCAGAATTAGTTAGGAAAATACTGTTTTGTTTCTTTTCATGTGTTAACTTTTTGCAAAGACAATAGGTCTACAAGTCTAACTTTAATAACCTCAATCGCTTGAGAAAGATATGTGCTGAGCACTGTGGTTGAGAATTTGTTATAATCTGGATTGCTTCATTTCGATTACTGTCCGTTTTCTAACGTTTGTAGATGTCTTGGACGGCACTAAAAACGAGTATTTTATGCTTGATAAAAACCGTGAACGACAAATTAGCATTCTTGTACTACCTGAAAAAAAGTCTTGATTACAGTTAATAATCCTATAATATTAGGCAATCTCATCATCACATGATTAATGCGAGAGTACCACCACATACACACTGAAAACGCTATACCTAGAGATTTAAATTTTACCACAGTTTCAGTTGATCTACAATTTAATGCAGAAACTGCTTAGGAAAAAGTTCTCTGTATTCAGCTGGGAAAACGACTGATTAGTTTTTGTATATTAATAACCAATCTGTTGCAAGAATATCAGTCTAAGTTTGCACAAAGTACTGTTAGTAGCTTCTTCACCGCAAACCGGCATGTATGCCCTCGTTACCAGTCTGTTTTTTCTAAAATCCATCACAAGCTTTCATATAACAAAGTTATTTTTTACCTAAACCATTTCTCTGATTAGTTGCATATAAATAGCTTGGAGCTAATTGCAGCAAACCGATATTCATTATATTGAAACCCATAAACAACTCGCTTGGCACTAACACAGAAAGTGTGTCTTGCAGGAAACGATTACAAGAGGCCACCGCTGGAAGTCTCTTCAGCGTGTGGTTCCAGAACAATACAAAAAAAAAACATGCAAAAGAAATTAGGTGCACAGTCAGGCAAAACTGTAGGATGAATGTGAAGAATTAGTGAACGCTTTCTAACATGGTCAAAACAAACTTTGATCACGCGGCTTTGCTTTCTAAGTTCTGATACTATGCTGTAGTTTGGGAAACTACAATTGCTTATAAGTATAACAAACTGTTTTGGTTGCAAAAAAAGGTGTTAATAATATCTGAAAACGATCACGGTTAACCATGCAGTCTTCAGACAAGTTATTAGAAATAGAATGCTTCTAGAAACGCAGATATAGTGTTACAAGTTACAACAAGATATATAAACAATAAATTGTGCATCACTGCAGCCAATCTTCAAGAATTAAAGTACACTCTGTGTAAACAAAAAAAGGACCCCCCCCTCCCCCCTGACTATGGCAGGCCGAGCTTAAACATTGAAACTGCTTATTTGTTCCATATGTCAGAGAAGGTGACGTTAACTTTCAGCAACTAGCAAATGAGAAATATCAGATTACATTTGGTAAACTAGCTAATTTCCTTTCCTTAACAAACGGCTCTTACTAGCTTTCCAGGGAACATGAAGTTTGCATTATCTGTGCTATGCGTTTTGCTCGGTGGTTTTTGTATGTATACGTATATTTTGTAAAGTCCTTAGATGCGCATCTAAGACTTGATAATAAGCTCTGATAAATAGAATTATATTTATTATCGAATATCTTGAGATCATTGAAATTAATTTCTTTGCATATTTTTGCGTAACTATGTATTTATTTGTACTCGCATTCTGCAACTCAGGTGTGCTGAATCTTTAACTCTTTCAATTATATAAGTGAGCATTGTCCATTGTGTATCTTACTTTTTTATCTGAGGCAGGAACGTTTGTCAGGCAGTGAGCCTTTAGCCCGTGCTGCACTTTTTCTGTAGCGAGAAATGAAATAAAGAAAAAGTAAAGAAGAAGAAGGAGAAGCTTTCTCCTTCTTCTGTGACAGAAAGGTAGAGCTTTCTGTCACAAAAAACAGTGGTCATGAAAGGATGAAATATGTGACGTGACGAAGGAAAGATATGGTGAGATAGTGTGGCTACATTGTGTGCCATTGGCTGGCACAGAAAACCTCTGATTGGAACTCATTACCACAGGTTCTGCAGCAGATAGTCTTGCTCATGGTGATGATGATAACGAGAGATATTTTAACTTTACGGGAAGATTACAGTGATCTCCTGCGTTTTTACTGTGCCGTTGGCGCTTGTGGCCGTTTTGGCGCGTTCCTTCCAGCTTCAATTTCTGTCGACCTGTTTACATATGAAAGTGTGCCACGACAGGCGTCATTAGGTACAGAGACGTGGCTTACCTGAGCGATTCCAGGCCGCGGTGCTGGAGGCTGAGGCGGCTGGGGAGGATTAGGCGGCGCTGGCGGCGGCGGGGATGTGATGATAATTGGCCCGCCGGAGGTCCCCGACGACTGGTTCAGAGGGAGCGGCACAGAGATGGGGATCGGGATGGAGACGAGCGTGTTCCCGCCACCCCCACTGCCGGAGCCCTGTGACGCCCGAAAGGGCCCCGCGGCGACCAAAGAGCCGAAGACATTACGCCACGGTGAAAGCTGCTAGTACACTATCGCAGAGATAATATACTTTTGGCACGTCATTACCTGAAGGGAATGGCAAAGCTGAGTAAGGGAAGACAAGATGCAAACTAAGAAACGCTTACAAGGAGACCATCTCCTAGGTACTCAATAGCGCCTTCATTATGCCGGGAGATATTTTCAGTAACCCTTCCCTAAGGCGCCTTCTGTGAATAGCGCGCTGACTGGTATCCATGCTTCGAAGGACCAATAAAAAACAATTACCTCGCACCTCAAAGCTTTTAGTTGCTAACCCAAGAAGTATTTTACCCAGGTGCTTATCCACCATAGCAATGATTGTTTCACTTCATGCAGAAATCTCTATTGTGTGATTTAATATTTTTTCTTGTGGGTGTGACTTTTATATCTGGCTACCGGTCGTCAAGAAAGGTATATAGGTATGAACAGTGTACTTCTGAAGGTTGATATACAGGAATGACGGAGAGTCTGATTCTAAACATGGACCTCTGATGAAGCGGATTAGTGCCGTTATATCGTCACATTATCTGTATGTGCAGAAGTCGTTGCATTTACTCTTGCACTGAGGCGCGTGTAAACAATGGTTTAGATTTTAAATATACCTAAAAAGTTCATGTGAAATATTTGTTTCTAAGTTTTTTTTCGTTTTATAGTTAACCAGTAATAAGCCACCATTCAGGATACGAAATCAGAAGTTTATGGCGTTTAAAAACGTTCTTGAAAAACAAGATTGGATTCATACGCGTGTTGAGTCAGAGTTTCGCGCGTCTGATATGAGAGGGCTGTAGTTATTTCATCTCTTCAGCGGAGTTTGCCTTCAGACATCCGGGCTGCCGTTTGTACTGTTCATTTGCGTAAACGCTTTCAACGTACATCACCGATATTTCTTTGCATCATAGGTAAATATAAGAACCATAGCTCCTGCACAGTGGACCTCAGGCATGTGCAGGTGTGTTCCATTTTCATTAAGCCATGATGTCAGTTACCGTGTTTAGTGTAGCTGTGGCCACTGGAAGATCAGGGGCAGCATCTGAGTGGAGCTGCTCCGGTCCGCCAAAGGGAGCCTCCCCAGGACAGTTGCACCTGCTCTCGCGTGGCGGCTCAGGGCCGAACACGTTTGAGTGGGCAGCCATGTCTACCGTCACGTAGCTCACGGTGTAGCTGGTGCGTGAGGAGGCCGGCCGGTTTGTAGCAGGTGCACGGATAGAGGCACATTCCAGTTCCAGTGACCCTGCCGAAAGAAGTCAAAAGAATGAAAACAAACAGCTTTCGCCACCTACTGCAAAGATACATAAAAATTAACAATCCCTTCCACTGACTCCTCCTAAGCTCTCCCGACTCTCTGAGCCGCTTTAATAACTTCGTCAAATCTGTGCAAGGCAATCCTGCTATGTGTGATAGAATCAAACAGATAAAGCATGCCTTGTGACGACACCCGCCCTTGGGTTTATAGATAAGTTACCCGTGCATTCGGTTTCACACTGACCTCCATCAATTCCCATTCGTCGGAGTTGTCATAAAAGTGAGGATGAAGATATGCGAAATAGTATTCATGAGGAGAGCAGCGTCCAAATAATTCTAAATACGTTTATTAATGTGCTCCCGGGAGGAGCTACGAAATAACTGTTATGCTTTTCTATTAACAAACTGAGTTTATTACAGAGATATAAGACGACCCTTTGCCCTGCAAAGCCGACTTTATTTAAACTTAGGAAAAGGCTCTTCGCAGCAGATTACAATCTGCTTTCGAATTGTTATAAAGAAGGTGTACAGTTATGCGGTATTCAGTCTTTTAATGGTCCGTATGCAAGATAAAAAAAAAAAAACAGAAGAGTCCTAAAAAACGTTGTTGCCGCCGAAGAGCTTTCGCTGATCACTCGGGTAAGTGCAAACAGAAACAACGCTATTCTTGAGAATGTAATATGATATAACCAATAACTGTCAGACTTGTTGCTCATTTGTTTCGTTTACTATTTTCTTTTGAGCGCTAGTTGAAAATTTGCTGACAATTGTTGCTCATTTGTTTCATTTACTATATTCTTTCGAGCTGTAGTTAAATCTTTGCTCACGACTGCGTTATATCGCGCGCACTGTAACAGAAGCATACAGGAAAATGGAGAGAACGGGTGGCTGGGTGTAGCCCTCGACCTCCAGCCTACGCAAGAGAGGGTAAATTGGTAAATTGGTTTTTTGAGGAGGGAAAATGGCACAGTATCTGTCTCACATATCTCGGTGGACACATGAACTGCGACGAAAGGGAAGAGAGGAAGGTAGGAGTGAAACAAGGAAGAGAGAAAGTGGTGCCGTAGTGGAGACCTCCGGAATAATTTCGACCACCTGGGGATATTTAGCGTGCACTGACATCGCACCGCACACGGGCGCCTCTTGGGTTCCGCCTCCATCGACACACGAACGCCGCGGTCGGATTCGAACCCGGGAACTCCGGAACAGTAGCCACCACTGAGCCACTGCGGCGGGTAAAAGAGAGGGCTCTTCGTGTTCTCGGTGGCCTATCGCCCTGAGGACGAGCGCTTATTAAAAGAACGTATGGGCGAAGGGGAGGCACTGCGAAGGCGCATGAAGAGTGTGACAGTAAGCTAATTGCCCCCACTGAGCCATGTAAAAGGGCAGAAATGATTGTTATTCTGAACCTGGATGGCCCCATTCCTCGCGCTTCTGTGCTTCCGCACTCTGCAGCCAGCTGCAAGTGCCCTCTCTGCGTTCCGCAATTGACACGGCTGTAAAAGTGTATCCAACCTGGAATGGATTGTTATGAACACAGCTAGGCAGTGAGCTCACCTCCTAACGAAAGTAGAAGTTGTGTGGTGCGCGCTGATGGGCGTTTAATATTAATGCCCGACTGGGAACGTGGTTGTTTACACAACTTACGGCGTTTGATTTCTGCGCGTGCGGCCTCACAAATGAAGTGAATACCGCGAATGGCTGACACGTGACGCGAAGTTTCATGAGCAACGGCTACCCGCATGATTGCAAGTACAAAAGAGCCTTTCTGAAAATTTGGTCCTTTTGCGGTCTCAGGACAGCAATGTTTAAAACGTGATAAAATTCTTAATTAGACCGGGTTGCTGAAAGGTGAATTTGCAATGTATTAATTTTCCATGTCCGTACCGGAAGTTTCTTCACATTGTGGCACTTTGACTCATACTGACAGACCTACGTAGTTTGAAACGTGCGAACCTGGTTGAATATTTCATTTGTTCTAAGAGCCTTTTTAATGATGAAACTAATGTCCTCACTTCACGTGGTAACAGTTCCACCTGTTTTCTTCTGCACTCCTGTCAGCATCAATTCACCTCCATGATCAGAAGTGATTATTTTACCACACGCAAGTTCCGCTGGTTGATGTCATTCACAAAATTTTATGATGTTTATATTCATACCTGTTCAAATAACCGATGCAAAACATATAAGACGTTTTGTTTCATAAAAGCCAATACAAAAATAGCGTTATGCACATTGTTTTAGTCCTGTATATTAGCCGAGAGGCTAGTGCTTAGAGCCTATTCCAGGTCCATCCAGGAATGCCAGCACGGAAGATACCGTAGCTGGGCAGGAGACCATCCGGCGCAGCCACTGTGGCAGCTCAGATAAAGCTTCCATTGTATCCGAAAGAGGAGGTGAAAAGCGGTAATGCTCCCCAGCGCGGACCACTGTACTCTGTGTCTGACTAACCACGCCTGGCTTGGGAAGGCCCCCCTGGGGGTTTCTTTGTAGAAGGCACGATGACCTTACCAGGTGCTGATAACAGGAGGGTAGAGCTTGAAGACACGGCGCGCTGAAAGGTTTAGGCAGGCATGGAGTAAGGTCGTAGCAGAGGCATGGTGTTCACGCTAAGTGATGTTCGTCTACCATATCTGACCCAGCGATAGCAGCGGCAGTTTAGCGCCAGCGAGAGCCAATGGCAAATTTTCAGCTACACTCGTCTGCTCGCCTCCTCGAAGCTTTTTGCGCCAGTATTCCACCAACCGCTTTTTCTCGTCTTTATTGTGGAGGCATTACCCTAGTGTCCCTTTTACTGAGCCCAGGGACTTCACAAATACTGACCATTTGGGCCTCAACAACAGGTCGGATACTGCGACAGTCTAACAAGATCTATTTTTCTCTTCGCATGTACCAGATGCAGCACAATAGTAAACATCTTCGAACGATTTTTTTGCTTACAGAGAATACTAAAGCTCTACAATCTTGCTCCATCTCCAGACGCTGAACATTTGGGAAACTTTTCTTATTTTTCTAATACGGATTCTATGCAGTTCGCAGTTGTCATACATGCCGAGAATTGATGTATATAAGTTTTCGTTTCCGCCTAAAACAATTATAGAATGGAATAACCTTGACCGACACGTATTCAACAAAACTTGTTCACTTGAAACTTTTGTAAAAGAGCTGGAACTGTGTTTTACTAACTGACTATACCATTCCCACCCTGTAACAGCCCGCAAGGGCTAACAGTATTTGGAAATAAATAAATAAATAAATATGGCAGACCTGATCACTTTCCTTCGAATTTATCAAATGCACACCATCAGCTCCTTTTATTCTGCATTGAAGGTTTTTGTTGCCATATTCCGGAATCCCGCTTAATTACTTTTTGAGATTTTTCCCGCCGCCGCTACTCAACGAACCTTTTTTACAAATCTTTATTGTCCATCACTGCTTGTATATTTTCCTTCGTTTTCTTCTGCCTTTCTTCATTCAGGATTGTAGGCTTGGCTACAAGCCCATATTGTCAAGTTGTTGGTGACAGGAAATGGGCCCCACAGCTTGGCAGCACGTCCTTCAAAGGGGAGCCAATGGACTTCAGCGTCCTTGAATTGGAGAGCCACCAGCATCAATGTGTTTCAACCTGAGTGCCACTTGGCAATCCTCTCTTAAAAAAAAGAGCGCGCACAGAAGCACACAGAAGCACTCAAGAAAGGTTAGAAGAAGCTTGAAGGTCACCGCACAAAATATAAGGCTTCATGCTCAAAATATGGACAATCTCTTGTTGGTGTAGCCGATGTCTTCACTGCTCTGGAAGTGCCTCGTCAGGGGGTACCTCGTAGGTAACTTCACTGACGAGCCGCAAGACTTCTAAGGACCGAAATAGCGACAAATTAGGTTTTCAGACAAGCCTCTTCGTTGAACAGGAGGCCACACCGAAGCCTGGCTGCCGGGATTGTAGAAGACTTGCCTGTGCCAAAGGTTGCACCGGCGCTTTATCTTCTTCCTGTGCGATGTGGATTCGAGCTACCTCACAAGCCTGCTCAGCTCTTAGGGCAAACTAAGCGTCAGCAGAAAGTTGGTCACGGTTACGCAGGGGAGCAATGAGTCGAGAATCGTCTAAACCTACCTGCCGTAGAGGAGGTGGAACTGTGTGAAACGTGTCGTCTCTTGGACATCTGCATTATAGGCAAATCTCGCGTACGGCAAGATCATGTACCAGGTTCTTTATTGGACATCGACAAACATTGCCAGCATGTCCACCGTGTTGTTATTAAGCCGCTCTGTCAGCACGTTTGCCTGCGGGTGGTAAGCAGTATTTTTACGATTGCTCTCACGTATCGCTGAGTTGAAAAATTTCGGATATCATCTGGGAAGTAAAGTCGGTCCCCAAAAGAATCAGTGCCACACTAAGCACGTCGACAGGTTCGTTCCCTGAAAAACTGGGGTGGTGTACCAAATACCCACCACATGTGGGAATTGCTACATAGGGCAAACTGGACGTTGCCTGAATGTTAGACTGCAGGAGCATCACGCAGCTGTTTAATCATTGGCGCGGGGCGGGGAACTGGCAAAACATTGTCGCCATTGTTGTAATTGCACGCCCAGGTTCCGAGACACAATTGTCTTGAAAAAATTAACGATCCAGCTTAGCAGGGAAACTTTTGAGGCCTACTGCATAAAAAAAGAAAATGACCATTGCATAAGCTCCACTTCGGTATCGTTATCAAAGAAAGAATTCAACTATCTAGGTGCTAACTTGTGCCACGCGCGCCCATGTGCCTGTATAATGTGATGTGGTCTGCTACAAGGTGTGATTACGAATCTTGTATAAATGTAGTTTTGCTTGTAGTAAACCTTAGTTGAAGTTCCGCGTCTTGTCCTGTGGTTTCCTCTCTTCGTCCTTCGTCGGTTTGCGTGGTTGCAATATGCACTCCATTGTCAACCACCAACTAACCCGCCTTCACTTGTTGGTAGTGACGTAGGTCGGGCCGCCGTGACGAAGTAAGATGTGTTTCATGAAAAGATCTTCAACCTCGGACGCTCTGCCCCAAGATAAGACTTAGGCATCGACGTATCGAGTGATATAGTCAGTGGCAATGATGATGCACCGGTTGCCACCCGAGGGTAAAGGGAATGTGCTGAGAAGGTCCATGCCAACCTGATGGAAAGGAGCATATGGTGGTGTTATAGGTTGGAGGAGTCCCGGAGGTTTGGATGCCGGGTCCTTACGGCGCAGACAATGCCGACAGCTCTGGACATAGCTTTTAACAACAGTAGCGAGTTTGGGCTAGCAGAACAGCTTGCGCATCCTGCCAATCGTTCGAGAGTATCCTAAATGGCCAGACTTTGGTTCGTCGTGGCACGCAGAAAGTTTGCCCCCCCCGAAGAGCTGTCGGGACGATCAGGAGGTAAGCTCGCGAACTGGAAACAGGGTTGTTCATAGAGCACGCCTCGTTTCAGTGAAAACGACGATAGTTGTCGAGAAAAAACATTTAGGTGTGGTGGTTGGTAGGCATCCTAAATAATTGATGAGGGGTCGCAGCACTGGATGACCGCGCCTCTGGGTTCACAAACTAGGGGAATGGATAGCCCCAAGGAAAGTGATGTCGTCGTCCGTGTCGGGGTGTGTGAGTTCGACACGCGCATGAAGCCATCCACTCCTACATAATCTCAATTTTCCTAAGGATGCTCCTACATTTTATTTTTGGATATATACAGACGTTGCTAGCATTTATTATCCGGTTAAATGTGTATTTCAAATCTCCAATCGAGTGCCTTCCACTCTCTTCATAGACAACTAGAAGTAGAAAGTGCGGGTTCTGAATGCCCGTGCCATCCGCCGCGTGCTAACGATCGCAAAGCTCGTTACGCAGGAGCCATAGTTCCCATAGCCTCGGAGTATGTAAACAAGCCCCGCGAGCGGCTTATAAATGCACGGTGCCCATAAATTCTAATTGCCCATAAATTCTAATTGCCCATAAATGCAAGGGGCGCATTTCGTTAGAGTTGGATAGTGGTTTCGGCACGGTATCTTTCGGAATGCTTGGCCAACGAGAAGCAGGTGATCATATAGATGCAGCCGTGGCAGTACGTTCCGCGCTCCGTAAATCTGTCGCCGCAGAAGCTTTGATAGTCTCCAGAAGTTTGGGCGATAGGAAACCAAGGACAGAGTACTCGACGGCTGAGCACATTTACGCCTCATATACTCAGACTTCAAACATGATTTCAGCGCAAAGGAGACAGCAAGCCCGAGCGAACGGCTTTCAGGCGTTACTTGTTCTGAGCTGCTTGCGAGCTTAGGACGCAAGTATTGAAGCGAGCGACCCGCGCTAACAACGCCACGTTAGCAGCAAACAATATGTGACACTAATTATGCTCCGTCTGCTCGCTCAGCCGTAGCTCTTAAGAAGCTTTCCGTACCCGAGCTAGTGCGCCCCGTGCGAAATTAGCCTAACATATTCAGTCTCCTCTATCAATAATGTATATACACTGCCTGCTTCGATTTTCCTCTTCTCCTAAGCGTTACCGCACAATAAAGCTTTCGAATATGCGCGCCCTATTACGCACTCAAAGGCATGCACATGCTAGTGCCATCCCCTGCTTGTCATAAAAACATGAAACATGAGAAATGGTGCACGAAAGTGCTCTCATAAGTGAGAGGTGAGTAGACCTAATAAAGTTCACGAAGAGTGTTGCAGAAGGTAGATGTAGCAGCTAACGCACACTTTTAAGTAAAAAATGTGCGTGCAATTTCTCTTTGAAATCTGCACTTGTGCTTCACACACTCTGACCACACAGCTCGTTTCTGATCGCATTGTGTTACGCTTGAAATGCGTACAGGTGTACAAATCGATAACGAATATGTCTCTATTGAGTAAGGGTAACCACCGCAGTTCAGTGCGTTTGGATGACCGGCAAGAAAATGAAGAAAATAAAGATGAATGATGCAGTTTCACTGCATTAATTATGCTTAAAGCATTAGAGAGGAACGCTGGCAATATGCGGGAGCGAACAGAGCTATTTTCGACCTGAAGCTCCAGTTCTCGCGTAGAATCCTTGGAAGTCATGTTAGTACGCATATATGACCTTGAAACTGCCGCAATAAAAAAATAGAAGAAACTTCTGGTCTTAGTGGGAATCTAACCCAAGCCTCCGACATGCGAGACGGGGACGCTTCCACTCCGCCACAACTGTTCCACTATTCGAAGTGAATGAAGGCGCGTCTAAGGAATGCAAAGATATATAAGAAACGTATCTTCGGGATACGTACTGAGGCGTGCATTAATAATTTAACTAAGGTATGTAAATTACAGATATTCCAATTAGGGAGTAGCGAAGTATGTTTCCGGTGAATTTCTTTCGTGATGGCATGCAGTCGTAGCGCCTTAATGCGGCACCCATCGAAACCTTAGCCCGGAATGTACGGCGATGGCCAAGCAGATCGCGGGCGTCTAATGAATGCACAGATGACTTAGAAACGTATCTTCGAGCTATATGCTGAGGCGCTCATCAACAGTTTAATTATGAGCGTGTAAATTACAGATGTTCCAATTAAGCGAGTAGCGAAGTGGTTCACAACCATTGAACGTTAAAGACGGCAAGCCACCTCTAGTTGTCCATTAAACCACAGCTTTCGCTCTCTAACCATTTTCAGCAGTTGTTAAATCACAGATAATCTTTTGTTAGAGAACTGCGGCATGAGATCTTTTCGGGCACGCTGTCATGAGCTACAATTTATGGGCGTGGTTTCCGGGCGTGATTCGAGAAAAAAACGCATCCCCAGCAGGGGGCATGCTCATCGAAGGTGCACACATGAGGGGCACCTACAGCCTTGGCCGTTTGCGGCGCACTAGCTCAACCCTCACTAAACTCGGAACCAACAGCTGACACTTAGAACACTTCACAGAAACGTTTCCGCATCCCAGCGGGTGCAGGTTCTTTTAATACGTTAGCAGCGCTTAGAATTTCCCAAAAGACTGCGTCAGCGTCACTGCCGCAGTCAGGGCAGTAAACGCGCCAAAAAGCTGTCGCGCTGTCGTGTTGGCCTATGACAATGCTATCAAGGTTAATTGGAACCGCGCACCCTTAAGAATGTGCCTCAAGTAACCAGTCCACTACTGTGGTTCTGTCCGAGTTCGAACCCAAAGCTGGTACTCTGAATAGTCTTGTGATCATGTTGAGCCACAAAACCTGCTCCGCGCTTATCTGGCTTCCAAAGTGGGTAACCAGGAGACCCGACGCAGTGGCTCAGTCGTCATGGCGCTCGGATTTTGATCGCCAGCTTGCGGAATTGAATCCCGGCTGCGGCGTTCACAAATTGATACAAGCGACATGCATAAGAGGCCCGTGTACGTTAAAGAACTCCAGGCGGCCAAAATTAAGGTCAAGACCTCGACTGTGACGCCTCTTTCTCTCTACCTTTTTCTTTTACTCTGTCCTTAATTCATTTCCTGAGGTCGCTGCCAACGTCTTTCAATTTGTCAGGAAATTTGTAGTTTCCATTTGTTATCTGGAGTGGTGATTACAGCCTGAAACAGGGCTTTGTGACCAATCCTACACACAATTATGCGCGTTCTCCACTTCGGGAAGTTCACTTCCTGGCAAGAGAGGAGAATCTGTTAAAAACTACCCTGTTATTTCATTGTCCTGAATGAAAGCAAGTAATCTCGAAGCTTTTTCTTTCGGTATCACTCTCATAGGTTAAATTAAACTGCTGGTATTTGTATTGCTATCTACTTTGCCACCCACCTTCTGAAAGCGTGCTTGTTGGCGAGAAGACTGAGCGCTTCGATGACGGGAGAGAGTCACCGCTTTGTAGCGATGTGGAACAGTGGGCATCCGGATGACCACATCGCTTTGAAAAGGGTGCCCTCGTTGGCATGTGCCTCGGGGCAACATCACATGAACCGTCGCTCACCCTTTCCTCTGGCCCGTGATCACCTGTTGGCGACGTCTGCATTGTGCCTTTCTCTTCGAGGTGCGCGTAAGCCTGAGGAAAAAAATATTTATATTAGACCAGGAGCAATTTACCAGTATTACTTGTTCTAGCTTCGGCTAACGCGTCCCAGAGGTGGCTTTGAAAGTATTCTTGGCCTGCATTTTGTGACGGACAAGTAAATGTCGAGAACATTAGCCCTTTAACATTAATATGCACACCCCCTGCGATCCACGCCCAAACACAAAGGTGAAACATGCCAGCGCATTTTTTTATCGATTGAAAAATCGGTAAGGTTGCTAATTAAGTTGGACCACAGTTTGAAATGTTCGCCTCCTGTACAACCCAGAAGCTTACATTTCTGATATATTTTGAGACAGTAAATCATCCTATATTACACGATTTGAGCGCCACTTAAGCCAAAGATTCATTACAGCACCGTATAAAGTCATCTCTTCAAATCCTGAAGTTCGTCCTGTGCGCCTAATCTCTAGCTGTATGTATGATTGATGATTCCAATTGAAACACTAGCTACTCAGATTTTTTAACTCAGAACCCCCCGTTGATTTCATAGTCCAAATAAGCGCTCTATTCTTGTCCGCGCACGATGGTTTTGCTGCGACTCATACATTTATATGCCGTTCCATAGCCCTGATTCTACTTTTCAGAAGCGTGCCGCAGCGCTGGCTGTGTCGTTATGCCAACCCGCATTCGCGACACCATATCTGTTGTGTGATTATTATTGCGTCAGGACTAGAAGCCTCAGCACAGGAAAAGGTCGCCATGGTAGCCCAGTGGTTAGAATGCTCGACTGTTGACCCGAAAAGCGCGAGTTTGATCTCGGCCGTTGCAGTTGGATTTCGATGGAGATGAAGTGCTAGAGACCCGTGTACTGTGCGTCGTCATTACAGGGTAAAGAACCGCTGATGGTGGAAGTTATTCGCAGCCCTGAACTACCATGTCCCTCATAGCTTCAGTCGCTTTGGGATGATAAAGCTAAAAAAATACATAACAACCTAAGCACACGCGATTTCAGTAATGCGATTTCATACTAAAAACGAGATGGAGTCGGTGCCAAACAACAAGCGTGTATAAAAGTCGCTGTGGTGTAAAAACCAGATCAGCTTCCGTAGCTTACCAGTAGCTTGCAGACGGGCAGACTTCTTCTTTGTCCTCTTCGCCGCCCGCTCGCACTTTAGGTAAATTGATGTTTGTCGCGTCAAATTGTACTACTTACTGCCCCAAAACAGTTTATTCATATATTTATTCATTTATTGAAAGAAAAACCCTTAAAGACCCTCTTTTGAGTGTACTACTTAAGAGGAGGGGTGTTGTGACTAATAACAACAGTCACAACAGAACAATGAAAAAGTAAACAGTCCGCCGCGGTGGCGTAGTGGTTATGGTGCTCGGCTCCTGACCCGAAAGACGCGGGTTCGATCCCGGCCGCGGCGTTCGAATTTTGATGGAGGCGAAATTCGAGAGTCCCGTGCACTGTGCGATGTCAGTGCACGTTAAAGAACCCCAGGTAGTCGAAATTTCCGGAGCCCTTCACTACGGCGCCTCTCGTAGCCCGAGTCGCTTCGGGACGTTAAACCTACATAAACAAAAACCAAACCAAAAAGTAAAGAAAAGCGACCAAGAATAGCTGAACAGAAATAACCGCACAATATTCTACTTACCTGCGAAAAAATTTCAGGTTACAACGCGAGCATTATCACAAGAATGTACAGTCAGAAATAAACGTATACTGGTGACTTCGGGACCTCCTTCTGCATAATATGCTGTACTATAAAAATGTATCAAGAAATAAAGACTGATTCTGACTGATTCTGATTCTGATTCTGAAACTAAACAAATGCATAGCAACAGAATTTTACAGGGCATTACGAATCGTCACAACAGGCGCATCATCACATCAGAAAAAGAATATTGTTTAGTGAAGAGGCATATGAGAAAACTCTTGCACCTACAGGCCTAGCTGTATGTACCACTGAGCTCATTATCCATTTTTGGGTTTGCCAGGCAAAGCTTCTACATGGGGTCATTTTACGAGGCCCAGGCCTGCCCAGCACTAATTTATTTTCAACAGGAGCCTCTTCGTGTGCATTTGCGCCATCTGACCAGCCATCGTCATCACCGCCGGACCAATGTTAGTGCTGTGCGTCCAGATTCAGCCTTTTCCAAAGCCTTCTGGATGCAGCGCAATGCGGTGCCTTCTAACTACATGCCACACCAGATTGCGGAAGTGCCACTTTTGGCAGTACCGAAACGATGTATACGTACAACCATTCCAGGGATAACAAAGAAGGCCCACATCCCAACAGTCGGTTTGAAACAGCTGGCGCTGTCATACATTGAATCTGTGTATGGTGACTCCCAGCATGTTTTTGCGGACGGATTTGTGACGACAACCTCTTCAGCTGCATCGGTGATAGTGTCAGCAAATGCCTTATGTCACCGTTTCAGGCTTATAGTTAAAACGTCATATACGGCAACCGAATTGGCAGCATTACGAGAAACCGTCCGTTATATTGGTCACCAGACAGCGCACCTATGGACTATATTCTGCGACTCGAGATCGGCATTGCAAGTCATACAAACTTATGTAAAACCAAGGACATGCGAGCAGCTGGTTCAACAGATTGTGCTTTTGTTAGCTGAGGCTTCTCACCACGGCCATATCATAAAGCTTCAGTGGATACCGAGCCATTACGGCATAGCGGGAAACGAGCGTGCTGAGCGTGCCAGCCGAGCCTCGGCAGGCTCGGCTGGCACATGATAGTGGTGCTGTCATTGAGATAGCCTTTTCCAGATCTGACATTGGAGCCTAGCTGGCGCATTTAATGCAAGGCGCAATGCAGTTGCACTGGAGCGATTCGAGCCATCAGCATGACCGCGTCTCTTTGCTTGATGCCGGCTCCCGATTTCACCTGCCATCCAGATTAATGTGACCTCATGGGACTTTCTTCCACCGGCTACGCCTTGACGTTGCCTACACCAAATACTACGTACACAAGATCGTAATTGAAGCTAACCCAAATTGCGTACAGTGTCACACTCCAGAGACTATTGGACACCTTTGTGAGTGCCCGAAATACACCGAGGAGAGGAGGACATTGGAAGTGACCGTGAGACAACTGTACTCTCGCCCTCTCTCTGAAGAAATTATTCTAGGCGCCAGGGCGCAACGTTCTGATTCGTGGTGTGTGACGAAGGCCGTGCTCACATTTTTGTGTGAAACAGGCCTGGATACCCGTCTGTGACCGCCTGTGCACTATCTACTTTGCTTACACAGTTTACATGGTTTACATTTGTTTTCATGGAGCCCCTACTCCAGTATGTGTCAATGACATCACTCACGAAACTCATTGTATTATGCCATCATCAACCTTCATTCGCACTTTCCTTTTAATCCCCTTCCCTGTCCCCTGTGTGGAGTAGCAGGCCAGGGCCATGTTACAACCGGCTGACCTCTCCACCTTTTCCTATCAAAATTCCTTTCTCTCTCTCTTTCTCTCTCAGCTCATTGGTTATCATTAGCAAAAGAAATGAAGAATGTTGACAAAAATTGTAGAACCGCTTTTAACTACCCAAGAAACAACATCCGTGCGGACACTTACTCCCAAACTCTGAAAGCTTCGTTACTTCAGTAAAGAAGCCTTCACTGCAGTGAGGCCCCCTCATGTCAATCTGAAAGCTTCCTTACTGATGAGCACTAAGTAAGGTCGTTCTTGGTGCCTCCTTGCAGTTAAGGCAGCTGCCAGCTGCCTTCAGGCGTTCTTACGTCACACCTGGCCCTGGAGGAGCGCTTCACCTCACTGCTGCCACTGCTGCCACAAGCGCACACTCACGCGGGCGACGAGACGCGGTGCTGTCGCGAATCGGGGTGACGCGTCCCCGCGCGTGCAGGTTCGAAGAAAAGAACAAAGAAATGAAGCAAAACGAAATGAAGCCATGTTTATATTTTAAAGGAAAGGAGCCAATAGAACAAGCGAAAACACCAAGGAAAACACACACTAGGCACGCGTAAAACACAACAGATAAAAAGGAGAGAGTTCACCGACTACAAAGCGTCCCAGGGGGTGCGGGAATGCCTTGCAGGTAGCACAGACGCGAGTTGGCGAGTTGCGATGCGTCGCTGGCGTTGCGTTCAGGAAGGCGATGGTAGAGAGCCAGGAGATGAGGAACGGAGATGGATACGCGAGACGCTGACGAACTTGAGTCAGCCGCCCCCAAGAATTGAGCAGCTGCTGCACGAAAACTATAGCCAGGTTCTGTCGACGGCGTTCCGCAAACACCGTAGGCTTGTGCAGCCTATCCCAGGAAGCCTTGGCTGCTGCCTCTTCCGGCCTCGAATTGGATGCAGTAGGCCTACGTCGTTGATTCAGGGAGGTCCACGGCAGCACAGACCCGAAGTCTGACGGCTGCCACCTCCACGCTTGAATGAGGCTTAATGGTCTTGCGTCGGTGATCCAAGGGAAGTCACTGGCCGCTCGAATCCAACGTCCGACAGCTGCCACTTCCACGCTTGAACAACCAGACTAGTGCTGCGGTGTCTTCCTCAAAACCTCGGTTTGCTGACACGTAGCTGTACGCTCCTCGTGCCTGCCTCGCGCACACCACTCGCACGTGCACACGTGCAACGGGGGGCTGGCACACACGGCGCTCCGCTGTCCGACGCACCACTGCCGACACGCAGCGTTCCAAAAACCCCTTGACTGTCAAGTGTGCACATCACATATGCCCCCCCCCCCCTTTGAAAAAGTTTTTTCACAGAAAAAACTGCCTTTGGTGCACACAAAACTACTGTACATGCGGTAAACAGACAAGTTAGGTTTCGCTGAAGTCCACTAAAGCAATTTACAGTGACACACACGGAGGCACATGTAAACGCGCACACAGATATCATGAAGTCAAACACTATCCATCTGGAAAACGGCAAAATGAAAACTATACAAGACATCAGAGATAAACTTTAAACACGCCTATACCATACAAGTGAATATGTACACATTTAACAATCCATAACCGGAGAACGAAAAAAGAAAACAAACCACAAGCTCTACTACAATGCATTTGCACAGATTTACAAACACCGGATAGTGGCACTGTGTGTACATTGGGCATCATCCTCCGGCAACTCACAAACGATCTCTTAGAAAACGGGCTTTTAAGACAAACGCTCTTTTTCTAACTGCTCCTTGGTGAACTGCATGCGACCGACGCTTAAAGCAGTATTTTTCCTGTTTTGTCCAGAAGATTTCTTTCCAGCCAATACCACTTTTGGGCCCTCGCCATTTTCGCAGGCAACCTCGTCATTAACTATGCCAGGGTTTAATTTAGCAACGGGCTTTGATTTCTTCCAATTAATATCTGGATTTGACGGCTCACGGGCCTCTGCTATATTTCCAATAATGACATCGTACAATGGGGTCTCCATGCACTTCACCACGGCCGTCCCAGTGAAATAGGGGGAAGCGATGTAGACTTCTGCTTCGGGAACTTCCAGACTACTACCATCAATGAGGTACACCGTAGAACTCGAGCCGGTGAGAGCTGAGTCAGGAACTAGGGCCCTCCGCACAACCACAGTATTGCTCCCCGTGTCCCGTGAAACACGTACGGGTAGGCCACGGAGCTGTCCCTCTAAGACAGGCATGTGTTGTGCGTCTGAAAGATTTTCCCGTACAAGCCCGACCACCACCTTATCCTCAGCTGGTTCAAGCATACCTGCCGTTGTGGACATCGCCTCAGGCGCCACACACTCTGGCTGAACGCAACAGGACAACTGGTTTTGATTTTCTTGCTTTCTTGAGCAAGAACTTACTTCATGCCCTGTTTTCCGGCAATAAACGCAATAAAGCTGTTTTGGCTTTGAGCGCCAGTCGGCAGCCTTATGTCCTAGACGATTACAGATGAGGCACCTTACTGTCTGTCTATTTGATGGAGCATCCTTCTCTTTCGGAATGCCCACCTCGAACGGTTCTTTGAACAAAGACAAGTTTCTTTGCCGCTGGGCCTCTAGAAAATTGTCTGCTGCCTCTGCCATTTAGTCCAGCATCTTGCATTCTCTTTCTCGCAGGAAAATCGCTAGACGAGTATGGCAGTTCCTCATGAACTGTTCGTCCACCACCAAGTCACGTAAATCATTGTACGTTGTGGCCGTTCCTGACATCTCGATCCATCGATCGAAAAGACTGAGCAAGCGTGTTGCGTATTGCTTGCCTGTTTCTTTATCAAGCGGCTTACTTTCACGAAGCCTTTCGCGATAACCCTCTGCTGTGAACCGAAAATGTTGGAGCAGGGCTAGCTTTGCCTTATAATTCATTGAGTCTGCTGGAGGCAATCGACCGAACACACGGAGAGCTTCCCCAGTCAAAGACATACTGAGTGCTGTAGCCCATTTTTCCTTAGGCCAGCTGTGCCCTTCTGCGATACGCTCAAAACGTTTGAAGTATGCATCTAAGTCATCCCTGCGATCATCGAAAGGCGGGATCAACTTGTGTGGGCTAACCGCTGCTGAGGGGCCCGGTGCAGGTTCACCTTCACCAATCGATACTTTGCGCTGTACGCGGGCAGTGAAGCGATTTATGAAAACGAAAAGCACGTTCAATTATGTTTGTCTGCCTTGCTGATTGGACAGAACGAAATCTGCCTTCCGTGCCAAGGGACCAGCTTTGCTCGTGTCAATGTACTTAGATATTTTGAGCCGGTTGATGCGTATAACTGACGGTAATGCAGCCAAGCGCTTCTTATCTTTCTTTGAGGGAATTAGTGAACGCTCTGCTGGCTATATTTCTTCATTTCTGAATAACCAGGATTTGTAAACAATGTCCAGGTCTTATTCACTGAACCACGGCGTGCCGCCATAGGCACTCACAATGCATGATCATTACTTTCTCTTCTTTGTTTTTTATTCCTTTTATATTATTCCTCTTTTAATCCTTGTACATTCCATATATTATTAATGTTTATTCCTTCTCTGTGCCCTGTTAACCTGCGCGCATCTTTTCACAAGAATCGTGCACTAACTGCCCCGGCTGCTTTCTGTGATGCATGCTTATTGTACTCAGTTTTGTAAACACTGCATTTCCTCACTGATTCCATGGTGCTGTTATAACTTTAGGTAAAGTCTGCAAGATATAGCGTATTTACTCTAGTAATTAACACAAGGCACAGTGAATTGAACCCCTAGTTGGGCTATCCAAAAGTACAGTTTCTTTTTCTGGAGTATAAACGCTCTCCTCTGCTTTTATTATGCAGACTCCTGATGAGAGTAAATAATAGCGGCCAACCGTCTACCAATTCCGGATCACCTGATCAGTACGACGGTGCTCTAACTATTTGCTGCCGAGGCTACTGTACCAGACTATGCGGATTGAGCAGCCAGTATGAATGTTTAACGAGGAATCCGAGAAGCAAAAGGAACCACGCCCAGTAGCCAAGGGTTTCTGCCTTAATCTACCATGTTAATGACAGTAGCAATTTATTACAGTTGTAACTTCGCACTGAATGATGAGAATTGTACCAGAGTGGGCTCTGTTTCATCTGTATCTGCCTTCGTTGGACAGTATTATACATTTATACGAACAGTTCTAAGATAAATGGCGCAGTGCTTCGAACGCGGAAAACATGCAGAGACGTGAGTTTTCTTTTATTTGGGATTCGAGTCACATCGCAAACAGTATTTATTCTATTATAGAGTTTTTGACGTTATTATTGCTTCATTCTTAGGAAAATATTTTATCCCGCGTAATGAACGCACCCCCACAACATTCGCATTTTGGACAGAAAAAAAAAAGTTGTTTCGGGATGCATGCAAATTCAGTATTTTCGTTCGTGTTTTCCTTTCGCTAATATTATTATATGAATTAATTTTAGATGTTTTTAGAACGAAAGCTCAGACGCGTATATCCGTCCCTCATCGTTACCGCAAGGCGAGTACTCGATGCAGCTCTTAAGAATTCTGTTATCTCCATTATTCAGCTACTCATTTGGGTCGCTATCTCCTATCGGTTTGATTAACAGGGATGCACGTCCCAAAGTGATTCAGGCTTCGAGGAATGCCGTATAGTCAAGCTCCTGATAATTTCGACCACCTGGGAATCTTTAGCATGCATTGATGACACACAGCACTCGGGCATCTGTCAGTTCGCCTTCATCGAAATCCCCACAGCCGTCGCCGGGATCGAACCCGCATCTTTTGGATCAGCAGCCGAGCACCGTAGTCACTGAGCCACCGCGGCGGTCTCTCCTATTGCTATAAAATGCGCTAGCAATTTGATATATAATCATGCTTTGTTAGGTAGCCACCGAGGTGATGGTGATTCATCTGCTTGATGTTATTTGCGTGCACTGGCGTGCATAGGAACACCTCTGGCGTCACAAGGAGCCAAGTTTCATTAATTGCATCAAGAGAAACAGGTTTGGAATGGAATTCCGTAGTTTTTTAGAGTATCATAGACTGTCGTCGGTGGCTTTACTGAAGGATTGACCGGATACGCTTAAACGTGAAATTACCAGCCCGTTTTCAAAACTTTTCTTTCCCGTAATTCGATGGGCCGCAACTTATCCGCTAACCCCACCTACATAGGATTACCTCGGGTTTACAAACACATGCATCGTGATATATCAAAAACATATCAGCTTTAAAATGACGTACCATTCATACAAATGCTCTTCTAACATTTAGTCGGAAGTTGTGTGCAGTAAATAACAAAAGGGCACGCTGCGAAACCAAACATTTCATTCAAAGCCTTTTTTTCGCAATTCTATGTTTCGCAAATCTATGAAATGGTCCGCAAAGTCATAGCAGTGCTGACATATTTCGCTTACTTCACAATATGGAGGCGTGGCAGGGACCTATCTATACCCAAAATCCAGAACAAGCTAATTTTTTTAAAGGGAAGTTGTTTATAAGCAGAAGGTTTTCATATTTCGTGAGATTAAACTGTAACCATCAGTGTATTGTCGATAGCAGTTAGCGTCGGGAACTCGAGCCTACACGGCAGAGGAACGCCAACACAACGAAGCACTCAGGTTCCTACTTGTGGTGCGCGAAAGAACAAAGACAAAGCGAACGAGAAGAAACGACATGAGCGCCCTTGTCGTGTCCTTGTTTTTTTGCGCAGCATGAGTAGGGACCCCAACCAACTTGAGAAGTTTTCCGTCCTGATAAGCACTCAGAAGCGGCAACATGCAGAGGCTCTACACCTGTGTAGCGCTGAACGTGTTTCTTCACCGAAGCCAGCAGCGTCGCACTCAGCTTCACGCCACGCAGCCGCCAAGCGCCTTTCTTGCAGATGCGACAATATGTGCTAATCTTCCCTCGGGAAGCTTGAATTGCTTTGCTATGGACGTTTTTGCTATCGTCAAAAAACGTTCCCCATTAGTGTTCACTGAAAACCTTTACTGCTTGATGCGATTGATGGGGAAACTATAATGAAACAATTTTGCTACTCGTCAAAGGAATGATCCCCTACCTTCAATATTTTTATAACAGCGCGTTACAATTTTCGACATTTGCCGCACAATTAAAATGGTTTCATAATCCTTTACTTGTCAACCTCATTATAGCGTCATTTTTTCTTAGCACTCAATTACTTATGTTCCGGAGGTGGCGGAACTTGAGCTTCGAGAGCAAGTTTCCAGTTGTTCTGCTATGGTTGCTCTGGAATTCGGGCTGAGAACTGCTAAAAATGGCTTGTCGCACATCATGAGGAGGGAGCAAACTGGGAATAGAAACCGTAATAATGACGCATCCAACGGGAAGCCACTGAAATTGAGTCTGTATGTAAATAGCATGCCATAATAATTATTGCATTTTGGAGAAAGAACACAGTTTACAAAATAAGAAGCGGAGCTACTGTCCGTGTCCTGCGCCTTACCTCATTTCAGATTTGCAGGTGGACCTGGAGTAATGAGCCACCTTCCCATTTAAGGACCGCTTTGGGTTCCTGCCGTTCCGGAGATATTCATTTCGTTTGGCGGCGGATATTCATTTCGCTTGTCTCGTCTTCTTTCATGTGAATGTCTCTTTTGCGTAACCCATCTTTACAAACACACGCTGTCTCGTCCACGTCTGTGTCATTATTGCCTGTGCCTGTTTTTTCTCTGCTGCTAGTTTTAGTGGTCATGTTCAGGTACTGTGCCAAAAATACCTCCATGGTAGCGCACGCCGTATTTTAACAAGCAGTTCGCGGCGACACTTTTCTACCACGAAGGCTGTGATTACCTGGATAAGAAATAGTAAACTTCAATGCTCAAAATTTATACTGGATATATGCATTGTCTTTACTAGCATATACAGTATATTCGGCCAGGAAGGCCTGGAACGGTGAGAAAATCTAAAGAATAACCTGCACCCTCCGATCAATATTTAATTTACACCAAGGTATGCTATCAATCTCAATGTCTTGCACAAGAGACCTTGTACCTTGTGCCTTGCTGCTCATATCTAATTCAATTACAACATTTTTTCCACAGTCTCTCTTTCTTTTTCTATGCACATGGCCAATCGGGCCACAAGCTTGTGCATTCCTCCCGAGAAGAAGGTTTTCGGCTGTCTTGACGCCATTTTTGCAACACTTCCCGCGTGTCTAGTTTTCACAAAATCGATGACCTCCCAAAGATTTCTGGAGCTCTCCAAATAGATGAAAGCCGCAGAAGCGAGATCTGGACTCAGCGGAGGGTGTACCAGCGCCTAGAAGCAACCTGATGGCGTCAGTAGTGTGGCGAGCAGTGTGGATGCGTGCTTTTTCTTGCACGCACGTCGTCTGCGACGCGTGCCTGCGAATAAGGCCGCCATACTACTGTCTGCTGTCGGCGCACGCACCTGCGATAAATTAGTGGTGCGGGCGTAGCATATTTTCTTGTTCATTCAAAACACCTCAGGCTACATATTGTTGTGTATGCGAACGCATTCGCTAAGTTCATACGCCTGTGTTCAAGCTTTCGCAATATAATCTTCACTGCGTCATTTGCTTTTGAGCTGCTGCCGTGTAAACAAGTACCCTCCTCCAGCAGTTTTTAGGGAAAGATAGCAACGAGCAGTGATATGATTTCTCTGATAGGAAAGTATGCCAGGGGCTGGAATTCATCAGACTTTTATCACAATAGGGTGCAAGTGCTTCATCGCTTAAAAGCCCTTTTCCTCGACCTAGAAGTTTAGAATTAGCCGCACCAAAGTCACACACGAAGAGGGGGCTCGACCTCATCCAACCTCGATCACGGAATTATAATTGCGGGAAGCGCTACAAAAGCGACCTCACGAGCAACCGAAAACATGTTTCTTGAGAGATACCCAAGCTTGCTCTGCGGTGGACAAAGTGCATTGAAAAGGGAACACGGTGCATAAAATATATTTACATGTTGTACACCTACCTTTGAGCACGAAAGCAGTAGAACAAAAAGTGCAGATGCTTTTTCAGTTTCCCACGTATTTACGCAGCAGTAGCCCACAGAGGTTCAAGTCTGTAGCTAAACATATTTCTCGGTGGGGCCCACCGTGTGGGAGAATGATACCTCCTGTAAGACGGGCAATTTGTTTGACCACTGAGTCAAGGGGCATCGAACTCAATGGGAGTCGCCCAATGTCATACGGTGGTTTTCAGTCTCGATGGCGACCGACCAAATGAAGGTTCGCGAATATTCAGTGATATCTCAAGAGCTCTTTAGAGCAGTCTCGCGCGCCATAAACTGAAAACAAAAACAATGTACAAAGCCAAAGCCAGTAACTATATTCTTCTTTACCATTCTACATGATTTAAAACTACAATAAAGAGTTTGTAAATGAATTTTTAACAAGTAGACAAAATTACAGCTGCGGAGACTGTCCGGTGTTGAAATGTAAACAAATTGACGGTATTCTTGTGCGGCGTGCTGCTGGTTTCTCACCTCTTAGCACGCTTTGAGAGAGCCGATGCCGAGAAGTACCCCACAAGTGCTGCAAAATTTCTCTCTATGAACGCGGCAACGGTGGTAACTGATCTCTGGCAAGTTCCCCAACGAAAAGAGATTGCTTCTTAAACGAAGTGTATGGATCGCTCAGTGCAAATTGCGGAAGTGCAGTGTTTAAAAGAGTTTAAAAGAAAGCCTGAATTGCAATATGAGGTGGAGTAGAAAAACTTATTTAGAAACAGTGACTGAAAAGTGGCAGTGAAAGCATATCTGACCATGTGGCATCGTTCGGATAACCTAGCAATGCGAGCTCTGCTGCTTTGTCGCTAAACATAAATTTCAGCGAAAACGGGCCAACTCAGATTTGGAGCCCAGTTGTCTTGCCATTTAAATTACAGATCCAGCGCTGTCGGCGTAGGGAAAGACATCGCATAAAATTCTGCTATTAAGGCGTTCCTGGCATGCGCAGACAGCTGAAGCACGCAGCTACTTAAGTCATAAAGTCACAAAGTCCGTTTCTTGCTGTTCTTGCATGTAAGCGAAAGATTGCTGGCAATAAGATCGAGAAAGCTTCACCTGCGAGCTGTGTTTCTCGACAAACCTTTTACTGCCCGACGCGGTACAAACAAGAAAGGTTGCTTTTTCAGTCCGAGGCGACGCTACTATACCTTTTAGGTGCAGGCGGCCCATAGAGGCTCCAGCTATATTGTGCAGTACCGCCGTCAGATCACTTAAGACGAACGCTCGAGCTCCTGTCTTCCAATGACATTAGCGCAGCTGGGCGTGGGCCGCCGAACCTGAGACAATATTAGGATGGAAGCAGGACATGAGCTGTCTCCAACTGCCGCAAACACATCGTGCAGCATGGTCTCGGACTCAGCGCCCAGCAGTCAGGGGCTGTAATATCAGTGCAGGACGCGCAACTGAGCGTTCGTGTGAAGCGGGCTGAGGGTGGTACATTAACCTCTGTATCTTGTATGAGCGCAACGCTTCGTACATTCGTCAAAACGACTGACATCAAGGCGAGCTTCCACTGAAACAACATGCATTTGTTGTTTTTTAGCTGCCATCTCCCGCAACACGTCAGTCTGGGCACCGAAAACCCATTAAAGGGCATCGCGATCAGTTAATAAATGTGTCTTTGTTGACAACACTCGCCCTTTACTCATCTCCACAACACACGACACAAAAAGCGTCAATTCCTACTGAATTAGCGCGTTCGGGCGGAGCACAGGTTAGCTTAGATGCTCTGAGCTATTGTAGAGTCGATGAAAACCAGTCGCGTCAGCCAGTAAAACCTATGCAAGAAAATGCTTTTTGTATAGCCTCTCATCATCGTTGTGCTATTTTCTGCTATTTTCCATGATATTTTTTTCATCTTAATCTGAATTCCAGGTTAGCATAGCCTCTTGCGCATATCGCATATCGGTCGGGAACTGAGCATCCAGTGTAAGCGTATACATATAGTTCACAGCTTGAAGTTCTAGTAACGTTAAAAAGGTGACTACATGATTGTGCGTCTTGTATGTAGCAGACGCTCTGCATTGAGGAACCAAGCGATGAAACATAAACAAGAGAGATAACGTGTACAATTTACTTGAAACGTGAATTCCTAGGGTGGCTTTCTTCTTTTATGCACTTTTCAGAAATAAATACGCGAAGCATGATCATAATTCGAGCAACAACAAAGACGAGGTAGACGATTCAGAGGCCAGATTTGTTGTTATTCCTTCGCTGTCAAATGCACTTTATCTCAAGTCGTGAACGGTTTCCAGAGAGCGCTAGCGAATTCCTATGCGGAAGCTCATGCGCTGTCTTGCGCTTTACTTTTGCTTTCTTCGTTTTCTTCGCCCTGTTCGCCTTAGAGCCTGAGTACACCATGAGTTATGCATCAAAGTTGTAGTGTTACTATTTGGCATATATATCCGAAGCAAAGAACAAAGAAACATGTTTCTTAGAAAATCGATCAAACTGCAAACTCGACCAATGCAGTTGTGTTCTCCCCAGCGCTTGCAGACGAAGGCACAAAGACGAGAGCGACACACACACTGCCAACGTGTGTCCTTCTCGCCTTTGTGCCTTTGGCGGCAAGGTCTGTAGATCCCATGATGACCGAAAGAAACCAAATACCCCAGGTACAAACCCTGCTGATGTGTTGTCTCGCCGGGAGGGTTCAGTTATGTAGCGAGTGGTCATCCACTTGGCTTTTTTATATCTCTGGTATCAGTTATTTATTTATATCTATATTTCTTAAAATATCCCAAGGGTCCTTTCTGGTGGGGGATAAAAAAGCTGAAGACCACCCTTTCAAAAGAAATAGACTATTGCAATTGGTTAAAACGGCACTCATGTATTATCGGGGAAAGGATTGTCCACGAGGCGCTGCCGCTGGCTGAATTGCTTCGCTTCCTCACCACCGTCCCCTAATGGTCTCAGAATAGCGAGTCCATTCCGCGCGCCAAGGGGTGTTCGTCTGTAAGAATCCTCCCTACTTCTTTTGAGATCAGTTCTAGAAGTAGCCCACACGATGATTCGACAAGGCGGCGTACTTCCCGGCGTATACAACAACTCTGATTATACGTCTATATCCTTGATTACTTTTGTATTTTACCGACTGCCCTTGGTTTTCTGACAGCCGTAGTTTGCTTCGGGTAAAAAGGCGAAGGATTGAAACACCTACTCGGGACATTCCCAGAAGATCACCCCTACCAGCAGGAATAAACAGCGATACGAAAAATATATAGCCATCAGCGATCCAGTGTTTGCGCTGGAATGCGTTCCTTGCGCACGACTGTCGCTAATTGTACAAGCTCAGATACAGCATTAAAAAGTAATCTTTTTAATCTACAATAAAAATACAAATTATTTCGGTTTGTTCTTGTGAACACTTCGAGAATAATCGCTTCGACAATACTTCGACGTCTGTGCAAAACTCTGAGGAGAATCACCGACATTTTTTCAGTTGCACAGTTTGAGATGCCTAGAGAACATGGCGTCTACGAGAAAACAAAATTTCGACCCTGCATAGAAGCATAAACTGGCATTTATCCGACCATTCCGACTCAACAAAAAAAGCGATAAAAATTCTAAAAATCGGCAGATATTTTGTCATTTCTTCGCAATGACAGATTTTTCTCTCGTATTGCGTAGTTTTCTGTCGCTACGACAGCGGACAGCACAATACTATAGGAAGTTCTGTTGGTACAAAAATTTCTTCCTAATAAAAGTTCATCGCCAAAAATGCTTAAAAATATCGGTCATGATGGCAGAAAATTTTCAGCTGTGTTCTTCGGCTCCGACCCGCAGGTCTCTGAGGGAACAGCTGGCCGTTCAGTGTGCATTCTGTGTTCATAATACTCCGCGCTGCGTGGAGTGATACGCCGGGTACACAGAGTTATCAAGAATTGGACGATGTCTGCAGATGAATTTCAGAGCACGCGTCTGGCTTTGCAGCAGACCCGAAAAACATGTTTTCGCTTGTGAACTCAAGTTGAGCCATACAGCAACAAAAAAAAAAGTGGCAGCTTGGAAAAAATACATTCGTGGTAATTCCAGGCACGATATCTTTGAAACAAGTCGTAATTTCCGAGAGATTAGTTTTGTGTTTTGAGGTACAAACAGAAAATATTCTTTCGGTTTGGTTTGGTTTGGTTTATGGGGTTTAACGTCCCAAAGCGACTAAGGCTATGAGAGACGCCGTAGTGGAGGGCTCCGGAAATTTCGACCACCTGGGGTTCTTTAACGTGAACTGACATCGCACAGTACACGGGCCTCTAGAATTTCTCCTCCAAAGAAATTCCAGCCGCCGCGCCCGGGATCGAACCCGCGTCTTTCGGGTCAGCAGCCGAGCACCATAACCTCTGAGCCACCGCGGTGGCGAAAATATTCTTTCGTAGTGCGCTCCCGGCTCTGCACTACATCTGAAAGTGTGCGCAATGCGAAAAGAAACTGACTGAACGCGTACGCACTGCCGAGCAACGCATTACGGTGTGAACAAAATATTTCCTTTGAACTCAGTAAAATATCTTCACAGGCATCACTGAAGCACGCGAACTAAAACATACGGAATGTGATCAAATAGAAGCAATGTGTGCGTTGCAGAAAAAAGAAAAACTTTTAATGCCAGATCTTGTTACATACACACATGCACTTGTCTAGACTAGATGCCGCCTAAGTTGCAGCGAAGACCCACACAATGTTTTTTTCTCCCCGAGGAAGACTTGCAGAGGACCCTTTCTCATTTGATATTCCTGCAAATGAAAAGACAACAGTCAATACGGTGCGGCTTGGTACAATAACATAAGATAGAAAATTTAGATGAGAACACAGCATGTAAAAGCCTGGATTCCGATCCAAGCGATTTAGTGCCCATGCGATTAATAGTTCTAGGTTGAAGGAAAGTAAGTACACGTGGATGCCACGTGCAACTGGTTTGGTTTAGGAGGAATACCGCAGTGGATGGTTCCGGATAATTTCAACCAACCGGGTCTCTTCAATTTGCAATAGCTCAGTAAACAGGTCTATGGCAATTTGCCTGCATCGAAATGAGAGCACCGCGGTTGATATCAAACCAACATCTTTCGGGTCAGCAACGAAGCACGATAACCGCTTAGCCATCGCAGCGGCTACCGCGCGCAACTATATGACCCGTTAACGCCGGACTGAAGGTTTTGTCAGGAGTGAATGCTAGCACAAAAGCACAATAGCACGCACCACTGACTTGTCGCAATGTGGTTTTCAGTTGTTTTAGGTGAAATGCTATTTCAGTGGCGTTACCCCTGCTGTGATAAACAACTCTGAAAGCTTATATGCTCTTCATTTCATCGCCTAGGTTGTGCAATATTTTCAACTCTGGGCAAGTATGCTTGGGTAAGTAATGTTAAGCTTCGGTTTTCTTTTGACCTAACAGGCAGGGTCGAATGCTTGAGTTTTATTGTGGTAATTTTGTTCGCCAAGACTGTACGGTATGTTAAGACAGTTCTTTTGTTTAGCAGTGCCTCTGTTTAAGATGAAATTACGCTTTACGTGGGTCTCAAAATGCAAAGTGCGTAACAATAAGCAGCCACGCTTTCTCCGTGGAAGTATTATTTTCAAATAATGATTATAACGTTGCCAAGCGCTGGTAATACCGAATCCAAAGTACGTAAATTGCAGAACTTGAAGCAAGCGCTTGTAGACGCCTTTTAACAAAGTTTCGATATCTCGGAAGATTCTTGGTTGCAGGGTCTAAACCTTTGACTTACATCTACCTGCCCTTTCGAGGGAAGGAGAATAAAAAGAAGTCCAGCCGTATTGAATTTTGAAGCAGCCTCCAATACAGGACAGATAACTGTTAGGCAAACGCAGACTGTTTGCGGAATCCTAATAAATAAAAAGGAGATAAGCAGAGACATGTGTTTACGCAATTATGAAAAGCACAAATGTCATCCTGAGTATGGCGCATGCCAAGGGTTTTGAAATTTTCTGTGCCGAACTTTGAACATCAGTAGATTAGAAGGGGATACTGCTGGCTTCACGGGTGCAACATATTGCGAGCCGGCAGACTTTGACAGCCGGTGTCGGCTAGCCTCTCGGCATCTCTGAAGAAAAATTACCTACGTCATGACTCTCCTTTGGCCTTGTAGGCCGCCCTTCTTTAGCTTAAATGCACCTGTTATGAAACCCTAGAAATGCATACACTACAAGAAACGCTGAAAAAAAAAAAACAGGAACTTTAAGCTCACCCAATTTACTGCTTTTCAAATGCTGAGCCCATTTCCTCAATAAGTACTTTTGCATGATGCGATATTGGAACGGTAGTTAAGGTCCAATACGAAGGAAAAAGCAATACAGATAGGAATGGGCACCTCGGCACACTTCAATAAATTCCTAAAGATAAATTAAACACTAAAACGTTTTATAGACTTCTTGGGGATTCGTACAAAGTTCACTTGAAGTTTCACTTCTTGTGGTTGCTGGCTGATGGTCGTCCTTTTTTTCCTCTTCCTTAATGGAGCCTAAAGTGCACTCAGACTCGGATTGGGACTCAAACTGTTTCACCGATCATGCCGTTAAAAAAGTTATCTCAATAATATCTACGCACAAAAAATTAAAGAAAAATATTGTGTATTCGGGCACAAACTACGTTTTCATGTTCGTCGTGGTCACAGTCTTGAAAATCAATGCATTTAGCTAGCAGTTCGCTCTTAGTAACGTTATCCGGGTTGCGAAATGAAACTTGTGAACCCTTTGTGACCCTCGGCTGCTCAACTAAAAGACACAGGTTTGACCTCGGCTGCGGCGGTAGAATTTCGATAGAGGTGAAATTCTAGAGGCCCGTGTACTGTGCGATGGTAGTGCACGTTAAAGAACGCCAGGTAGTCGAAATTTCCGGAGCCCTTCACTATGGTGTTCCTCATAGGCTTAGCCGCTTTGGGTCGTTAAACCCTCCTAAACTATAAACCTTTGTAGTACGGGCGTATTTGTCACTTCTCTTTTATTTCTGTGATATTTAGTTACAATGCTTGTTTATAATTTGTTCCGCCTGCTCACACTGATGCATGAATGATAATTCACTTATATTCAACAGGTTCTCTTTTTTTTGCTTTTTGCGGTTGGCTCAAGCTTCGCCATGCTCCGGGACCCCTCTTAAGCATATCCATTCCTGAATGCTTACGTTAAGACTTTTGGAATGGTTTTTAAGATAATCCGAGACGATTTCTCTAGAGCTTCAAATAGCCACATACAGACGGCTGTTGGTTCCCCGGGAGCTTCGCAGTAGTCAGCTTTTGCAGTCCAAAAAGAATTAACACAAGCAACGATGATCGATATACCAAACTAATCTGAACCCGACTCTACTTCTCATAGAACTCACCTCACTGAACTTACTTTGGCCAGAGTGGGAAGCCTAGTCAAAGTCTCAAAGGGAGTAATAGAGGCCACGAATGTATATCTTTTTCCATGCATTCATGCGTTCACTACCAGCATTAATTTGCTCATATGACTTCCGCAACTCAAACGTTTGGTTTGCTTTATGGGGTTTAACGTCCCAAAGCGACTAAGGCTATGAGAGACGCCGTAGTGGAGGGCTCTGAAAATTTCGACCACCTGGGGTTCTTTAACGTGCACTGACATCGCACAGTACACGGGCCTCTAGAATTTCTCCTCCAAAGAAATTCTAGCCGCCGCGGCCGGGATCAAACCCGCTTCTTTTGGGTCAGCAGCCGAGCACCGTAACCACTGAGCCACCGCGGCGGCGCTACTCAAACGTGTAACTGCTAATAAAGGAGTGCTTGCGTCCGATAGTTTATGTTTTCTAATGATTCCAACAGAACGCCACATTTTCTAAGCACGATAGCCGGCAAATGCCAGCCCATCACCATGCTTACCAGTACGGCTGGACAGGACGGTTGTATCGACGAAAGTGACTTATGTAACCACTGTGTGGAAGTGGATGTCTGCGGCCCATGCGGCGTCGGCGCCGCCTAGACGGAGGTGTCTCGCCCTCGGGTGGTCCTGGAGTCCGGCAAGGTATTGAATGTAGAGAAAACAACACATCACATAGCATGTAGTTCAGTATTGTCAAATGCGAAGTGATCTGCCATACTCACGTCAAGAACGCAACTATGGGAGTTTTATCATAAACAAAGAATACTAGGTTACTTTTGAGTTACTTGATTCCGCGTGGTAGAGCGGAAGCACACGGCACATGGAAAAGAGTGGAACGCATCTATTTTTATCGCATTAGCCAGAGTGCAACTAACGTGCCGGCCAAATCCAAACAGATTCTCCAGTGGCAGCACCCGACAGTTTGCAGCACCGTGATTTAGGGAAGCATATAATTTCATAAGTCGACATAAATACACAGAACATCTAGATACGCACACATCATGGAGTACCCGAATGGTAAGTGCAATTTATACAAAAGGGGCTGCAGTAAGAAATCAACAATCAGAAAAAATATTACACGCGCTTTGATGCTAGCACAAATAACAAATTACCAGCACGTAAAATATTTGGAAAAATTTGAGGATATCTTGTTATGCAACGAAAGACAAGATAGAATGTAAATGAGAACCGGCCCACCTTCGAAGTAATGTTTAATTTAGGTTGTAGCAAGTTAAACAGAAATCTTTGTTGCGCACGTTCAAGCGTGCTCTCCTCATATAATTGCACCCATCAGCTATTCACTTTCCATTTCGTCGAGCTTGCCAGCCCCCGGCAAGAGAGAGAGAGAGAGAGAAAGAAAGAGAAGGACGGAAAGGCAGGGAGGTTAACAAGGCGATGCCCAGCAGGCTACGCTACACGTGGGGAGAGAAACAAAGCGAACAAAAAGGAAAAAGACTGGCAAAGAAATCAATTTCTCTGTGTCCATCGACCACTATGACAAGGGGACAGAGGGCGCACGCTTAAAGCTTAAAGTTTATTGACGGGAGCACAACCCCGGGTCCTATAAGAACCCCAGGAGCGCTTTCCCAGATTTACTTTGTGAGGAAGGTTTTGTGCAAGGCCTTGTAATGTTGGATTTTATTAGAGGACGAGAGTCCAAGGGGCGCAGAGTAGCAGTCAGGAAGGTGCGCTCTGGCTTAAAACCAAGGCAGTCACAGAGAAGATGCCCGATCATTTCATCGCAGCCGCATTGCTCACACTCTGGAGGGTCTGCTGTTGGCGATAAGATAGGTATAGGCTTTTGTGAATTTTCTACCAGCAAATAATTTTGTTGAAAGCAGCTTGTGATTAACCTTATTAAACGATTTTCATACAGGGTGAGAAGGTACATTTCTGGTGTAGAGTTTCGCTCATTTTCTCGGCAGGCACAACACTTAATGACGTTCCTCCGTCACTGAGTTTCTGCATCAGCGTGAATTTTGAATGAGTGGGGGATCTCTGTGTCTTGAAGAGGATCTATATGGGCTGATGAGACTGACAGTAACGAAACTTGATATAAGCTATGTTAAATACAAAGCCACATTGAAGGTTGGACTGGGAACGGTCAAGGCATTTGAGTCAGAGCCTTCGGAACTCATCGCCATGGCATTTCCTCAGGCGACTCAGTTACAACTCCTGCGTGAACACCTGTATGACCTTCAGCAGTACAGCATAAAAGCTAGTTTAGATGGCTTGCCCGTGAAGAAAAACTAAAATCTCGGACACAACCTTCACTCTCTGGGCGCTGAGCTGAGGTTGTGTCAGTATTCTGAAATAAAGTGTGTGCACCGCCTTCCCGGCAAGCGCGACTCAACAGCTAAATCATCAACCTTCATTCACAGTTTTCCTTCCTTCCCCTTGCCTTTCCGCAGAGTGGAGTAGCAGGCCAGGGCCATGTTACCACCGGCCGACCTCACCCCCTTTTCCTCTAACTAAAATTTCTTTCTTTCTCTCTCTCTCTCAACAGCTGTATGCTGTGGGGAAGCTGTATGCTCGTTCTCGCCTCAATGAGGGTCGTTTCGTTTTGAACGACCACCTAGCTCATACAATTAATGAGTTTTTCTCGGTAGTGCCAACAAGAGCAGACTCATTAGGCTACAAATTTATATGAACATAGAGAGGGAAAATGTCCGCTAAAATAGCGGAGGGGTCATGTGTTCACCAAATATGTACTCGGTGCGAACTTGCAAAGATGCACTGGACCCACGAGATCAAATTTTGGTGCTGCAGGAAGTTTCTGCTTCATAAAGCTCATTTTCCAGCTTCGATTGGCAGTGCGTTCGATAAAACCGCCACAAAAATCTGCTTTTGCGTCTGTCGAAGCAAGGTGTGTTTTCTTGGAGTTTTCCAACTTACTCCGTAACGGCTTTCAAGAAAACCTGTTTATGTGTTCGCTTTTGTCAGACGTTTCCAAAGAGTTTGACACAGTGAAACGCAGTAAGCCTGTTTACAGCCTCAATTTTTTGGGGTTCGGGGTACATCTTACACACTGCTTGATAAATTTATATACGGTCGCTCCCAAATCATGTAGCGTAGATTTGAATACAGCAACAAATTCTTCCTTCGAAGGAAGCTGCCGCAGCGGTTCGTTTTACCCACCATCGTTTCAGTCTGTTTCTGATAAATTTTCTGCGCATGTTTTAAACTTGGCGATGATATTGTTCTGCTCATTCAACATATCAAAAATAGGACTGCTATGAATACTCTGCCAGATAACGTTGCATCTAGTGTTAAGTTCTTGCGAAAGAACAGCATGGAAATCAAGGCTTTTAAAAGGCTTTCGATCACACTACAAACAAGCCGTACCAGATAAACATTTTTATATGCTGGTGACTGTTTTCCTTGCTGTTGTAGTACTGTTAAATCGTGAACTAATCTAAATACACGGGAGTCCATTTCGACTACGACTAGACATGGAGTAGTCAAATCACCAACACCCGGTGCCAAAAGTTTCCGTGGGTCACATTGCACCGAGAAGCGCAATTTCCGCGTAGCCTGGGCACGTAGTCTGGCAATGACAGGGGCTATGTTAATTAATTAATTTTTATTGCTTATTTATTTAATTATTTATTCCTTTGTTTGTTTGTTTGTATTTTATTTATTAACTTAAATAATTAATTAATTTAATTATTTATTTATTTATTTATTTATTCCTCAAATTCCCCTTTGCGGGATATTACATAAGCGCCCTTCAGCCCAAAATGCCAGGCTACAGGCTTTCATTTCAGGGTATACCCCGTGACTTCCACAAAATACACATTTTACGAAACCCATGTGCTCCGTTATATTTTGACGCCTTATGTAGGTTCGCAGTGAGCTCTGTAGTGCCTCACGTATAATGTTTGCCATCGAATGTTGCATTCCTTTGCGAGTTCTTAAGATAGTTGCGTTGGCTTTCGCTTACTCTCGCTTACAGCACCGTCGCTCAATGTCTGCTTGTTCACAAAGTTCTCTCGCAGAAATAGCAACGCCGCTAATCGGAAATTTACCAGTAAGAGATTAGCAGCAGCAATTTTGCAGCAATACGCAAACATATCGACTCGCGTTGCGAAATTTTTCATGGCCAAGAGTAGCAGTTGAATGCACCTTGAGTGAGGTACGCATGTGCAAATAACAACGATTTTTGGTGCGCAAAGCCCTTCACATGCATTCAACAATTTATCAAGACTACGTCCATTTACCATTGAGAAATTATATGCAACCATTTCTGGGCCCGCAAATAATGACTGCTTACTTCAGCATAATGTATGATATTCTTTTCACTTCCTTTTTTTGTTTGACACCAATAATTTGAATAAGGGTCATATCTTGTACCGAGCCAGAGTACCTGGGTTCGAACCTTACCATGGCGGCCGCGTTTCTATGGATGCGGAACGCAAAAGGCGCCAGTGTGCTGTGCGATGTCAGTGCACGTTAATGATCCCCAGATGGCCGAAATCATTCTGGAGACATCCACTACGACACCTCTTTCTCTCTTTCTTTTTGACTCCCACTTTTCTCCCTTGCCTTACGGCGCTGTTCAGGTGTCCGCATAGATATGTGAGACAGATATTGTGCCATTTCCTTTCCTCGAGAACCAATTTACCAATTTATCTTGTACGTAAGGATGGCTTAGTTACATAAACGCTGTTCAGTGGGACGAACCCGCTTTACAGGCTAAAATAAGGAGAGTATCCCTGGAGGAGCTCTAAGATGTCTTTGTTTTTTTCCACGAAAGGTTGTGGCATGAAATGCATATTAAAGCACTCTCCATTGTAAAATTCCTAAGGCGTAAAATTTACGAACTCTTCTTGAGGAAGCGGGCTCATCCTTAATCGAAATTTATCTTTCGCTCTCGTCGCACATTTCCTTCTCTCCTGGTCGCATGCTCAAAATTCTGCGCCTTTGCACTGAAACGTCACCCGTGATGTAATCATGTAAGTTTTTTATTTTTATCTAATGAGCAGCAGCGCCCAGTACAGGCGCTAAAGACTTTCCGGAAGTCGGTGCTGCACGGCCGAGCGTCGTCTCGCAGTTATTTTAGATTGTTTCCGGTTCCACTTCCTGTGTGAAGTTCGTATCAGGGGTGCATTTTTTGTCAAAAGTAAGCATCTCAAACTGTGTTTTAAACTGCGTGTTAAAGCATCGCATCCCGATATGACACAGTGGCTATGAGGGACACCGCACATGGTACGATAAGAATTAATTTCGACCATGAAGGGTTTTTCAAGGTGCTCTAAATGCGCACCACATGAAGGCCTTTCTGTTTCTTTTTCGCCGCCATGTAAATACGGCTGCCATGGCGAGGGCTCATCGCACGAACTTTAAATCAGAAGCCGCACGCCAAAGCCACAGAGCGGAGAGTGATTCACAATGCTGCCTGTGTTGCAGACCTCTTGAAGAGAAGCGAAGTCTCTTCTTCGTCCGTCAAAAAACTAAGTACTTACAGAGATGCTCCAAAACCGTCGCCACGCGAATCAGAAGGAATCGCCTATGGCTACAAATTTTGAAAAAGCTGTATTTGAGGCACATCCGCTTCTAATCCTACACAAGGTGACTAGTTGCACGGAGATGGGTCTATGTTTAGAAAGTCAAAGCAAAGAGTGGAAGAAAATACGAGTGCCCTCTGTCTGTGTCCTCTGCCGCGAGTGGAAGTGTGATGCTTAGCTGAGATCTTAGCTTAAGCTGCGTCAGCGCGGGAATAGACAAAAACACATGAAAGACGAAGCCCAACCTGACGCTCCACGTGTCATGTGTGTGTGTCATGTGTACCTTCATGCGGTAGGGTCTATTCCCGTGCGGACGATGCCAGCCAGCTCAGATACAACCAGTCTTAGCTTAGATGTTCATGTCAACGCGATGTAACGGCCGGGCGAGCTTATTTACTATGTTCAAAAAGTGTTGCCCTGCTGAAGACCCTATTGAGTGCTCACGAAGAGCGTCGTAAGAAGGCGTGCTCTTGAGTCGCCACGTAGGCTATTGGCACACAAGGCCTCGTTTGCTGTATACCAAAACCAGCGTTTCCGAGCATTTTTCAGACAAGACTTGCACACACACTTTACAAAAAGGGGCGAAATGCCGGTGTTAACGAAGAAAAACACATTTCAGAGCTCGTAGACAATCGGTACACCGAAAAGTGCTTACCTGGTGGCAGGGTCTGCGTTTGCGCGGGAACATCTGTTCGGAAAACGTACGAGTTTTGAACGTCACGAACTTTTTAACTCTGTTAATGAAATCTACTGAAAACGCTAAAAAGCAGATAAACAAAACACACGTACGGTAAAAACATGGCAAAGTAAGAGTTATATTAAGGCTTCTTGAGGACAGGTACATGCTAGTAGGCGTTTTTGGGACAGCTTTGAAGCCACAGCAACTCTTAGAGAGGAATTCGTTTTTTTGGCAAACAACGCTTTCGTAAATTTTTATTCAATGATACTAATGGTGTCGCAGAATGCACAGCCTCTGTTTTACACATATCGCCGACCCGGTTATTCGTGGCCGGAGTTGACAAGCGTGTGAGTGCTACAGTGAAGCAAAAAGGACGCGGCTTTTATGCAAAATATTTATGACAGAAAGGTAATTTCATATCTGCTCCGCACGCCAAACTCTATCCGCAGAGGGGAGAATATTAACAATTCAACGATCATCTTAATCGCCGCTAGCGCAAGGGGAGAGGTGTCTGGACATCCGGAGAAACAAATCCTTATTATCCATGCAATGTTACCTGTTACGCGTTTTCTTCCAGAAAGTATGGACAAAGCGCCGGTTAACAAAATGTCATCTTAGTTCACGCACAATAAAATCCGTGCCGAGAATTTCTAAAAAGCCGCTGGAAGCTCCGTTGTCACTACCGGCCTTTGTTAGAGAGCAGAGCTTGCATAACGGCGCACCTTGCGTCGACACAAACGTCCACCGCGCTCTGCGTACCTCCCATACAATAGAAATTTTTTTTCAACTTTTTTTTGTTTTCCTTTTATTTTGACCATTCTATCTGCTCATGCCTTAGAAAATACATGTTTCCCTTTCTGTCAGGGGCTCAGTCTCAACAATGGCAAAGATTAGGTGTTCCTTGAGTCATTTAAAAAGACCTAAAAGAAGAAAAATAGGACTGAGTGAAACGGGATTATTGTATTCCCTGTCATATTTGACCGAGCAAGGCCGGGAATGACACCTTGCGCGATGCACGAAGAGCCGCAATTTTACATCCGACGGTTACCGCCGTCGACTTGTCATAAACACTGGGCTGCCCGCTTTGAGTCCACTACGCCCTTCATTCCTGGTCGCTGTTATGAAACTTCTTCGACTCGTAAGGGTTCTTCTTGCGGCTATGTTGAGTCAGCCCTTTGCACATGATCGATTAAATATGCAAAATTCTCGTTTTTTGTTTTAACATGTATTATTTATTAATTCCCGTAGACAGTTCAAAAGATACTCAAACAATGTTAGAAAGCCGGGCTAGTTATGCTATTATTAGCTGGTTTAATACAAAACACTCTGCTTGTCTTTCAGGGCGCATGTGCTACCTTCTGTACATCAAAAAGTAAACATGCTATTTATGGTGCACAGAATAAAACAAATGAGGATGGACTTTTGAGAATTAATAACAGGTTAAAGTGCACGTCACCTGGAATTGGGGTTGCTGGGGGGGCAGCGCCTGGAAATGAGAACACCACAAGAATTAAGAACAAGCAGTGGTCGAGCCCTCATGCAGTACAAGGTATTCAACCCGCAATTTTTAAATTTGAAATGCGTAGACGGCTTGACGATGCGCCATCCCATATTTTTTTTTATTTTATCTTTCGGGTTAAGTGTTCTTCACAACAAGGAAATAATTTTTAAATTTCTTTTGCAGCTTTGTTGAAACATATAGGTGCCGCTCCAAGGCATTGTTTTGCCTCTTGAGAAACCGAAGAGGAAGTTCATATTATTGTTTGCGTCCTAAACGAAGATATTCACTGAGCCAGCTGTGCAACAATGCGCGTCATACACTTTTTGGCATGCGCACATATTCGCAGCAAAGCCTCTTTCAGACATGCACAGGGAGTTGGTAGAGCCGTACACAACCGTCCCATGTCTATTGGTACTTTCTTGTTAAATTTGAAAGCCATCTTAATATCATTACAAACGCTAGCAGTGTCAAAGCAGCGGTCTAAAGAAACCCTGATTTGTTCTTTACTGAGTAGTACCGCTGAAGAGAGTGGCCCGGAGGTATTTGTATTTTTTGAGAATCTGTCACATTCTGTTGCCGCAAAAAGGCAGCATAAAAATTCACGGCTAGGTTGGTGCTTCTGAAGGCCACCATCTGTGTTGAATGCCTACGATTATAAGACACTCTAAAACATCTATTGTAAATGGCGGGGCTTAACGTCCTAGTGCGAACAACACACCGCTAATAAGCCTTAAAAGACCACCTGTATTTCTGTTTATACCTGTCGATACTTTTCACCAAGCATCTGGAAGTTCAGCAAGCAACCAAATGATTTAGTTTGATTCACGGTGTTCTGAAACAAACTAGCATAACAGGGTGATTGAGATAATTGTAGAGTTTCGAGTGATAACGCATAGGCGTATACTGTAATTTCGCTTCATTAAGCCGTGCAACAGGATGAAATTTTAACTTTGTCTGTTTGAATGCTCAGACTGCCTCGGCGGCTATATTAAATTTACGCACAAACCAGACAGCCAGGCCCTTCTGTGCCAGGCACACCATTTGAATACAAAGTTCTCGGGCCGCCAATAGTGCGTATTTCTCGAATGTTCGGCATACAGCGTAATCGACAACATAAAAATTCAATTAAACACATTCGCGTCGGGTGGTAGTTGGTGTGACGTGCTGAACTTCACCTTCTTATGTACTCGGTTGAATAAACCTTCAGGTGCTTTTGAATACACTGCCGCTTAAGGGAACCAATTACTACTACTTGCACGTGACTCTTCTTGGACATTAATTTTTGCCTGTTAGAAGGTGCTGCTAGCGAAAATTACCCATTCTTTCCACTTAAAACACGATTTGCCATCTGTCATTACATTTGTATGGCTATTTTTGATGAAGGGGAACTTTTCTCCTTCAAGAACGGTTTGAAAACACCTTACTTGCGCTTTGTGAAACTGGTCACATTCTTGAGTTAGACGACCTGGAGCTATGGTAGAACAGATTTCTGTGCAGCTTCATACGTAAGGCCGCTTTGTAACTGTACGCGGCACCTCATGTTATTTTCCCGTTGGCTAAACTTGGCTCAAGTTCACATCTTGTTTTTCGCCAACAAACAAATTACTTGCGGATACGTGAAATTCTCTAAGATTATAACGAGACGCGTGTACGGTGCAAGACGATCTCGCGAGGCTCACTCGTTCCTGGTGAGGTGCTGGCGGTAGCGACGATGAACACGATGACCACGACGACGATGATGCCTACGACTGCAGCGAAGATGAGCAGGGCCATGGTGTTGGTGTCGTCCTCGGTCGTCATGGTCTTTCGGCTGCAGCAATCGCACACCCGGCCTATGTGCACATGGTCACTGCTGCGGGACTCGCTTGCGATGGGCGGTAAGCGCCATCATTCAGATGCACCTAACCGCTTCGAGAGATATATTAGTTCAGTGTAGCTTACGACTCCTAGCGACAATAGCGCTAACTTAAGCTAGATCTTCACTTTCATTTGTGTACGAACGGTCACGAGGAAATTACGCAATAATAATTCGGTGTTCTCCGGTCCAGCGTAATCCGCGTTTATGCTTCTTCTAAGTCGGCATATACGAGTACGTCCTTGTTTCGTTGTTCGCCTGACTCTCTGCACTTCTCGCACACATATGCTAAATAAGATAAGTTTGGAGTATATGGCGCACTTAGGGAACTGATTGGAACGCCGCGGATGCTTTGTTCGATGGTCAGTGACTATTGTCAAGCCCGTTATGAAAGCATTTTCTCCTCCCAACTGCATACAGCATCATTGTCGGTACATTCTGAACATTGAATAGAAGTGAATGTATGCGCGACACTGCATTAATACAACGTGACCGCGTTACTCTGCGCTGTCACAGAAAGCGTCTCCGCAACGGCTCATTATCACGAAGCCTAGCGAAGGCCCCCGTGGCCGGGACGCTCAGAAGACGAATAAAGCATGAAGGGTTTCTGACGGCTGAAGGTTCCCGGAGCTTACCCAGCGTTGGCATCTCCGGTGCCACTCGATTGGGCCATGCTGGACTCCTGCCCCTGCTGCCCCTCCTGATTGCCCGCCGATGGTGGAGGCTCCACGTCTGTGCGCTGTAGTTCTTGCATGCCTGTTCCGGGAGCTGCTCCCTCCTCTCCGACCACGACACCGGTGCCGGCCACGGCACCCTCTGCTGCGTAGCCCGTTCCGGCAATGGACTGTTGGCTCGGTCGTTTTACGGCCGTACGGGAAGAGGAGCGGCGGCTAGCTGCAGCAGCGTCAATGCTCTTTTTCTTCTTTTTCGGCTGCTGCTGCTGAGCGTCCGTGAAAGGGAATCCGGCACCGAATAACCTGCGTAGAGGCAGTCGCCAAACATGCCTCTTCTTGAAGCACCCTGAAGTATGAGGCTAGTGGCTAGGCGTTGATCCCACAGCGGGAACATTTGAGCGCTTGGTTTTGTAGCACACGTGGCACCAGCGCCGGCCGCCGCCTGTAGACAGCGCGAGAATGCAGGCGCACAAGTCGTGTTCACCGTCATGTTCACATATTATGCGACCGGCTCCCGAATTGCGCGGTGCGCCCACAGCTGCAAAGAGGACGCACGCAAGTTTTCCCGCCATTACTGATCGACCCTGATGAAAGAGCAATACGCTTCACACAGAACACCCGAGCTGTGTACTGCGGACTGCGCGTGTGGTATCTTAAAGAAAACAGCGATGTTCGAGATAGGCTGGATGCCGGCATGTGAGGAATACCGTCGGTGTGGCCGAGCATGGCCACGTGCGGTCAGTCCCAAAGCTGACGTCATCGCTGGGTGTCGTGCATGCAATACAAAGCACGTCGTGGCTCCGGTGTTTAGTTGAAAGCGTTTTGTACTCTCTAAACTTTAACCGGCACAAGAAGCCGCCCCGTGCCCGGTCATGAATGCAAGAGAATCTGCTGGCCCGGGATGTTGCATGCCTTAAGAGAAAATTTCATCAATTATAGTAAAAAATACCAATATCTGGATTTTCTCCCTCCAATCGGAGTCTCATACAATGCTAAAATCAGGAAATAAAGACAAAAATTAAGTGGAATGAGAAATAGCGTTCACATGATCATTCGGAGGAGAGTTTGGTTCCAACAATTTCCTCGAAATTCGTAGTTTATTTTCGCAGAATCTCTCCCTTGAAATTCGCACAAAACAGAATATTTCCCGGAATTTAACGTCACTGTGCTGGCGCTTACATCTCTCAGTCGCAATAAACACAAAGAGCATTCCACGTGCAGCAGGCGAAGCAGAGAAAGCCGCGATGGTTTGAAAAGAAGTTCTTATCTTCAATAATTAGATTTAAGCTATTGCTTAGGATTTGAAGTACATCCGCTTTCAGCGACAAGACCACTTTTCACGGAAAAAAGAACATTCTCGAATCACGTTCGAGCGATTCAAGAAACTCGTGTTATTAGTGCCTTGGCAGCCTTGAAGAAACAACAAATCTCACAGCTTAAATGTGGCATGCCGTATCTGACTGCCAACTTATAGACTAATATTTAAGGCTCACGACTGCGCCCGCCGAGCTTGGAAATATCTCCTTCACCCCGCAGACAGTTTCCTCATTTCGAATTTTGTCGTACTCAATTGAATATATGTCGTTACGGTCTGGCTGGCTCTCAACTTTGAAAATACTGCAATGATTAATGCCAAATAGTCTTACTGAAACAGTTTATAGTCATTTCAGGTCAACAGAGTACTACTTTAGTTCACTTATACATCCGAAGTTTTTCCCATACCCACTAAGCGCATTGAGTAACTGCTCCTTCTTGAGCACTCTTAGAAAAAAAGGTAGTGAAAACGTAGTAACGGCTGCAGTTACAACCCTTTTTTAACCCTTACTACCTATGTACTATGTTGCTACGACCTTGTTACTACCTCGAGAGATTATTAAGTAGTAACAAGGTAGTAACTTCTGCTGTTACTACGTTTTTTTAGCAGTTACTACACTTGTACTACCTCATTATAACCCTGGTAGTATCCATTACTACCTTGATCTGGAAATAGATGATCGGAATATGCACATGTACGTATACTAACATTCCCGGTGACATTGCTACTCAATGCCCCATGTTTTTATATAATGAAAAAGGTTTCCTAATTGGCAGCAAATCTAACAAAATTGCCAGTGCTGTTTTTTGTTTTCAATACAATATACGCAGCGCGTATGTGTTCCATTCTTTAGTTTGATTTCTTAATTGCACTTTTTCACCAACCCCAAGCTACTGTGCCTGACTTGTCCTCATTTTTCCTTCTGGTTTACTACAAGATGCACAAAAATGGGCGTTGAGTTTCTGATGTCACGTTCATGCACTCCTTGTGACACATTAGAAAGTCACCACGAAGTCAGATATTCGTGTCTTTCGACAATAAAAACTCAGCCGAGACTCTTAACACAGAAGATGTCCTTATGTCATTGGCCATCAGCCACTGAAAGGCCCTTCTCAACAACATTGTTGTCCCGTGCGAGAATGTAGATGCTGCTGCTGCATTTACACGCAATGAAAAGAACAAGAAACAACTGTGGCTGCACATATCACGGCACATAAGTTGACAAGTTAACGTCTGGTGGCGCGGTGTAGTGGTTAGCGTGGTAGGATAGAACGTATAGAAACAAGTCAGGCAATAAATAAAAAAAAAAATGTTAGCAACAACTTCAGGATAGAAAGTCAAAGGTCGGCGGTTCGAATCCTCCTGAAAGCAGGCATTTTTTTTTAATTTTTCTTTTTTGTTTTTGTTCTAGTTTTTTTTTTATTTTGGCTCTTATTTTGCACTATTACTATCTTATATGCATAAGATTCTAATGTCAAAAGTCATTAGATTATTTCTTAAGGTGTTTTCTCTCGAGAGGTAGTAAATGTTACTACCTCGCATTTACTACGTACAGTTACTGAGAGGTAGTAAATGTTACTACCTTGCAGTTACTACGTACAGTTACTACCTAGGTAGTCATATATGTGACAGTCGTTGCTACCCCAAAATGTAGTAACCTCAACTACCTTTTTTTTTAGAGTGAGATAGCATCAGGTCCGAATTGGGGCCGCTTAGACCACTTTCTTCGACAGACACATATGTAAGGTTCCAAGAACGAAATGCCATAAATCAAATGGAGCTCTACTTAATGTGACAGCAGCTGCTGACCGCAACACATATATGGCGTCGAATGCAAACCACCGAAGCCGCATATTTTTTGCTTAGATCTTATTTGCATTTCTCCACAGAAAGGGAAGCGGACGGCCTTTGCTTTCTTATAGAAATATTTAATTGTAAGGCATGCTAAACAGAACAGTTAACGCAATTTTGAGTGCCTAAACTATATTTTTTGCTGTGAACCACGCTGAACAAGAAGGCTTTGCGTGCATTCTGGCTACCTGTGACGTCTAACACGCGCGGAAATGCTAGTGCACATGGAGTTCACTCCTGGCTGTGTCGCGATCAGTAATCAAGCCCATGACATGGGCCTCAGTTGCGAATCGCCACATGATTTGAACGAAAACATCTTCGACGGAGGTCCGTCTGGTTGGGTTTTGGAAGTTGAGAGAAAAAACTGACGCCAACCAATATTTAATTTTGCCCAACGTTTCGGGACCAACTCGGTCCCTTCTTCAGGGGTGACTAAAGTGTGCCAGCAGCAGCGAGGTGTTGCCTTCGCTCTCCCTTTGTTAGCACGTGGCGGAGTCCACTAACGTACGCAGAGGGAAGCGTTCCTGGAGTTCTATACATCGCCGCCACGACCGAAAGACCGCGTTCCGAGAGAAAAACAACCTGGTGTCATTTACAAAATCCCGTGCTCCAAGTGCCCGGCTTCATACGTCGGCGAAACAAAAAACCTCCCCCAAAGAATAAGGCAACACAAGAATGACGTCCGGCTAAAGAATTCGGAAGCCAACATCCTCGCTGAACACTGTGAGCGCGCCGACCACCCAATAGCCTTCGAGGAAGTGAGCGTCTTGGCCGTGGAGCCAAACCTGTTCAAGAGGCGACATGTGGAGTCATGGCACATCCGGCTCACAAAGGCGGCGATGAATAGAACTCCAGGAACGCTCCCCTCTGCGTGCGTTAGTGGACTCCGCCACGTGCTAACAAAAGGAGAGCGAAGGCAACACCCCGCTGCTGCTGGCACACTTTAGTCACCCCTGAAGAAGGGACCGAGTTGGTCCCGAAACGTTGGGCTAAATTAAAATATTGGTTGGCGTCAGTTTTTTCTCTCAACAAATCGCCATAGGCATTGAGCCATCGCTGCGCGTGATCAGTTGCGTCAATACGAATTTTGTACTTGTGGTTTACCGTGACCACATTTCTTGTGAGAGCAGTTAGAAGGCTCGACGGTGAACTTACTTATATCATTAATTTAGCTCATTTTTAATAATCATGATGCTAGCTTTAATTTGTAACAGCATGTCGACGAACAAAAACTGCCGCAAAAAGCAATCAAGCGAAGTAAAACATCAAAATCAACATACAGTTCTGTACAACCACGCTTCTCCAGTTACCTGGAGTATAACGCTAAAACGGAATTGAACTATATAATAAAAGAGTGTGAAGTTTGATACTTATATTATTTTTGGGGACGCTGCAAATGTCAACATGCTTCTCGCCGTTTCATCGTTCCTTACCACTAAGTACCGTGGCTTCAAACCGGGCACTCGGATACCTTAAAGGTGCACAGCAGAGAATTTTAGAGAGAGAGGGAAAGAGCGAAGGAAGATAGGTAAACCAGAAGGATATTCTGGCTGGCTTGCCTGCCCTGGGGAGAATGGAAGAGGAGGCTTAAAAGGACAAGAAGGAAGGGACGTGGAGCACGATGACACTCGATTGTCAAGCATGATGCCCTCAGAAAACGAAACAGCGCAATGTAGACCCCTGCAGTCCAAGGATCTCGCACTACATCAGAGGGCGAGGATTGAGGTCGCCCACAGCACGGCGTAGCAAAAATAGATAGCTGTTCCTAAGAGCTCCTCTTCAGAGCTCCTCCTTGAGTAAGAACAGAGTAGAACTGAAAGGGCTACGCACAAAAAGCAAATTAAGCTCTCAGCGAAGGCGCCTGTCGGCTAGACATTAGTGCCCCCGGTCCAAAACGCCTGGAACTTCATTCTCCGTTTCTCTACCACTTTGTAGACATAGTACATTTCATAGATATAAAGACGCCCGAGTAATTTGCTCTCAGAGTATAAAGCCAGCCTGCCTGAATCCAATCACAAAGAATACAGGAGCTGATTTCTTTTTCGGCATTAGGTATTATTCATTAGATTGGCGAAATATTACTTAATATTTCTTGGCGATTTCCTGGTGGTCTGGGATAGCCGAATTCGTCTATAGACAAGAGCTTGTTCTGTTTTTCTATCCGGACAGTTTGCTCACAGCAGTCGCGGAGCTGCTCGTGGAGCAAGGTAGTGCAAAGCACACTAAAACGCCCCGTACTGCTGTCGCTCGATTCATACTCCCGGAGTCCGCTTCTGTGCATACGACGACTCAGAATTGAGCCGGGCGCTCGCTGCCTGTGCCTTGAAGTTTTGTGTCTCCAGGATTAGAAAGTGTTTTGGTGAATTTTTAAGAGTTTCTTTGGAGCTTTCTAAATGAGAAATTACAGAACAAATTAAATCGGTGGGCAAAGATTAAGGGCCAAATTCAGAAACGCGCCTTCATGCTCACACATCCACTCCAAGTGTAGAAAACAGCCGCTTCTGCACTCGAGGATCTTATGGGATTTAGCAATGCACCTCGGCGCTTACTCTGGTTAGGCACTCCCTGAAAGCTCCATCCACCGACCCTTCCTAGGGGAGGCATAAATTCGTTATTGCAGAATAGAATAATTAAGGCGTAAGGATGACCCGAATACGACGTGTCACTCTCTATTAAATAGGCATTGTGTCACGGTGTGCCTTCCTAATGAACTTTAGAATGAACCTGGAAGTTAAAGTACATGTAAAACATGTTTTCCATGCTACATGTGTGAAGCGAGAGTGAAAAACAGTCAGGGGCGTTTCCGCAGCTGGCGACCTTTCCCGACAGTGACGTTCATCTAGGTACGGCGTGGTGAACTTCTAGTCCACACGGGAGTAATATTGCTCCCCATTGCCCCGCGGAGATAAGCCGGGGAGCTGCGGAAAGTCTCCTAGCTCTACGAAGCGAGCTGCAGCGCATCGCCCGGAACTAGCCAATTAGATTAACGCCCTTCGAAGTTGGGAGTTAAGTTTCGAGCCTTAATTGTAAACGCGCTTGAATATCCAGGCGTCTTCGCCAACCACAAACATCCCTTCCGCGGTACGAACGAAACCTCATGCTTCCTGGCGACGCGGAGGAGCCACTGAAGACGAACTGCACGTACCCTGAGGCGCCGGCCTAGCCATTCATGTCTGCTGCAAAGGTTTCCGCGTCGGTTATCGGCGCCTACGAAGCACCCCAACTCCTTCCTCGCAATACACCTTTCTCCTTAAGAGCGGCGTCGCCTCCTACACCACGCTAAAAAGCGGGCTCAAAATTAGTCGTCAGATGCGCTGCGCAACTCGATACACGGTGGGTGGGGCGTAGGTTTCCCGTCACGAGTTGAAAATTGCTCTTTCAGTACATATTTCCAAGATATTAAGAGAGCTTAACCACCGTAACCATCAACCATAAGCATAACCATAACCATAACCATTAACCACCATAAGGCCGTCTACGCCCCCACCGCAAGAACCACCACTCATTCTCGATCTTTTTTCGTGACGTCATCCCGGGACTGGAATGATCTACCACAGGACGCCGTTCATCACATCAACGCCATCCATTTTAAGAACGCCATCAAGACCATTATTGTTTAACTGTCATGCCCATCCCTCATGTAATGCCCCATACCAGGGGCCTTTGAGGTATCAAAAAATTAAAAAAATTAAAAATAAAAAATAAAAAAAGAGCTCATAGCGGCACCAGGTCTTGAGTCCTATGCTGTTTCAATGCGAGAAGTCACATTTTTGGGCTTAACTAATTGTGCACCTAACCAACGAGCTTTTTTCACAGCATCTGGGTTCTGGGTAGTCTCCCGCACACGTCAAATGCACTGGTGGCTCGATGGCTAGCTTAACGTTTGTTCCAAAACGCTTAAAAATTTAAACAGTGGTCTTCAGGGAAGCGAAGAATCTTGTGTGCACTTTTGGTCCAAAATTCCTCGTGGCGCTTTTGGGCACAAAAACACTATCTTTGTTGAATTTGCGCCTCCAGACGGTTTTTATTTTCAAATATTCAAACACAATGGATTGCAGGCGTTAAAAAATATAATGTCGCGTTTGTCCAAAACAAAGGTGAAACTTGGGCGAAACTAACATTTGAGTAGTCTGCTTACCCCATGTCATGAATGTATACGCATGCATACTTGCGCGCTATCCGAGTGGTCTAGCGCTACACTGAAGAGAAAGTGAGGTTCTGCTATCGAACTTTCTTTGCCGCAGTGCATTCCTCCTACATAAAAAAAGAAACGCCGTTACTTTGTTGTTGTGCGCCACGTGCTGTCGAAGCAAATGAACTTATCTGATCTTCCGAATTACAGGTAACAAGGGCAATGCAATGATCCATCCATAGCGTTTGACATAGTGACTAACCCGGATTTTTCAGGGATCGACGCCAGCGGCAGCAACGTCAGGAAGGCGACTGCGCCCGTCATTCCTGAAACAATTATTTTTCAGGAATTCTGGGCAGAACTAATTGAAGCGGCTAATTACTTAGCTTACTCTTCGGGGCACGCTTCTCTTCATCCCCGTGATCTCCACATTCGAGAAAAGGTTCGTCTACGCCTAGGACAAGTACACACAGCTAGCAGACGATGCGACGCCTCGAGTGTTTGCAGGCCGAGTGGCTGACGAGGTGCTCTCTAGCTAGAGTGAGTCGTCATCATCATCATCATCAGCCTGACTACACCCACTGCAGGGTAAAGACCTCTCCCATGTCTCTCCAATTAACCCTGTCCTTTGTCAGTTGCCGTCACTGTATCCCCGCAAACTTCTTAATCTCATCCGCCCACCTAACTTTCTGCCGTCTCCTGCTACGTTTACTTTCTCTTCGAATCCACTCCGTTGCCCTTAAGGACCAGCGCTTATCTTGCCTTCGCATTACATGCCCTGCCCAAGCCCATTTCTTCCTCTTGATTTCAACTAAGATGTCATTAACCTCTGTTTGTTCCCTCACCCACTCCGCCCTCTTCCGATCTCTTAACGTTACACCTATCATTTTCCTTTCCATAGCTCGCTGCGTTGTTCTCAACTTAAACTGAACCCTCTTTGTTAGCCTCCACGTTTCTGCCCCATAGGATAGTACCGGTAGGATACAGGTGTTGTATACTTTTCTCTTCAGGGATATTGGTAAGCTACCATTCATGATCTGAGAGAACCTGCCATATGCGCTCCACCTCATTCTTATTCTAGTTATTTCCCTCTCATGATGCGGATCTGCGGTCACTACCTGCCCTAAGTAGACATATTCTCTTACTACTTCCAGCACCTCGCTACCAATTGCGAACTGCTGTTCCCTTGCTAGGCTGTTGAACATTACTTTGGTTTTCTGCATGTTTATTTTTAGCCCCACGGTTCTGCTCTGCCTGTCTAACTGTTTTATCATGCTTTGCAGTTCTAGAGTGAGTGCTACCGCGATATACTCGAGGAATCTCGACGAAATACTTTAGTTTTTCCTCCAGTGTATAAAAGAAGAGTCGATTTTGGTTTCGAAAATACAAAACAGGCCTCCAAGGCCACTGGGGGTAGACGTTTAAGTCGACCTTGTTTATGACTTCAGTCGAGGGCTCTGGTCAGTGCTTCAAGAGCCATTCACGCTGGTTGGCCCCAAAGCTTTGGTCATTTTGGATTAGATGTTAGATTGCCAGAAGTTATTAAAGAGTAGGAATCGAGCAACAGTTTTTGTGCTCAAAGGGATCTGTACCTAATGTTTCCAGATTCTTATTTTAAAAACTTTTCGAGATACGTCGCTACGGTATATGCAGATGGACTGCACAGAACAAGAAGGAAATTATCCGCATAATGGCGCTCAGTGATTAGGCAATTAACTAACTCAAATTAACTAACGACCCCTTTATATGTGATTTCAAAGGGCAGGGTTATATTGCGAAATTGAAGGCGGTCACAGTCAAAGGTGAGGCCAGTTTTCGAATTTTCTTAAGCGGCAATGCGGCTAGAAATATTGCAAGTTAAGAATCAGCATTTAACACCTCTTTGAGTTAGGCTTCTAGCTTTGAATATTGGTAAAAGGGTGTCCCTCGCTTTTGTTTAGCATCTAATACAGACGTAGGTTCTGCATTTTATGATGTAGAAGAACCTAGGTTGCTTTCGTCAACAATACACAACGCAACGCCGCCATTCGATAAAGCTGACCGAACAAGCTTTAAAATGCTAATTTTGACCTTCGATATTTCCAATCACATTGCCGCTTAAGGAAACTAGGCTCACGTACTTTCCGATGTTGACGCCCTTCAATTTTGCAATCAAATTTGGCTCTTGAAATAAACAATAATAAATATAATTAGGTATTTCATTTCATTATTAGTCTAATTATTAAGCCATATTAAGTACATGATGTCTGTCTTGCAGCATAACAGCTTCGCAAACTGCACCGATGTATATCTTCCATGTTTTGATATGAAAATTGGTAAACGCTTAAAAGAATCTCCCGGTATATCTTTTCTAACTAAAGCGTCAGTACTCTGAACTTATGCTCCTGCCGAAAGGAAAATGTTTTCTAAGCTTAGCTAGTTCTGCAACCTATCCCTTTCAATCTTCAGCCCTCACCGAGTGTATAATTTTCCAAATAAATATTCGATCATTACACTGCGTCTGTTTGTAGTGGAAAGCACCACACTCCCATGGCCGTGGCAAAACTCCGCTGAGGAGTATCAGATCAGCACCAACCAAGGCTGTCGCTTTACAAGCAGGGAACACACCTGTATTGCTAGACTGATATTATATGCGTAAAACGTGAGGAGGAGCACTTCTGTCTTTACTGGATCCACAATAATCCTCTCGAAAACTTCCCCCTTTTTCCTAAAAAAGACTTTACATCAGTGGCCTATTCATTCCAAAATATTTTAACGAACTGTCTGGTTTACTTTCTGCCGCTAGCAATGTTTGTGAAAGTTAAAAGTCCGTACTATATTCCTTTTACAGAGAAGAAAACTCACTGATCTAGACCTCCTGCCGTATCAAACGGTGGCAGCTTCATGCCTGGCGGCATCGGAATCACGAGCACGTCTTGACCATCTGGACCGGACATGAGACCCGCCATGGCCGGTGGAATAACAGCGGGCGCCCCTGCTGCCGCCTGCTTTCCTTCTCCTTGGGACGATTTAGACTTGGACGCCTTGGAAGAACGCTTGCTACTTTGCTTCTTCGGTCCCGACGGCAGCTGCTGCATCATGGGAGGCATTGGCTGCATGATGGGCATCGGAGCAGAAATGTTGGAAAGAACGTTCGGTCCGGTCATGCCGCTTTGCATGCCGATGCCAGGAGGTCCCTGAGTCCCCGTGAAGATGTTGATTCGAGTAGTCACGCCGGCAGTGGCTTTCTTCTTGGACTTGGAACGATCCGCATCATCGTCGCTCTCTTCACCGTCCGAGCTAGAGCTACTCTCAACTTCCCTCCTTTTCTTCTTCTTTTTCTTCTTCTTCCTGTCCCTTCTGGACCCTCTGTCATCCTCGCCCTCGCCGTTTTGCTCTCTCTCAAGGCCTGCGTTGCCGTTCTGCTTTGAGGCCACATTCATCGCAATGTTCATCCCCGGTTGCTCTTTCTGCGCCATGGACACGTCCTGCTGCTGCATAGCGACCGTCTGCTTGGGAAAGCAAAAAATAAAAAGGAAATTACTGACGAAAATCGTTGCTGAGTACTCTACAAAAGCTTTGGGAATGACTCTTCAATCCAAAAGTTGAATTTATTTTTTCTTTATACAAATTTAGGTATGTTTTGTAAACCTTACCACGTAAAGCTGCTGTGAACTATTCTTGCGTGACATTTTACTCGGGGCTTACGGCCTCGTCGGGCCGCTGTATCTTCGTTCAACTCTGGGCTCCAGTATTGTCGTAAATATCAAGCATATATTTACAATTACAACTGCAGGTAGGCGCAGCGAATGTGCGATCCTCGTCCTGCTGTAGGAGCAGATATAGTTTCTGGTTCAACCCGTGCTCTGACTAAGTGGCTTCGTCGGTCAGCTGCTCACTCCGAGGTAGCGGAACCAAACAACCTCCGTGGCAGCCTCATATAGATGCAGGCGCGATTGGTATGGAGCGCAGCAGGGGTCAGTGGCAGGGGTTTAACGTCCCAAAGCAACGTGGGCTATTAGAGACTTCAAAGTAGGGGGGAGGGGGGGGGGGCTCCGGTTTAATTTCGAACACCTGGGGCTCTTGAACGTGTAGTGAAATCACACAGTTCATTGGCTCCTTGCGTTTCGCTCCTAACGAAACGGGGCCGACGCGGCAGCGATCGCACTACCGTCATCCGGTGCAGCAGTGGAGCGCCCTACACCACTGAGCAACTGTAGCGGGCAAAAGCAGCAATTAAAGTCCTCCCGAGTGTATTATGCAATGTAAGTGCAAGTTAGAGAGGTTCGTGCGTTCGAAATCTATACGGCACACTCTACTACGGCGTTTATCACGTGCGAGAACGGCAAGTCCCTCTTCAGAGCTTCTCCTTCGTTCGCTGCACAAGACATGTGTGCTACGTCGCACCAAAGAACATAAATGGGACCAGTAAACTTGCTTAAATAGTATGCTGAGGCCATAAATAATTTAAAATGGATGTGCCAAGACATGCCCCTTGACTGTCGCATAAGTCTGTGCTTTTAGAGTTACCATTGCCTAAGACGTATGCGCGATGGTGTAGCTGAGTGCGCTTATATGCGCCTGTTTTTCAGCATCTCATTAAAATATATATTTTGCAGGCACTTTGAGGGCGAACTGATTTTGGCCTTAACGAATAAATTACCGCGCTTCGAATAACAGACGCTACTGTCACAGATAAGGAAGCTTTTTTAAGCTAGTAGAGCTAAAGAAGAAATGAAATACAGGTGTCGCCATCATCGGCCATCTTTGCAATCAAACTGTGTTGCGTCTCACAGCTGCTCGGCCTCGAATCCATGAGGCCATGTTTCACCGCCATTCATCCCAAGACGGCAATCACGGGGTATCCTTCAGTCTGGCGTTACAAGTTAGGATCGAGTGGTGTGAAGTGGGAAGGATTTGATATCGTATTTCTGCAGCCATTAATACGTTTTTAAGTGCTTCACTGACGTCAACATGGCCAGAAAAAAGCGCAGATTCGATTTTTTTTTTGTAAAATATGCTCGATAGTGTTCTCCTTATTTCCCTGTGACCGGAATTAAAGTTTGCTTGAAACTTTTCTAACTAAATAGGTCTAGCTGAATACATGTGAACCTGAAGCACTAAACAGCCTTTGAAAATAGAAGTTAGCCCACCATAAGCAAGTAGAAAGAGAAGCAGTCATGGTGGCCATGTTCCTTACTCGTGTAATTGGTGCTCATTTTCTCTAACTTTGGACCAGTATAAATTTTGTTTCAAGAACGATTACTTGCGCAACATTTGCGGGCAACGTATTAACCAAAGTATTATGAATGGGTGTCGAAATATATTGGCTAGGCTTCGCATATGCATTGTAAATGACGCCAGCGTAGTACCTTTGTATATTTTATGAACGTTTCTGTTTCGTAACCCTCATAACCAAGCATGGCATTACGATAAGAACAATTCAAGATTAAAATGTTTAAGAGAGCATGTGGCACAGGATGCCAAATTCATACATTGTTATTAGGTACTAAAGGCAAATTCGCTGTCCCAAGCGGTATACAGCCCGAAGTGCGCAGTGTCTTTGGCTACGCTTCTGAAAAAGCAGAGCCAAGGGCCGACTAATTTGCGAACATAAAAAGATGATGATTACCTCCGTTCTCAAATGTTGTTTCATGCATATACATATGATAGTAGCAATCAAGTCCTAGCCTAACTTTTTCAACTATTCCTCTTCATTATTCACAACTTTGTTTTCTACTCATAAATTTCCATAATTTCTCGACAGTAACTCGATCTCCACTTTTCCTTCGAATTTCGCAAGGCTGCTAGATACATTTGACTAACCTGTCGCGTTTTAAACAAATCGGGTTTCACTTCCATTCGTTATTTCTCTTATCGTGCCATTTTAGCGGTAACCACATCAAGTCTTATTACAATGAATATATGCTTCTCCTCTCTTCAGTACTCAGAGCCCTAGTTTTTACTAGCTTTAAGTGTTAAAATAAAGCTCTTTGAAATCAGAAAAAACTCCTCCTCTGACGTCATGCCAGATGGCGTGGTGAGCGGCGCTGCCAACTGCGGCGGTTGCTAGGCAACTGCTCAACTCGCGATGCGACCACCGGCCACAGCGAAACGGCGAGAATGCGGCCAGTGTAGTTCTCGCAACAAAATAGATATTTATGTAACAAAACAACATCTTTGCCACTGGCGAGGTACTTTTTCAGTATGCACTGAAAACTCAGTATCTGAGCGTTTTTGCCTCTAACCGTCACCTATATGCGACAACTGCTGTTGGAATGTAAAGCAGTCCGCTCGGGCTAGCAAGCACTACTACGCGAAAATGATCCACCGCATTGCCTTCAATATTTCTATAACAGTACGTAACAATATTCCGCAGTTTCCTCACAATTAATAAACTGATGTCCAAAGATCCCGTACATGCACCTGGATAAATTAAAGTTAGTAATAACTACCGAATAGTCAGCGGAATTGGACATTAATTAGGGTAAATGCAAACTTAAAACCGGATTTAAATTGGAAAAAAATGCCTTAATAAAATGAAGGCCAAACTAAGGATAGGAAAATCATGGGAGTTGCTTTAAGGAAAAAGACGAGAGAAGACTAGAAGTGGGGACTTAGTGAGTTAATGACATCGAAGCTGTAATAACGGGGATAAAAAGGATATGAACAGTGCAGGAGAAGAGAAGTAAAGGAAATCAATGGACTGTTGTAGTAGAGGTATGAATTCTGAACCAAACACAACGGGTAGCACAGGGCGGCTCAAACAGGTGGGAAGATCAGATAGAGAAACATAGGAAAATATAAAGGCGGCAACTGGCCGCTACTCCGGAGGTCATTGATTGATTGATTTATTTATTGCCTGACTTATTGACTGATTGATTGATTAATTGACTGATTGGATGACTGATTTATTGACTGACTCATTCACTGATTTATTTATTTATTGATTCATTGATTGATTGGGGTTTAACGTGCCAATGCGACTCAGGCTATGAGGGACGCCGTAGTGAAGGGCTCTGAAAATTTCGACCACCTGGTGTTCTTTAGCGTGCACTGACATCGCACAGTACACGTGCCTCTAGAGTTTCGCCTCCAACGAAACTCGGCCGCCGCGACCGGGACCGAACCCGCGTCTTTCGGGAAAGCAGCCGAACGCTTTAACCACTGAGCCACCGCGGCGGGGCACTCTGGACGTCAGTTTATATTTTTGTGGCACTGAGTGTAGCTGGTTTCATTATGATTATGGTGATGAGGGTAACCGTGGTGCTGATGCTGGTGATGAAAGTTAAAAGATACTCAAAATGGAGACAAGCGCTCATTTGTATCTTGAGACGCATAACGGACTTCAAAAACAATACGACTCCACCATTAAGGCTTTGCGCGCAGTTTATAATTCTTAATAAGGGAAAGCCTGCACGCCAGGAAATCATCATCGTCATCTGTCAGGCTATGCGTATTGCGTATCAAAGACCTTTTTCCATGATATCTAACCATACCCGGCTGAAGCCAAGGCCACGTTAACCTCGGAAATTCCCAGAATGGCCTGCTTGGGCTTCCTTTCTGTTGATGTCCCTTTCTTTCCGCAATAAACAATCCTTTAAGAGTGTTGCTTTCTTAGCAAAAGCAGTAGGTAATACTCGTCCCCATACCTGACAACTGCCAGGGTGCAAGTTTCACATGCCTATCTCTTTCGAAACACTGACAAGCTGCTATTACTAGCTTGCAAGTGTCTACAACCACACTGCTTATTCTTATTCATTGACATTTTTCGGAGGAGCCAGGCGTGTGATCCGTGCTTAGCCCAGAGAGAAGCACTACCTGATCACTTCCAGTACGACGCTTCTTGTCTTAAACTCTTGCTTTCTTCGACAGGCAGAAAGTTTTCCTTGGTTTTATTATTAGTGACCACTTTAATTTCCTTGTTTAGTTTCTTACCCACGAGATTAGGCTAGCACGTTCGCATGGATTATTCGATTATGGTGCTTTCATAGAGCTGCCCAATTTGAGGTAGAGGTCTTAAAACAAGCAGCTAGCTTTTATCTCATAGCTGCGATCCTTTGACCTCGTTTCATTAGATATTGAATGATTTACATCTCACGGTGCCCAGTGCCCAATTCCCGCGGGAAATAAAGGGCAGCGCTTAGACAAAGTATTGCTATTATTCCTGTGATCGCATGCTTCCTATGATTTCACGCTAAAGTACTCAGATTGCTGGCCGCCTACACGAGAAAGCATGATGTCTACGTCGTCATTAGAGTTACTGCGCCACATGCTTATATGCATGTGTAAAATAAGTTTCTCTGCAGAAAAAAAATGTGACAGCACGGTTCATCCTCGGGCTTGCATAAACAAACCCAGGACCTAATTCTCCTGTACGCACGTAATACGCATAGGTGGCTAGGTCGAAACGATAGCCTCAGCAAAAATCGTAGTCCTGCGAGCAATACGGAGCAGCCTAATTAGAGACGGTAAAAGGACGCGGGAAGCATACAAATCCCACTCGTACTTGCTGACGTTTGCTGTAACTTCAGTAATGAGCAATACACACGCCTGGTCTGTCAATTGCGCACCGCGCAAGAGCGTAGCTCTGCACTCAAGCAGCAAGTGCGGTTCTGGCTTACCTTCCTTGAGCTGAGCGAGTTTGGAGGCAGTAGCCGATCCTGACTTCTGAGTAGTCGGTGAGAGACCAGAGGGTCCCCACAAGACACAGTATCTGCAGTTAAGAGGCGACTGGTTTGCCTGGTTACCCAGCCCTTACGCAAGATCGTGCCTCTGAACGGAAGCTTGCGTTTGGGACGCCACTGTCTCGGCAGGCCACCGTCGTCGTCTCTTAGATTCCAGAATCAAACCAGATGAAGCAGAATTAAGCAAGATTACAAAGAAACGACTTAATCAAGGACGGTAAATCGCCTGAACACTTGTGCAAATAGAAACAAAGCATTTTAGAGTACTGCGTCAAGCTCATGTGCTTTATTCCTACAGGAAGTCCTGAGAGAAGACAAAGAAGTGATTCGGAGCTGCATTGTAGTCTGGCCGCCATTGTTGCCTTGGTTCATGGTTATCTTTATTCAAGCTTAAGAAGGTTAGCTCTGCACGGCGCTGTACTTTACGTAATCATCACCCTCATTATCTAATTTTCTGCAGCCATTTCTCCACCACTTGGGCCATGTTTAAGAACTCGGATAATAATGCAATGAAAGATCGAAGTCCGCCTTTTTTCCTAACTATAAAAACATTTTACGTGACGTCAGAATAATGATTAGATTAGAATTAGATTAGAATTGATTAGAAGATTTGTCACAGAATTGATTAAAGTCTTTTTGCTTATTCTCCAGCCTCAAGTGCGCCTGTTTTCAGTGATCTATGTGGGTATCCTTGAGGTTCGTATTTATATACTACGAAGCGGTTACAAGCTGTTTCCTCTTGTGCCGCTATCGGCACTAAAAGAATAAGAATGCATGGTGTGTTTTGACGCTGTCCTTTCAGATATGGCGATAAAAGACTCAGAATGCTAAGTGAAACAGCTAGATAATCAGACGTGAATGAGCGTGAAACCACTGTGCTATATAGATGAAGAAGAAACCAGAAAGGCTGTGACGAACTAGAACGACCTATTGAGGGAAAAAAATTCAGCGGGACCTTTTAGCTTTCCGTAAAGGGTATGACGCGGTTGCGTGATGGGTTAATTCCCGTATCAATAGAAGGTAATTTTCTAATTTAAAATTATACCTCCCTGGGAGTCGTCATACCCCTGATGGCGACGTGGTGCAGCGTTAAACGTGCACTGAAGAGGAATCTGAACTCATCTTTTTGCCGTGGTAACTCGATCTACACGCTCCCAGCATTCTGAGAAATTTCGATTTATTGCCGTGTGTGGCCAATTTCCCTAATTAAATCGGATTAACGTCCGGCTCGTGCCTTTCTTTTTAATTCCCCGCATACGGTGAAACGAGTCGACCAACGCATGGAGTGCCTTTCAGGCAGTCGTGTGGAGATTTTGCTCTCGCTTTTATTTTTTTTTCTTTTAGGTTTCCGTGAATAAATAGAGCATAGTGGTGTTCTGAGCCAGTTGGTAAAGCGTGTTTAAGGGAGGCGTAGCGCGAAAAGAGACAGGGACGAGAGAGACACAAGACACAGGACCAGCGCTAACTTACAACTGAAAAATATGAAGCGAATTCCCGAGCTCGAGGAACCAAACGCGCATGCCCAGCAACAAATGATTAGATGATTTGCCAGAAGTCCTTTTTGACGAAAAGGCCCAGTTTGCCATTCAGAAAAACTTTAAAGAAACCGCCTTAAAGTCCAGAACAGTCAAGACCCAGGCTGTTGCGCTCCTGAAAGTGCTGAACTTGGAAAGGCTGAGGAAGAGTGTCGAGAAGAGCGAGGGCCAAGTTTTGAATGTCTTCTTCAGTGTAAAAACACACAAGCCACAGTGCCCTTTTAGGGCGATTGTTACGCAGCGGGGCTCGTGGCATGCAGAAGCGAGTAAGTTTTTACAAGTTCGCCTGAGCAAACTACAATTAGAAGACCCCTTCAGAGTGAGCAGTGCGGACCAAGTAGTTGATGTGCTTCGTCATGAACTGCGGGGTGCGAACAGTGGCTTCTCCATAGACATTGAAGAACTGTTCTATTCAGTGCCACGTGATGAACTTCTTACTGCAGTTCGTGAAAGCATTGACTTGTCTGGAAGTGTTGCTTTCCGCAACAGTTGCGGTTTAACGGTGGAGGCTTTTTTGGAGGTGCTCACGTTTTACTTGTCCTCCACGGTTGTTAGCTTTCGGGAGAAGGTTTTTGTCCAGAAACGAGGCATTTGTATTGGTTCTAGTGTAGCGCCTGTTTTATGCGAAATCTTTTTGGCTAAACTTGACCGTGAGCTTAATCAGATTGTGAGGAATGAAAGCATGGTTTACGTTTTTAGGTGTGTCGACGACTTCCTGGTCCTTTTACAACTAAGGGAAGACAACCTTGAGCTTATTGTTGACTCGGTCCTGGAGCGGTTTCGTGCCGTGTCCAAGACCATGAATATTACTTTTGAATTACCACATAACGACTCCTTACAGTTTTTAGATCTAAGGTTGCATTTTAACAGGAGAAGCCACATTTGTTGGGCCTATATGCCACGCTCGAAAAAAGCACCGTTACCTTTTCATTCCTCACATCCAAAACTTGTCAAACGTGTCATTGCTTCTCTGTCTTTTAGATCCGCGCTTTCCAAGTCGTGTCCCCACAAAGTGGAGTTGAGTTTTGATCTGCAGGCCACACGCCTCAGGAATGCAGGCTACCCTGCGTCGTTGCTTACTGCTGTTGTTGAGGTTTTGCTTAAGAAGTTGCGAAACCAAAAAAGGAAGCCTGATTCCGGCAATGGAATAGAACATGAGAAAAAGGAAAAGAAATACGAGGTGGTACCCTACATTCACCGTGTATCTCATAACTTGAAAAGGATAGCGGGAAAGTTTGGTGTGGACGTCGTCTTCACGGCTCCTCGCAAATTGTCGAGCCTTTGTGCACTTTCAAGTCGAAGCCAGAAGAAACTGGCTTGCAGTGTTAATCATGTAACTAAGTTTCTTGAGTGCAAAGTAGGTGTTGTGTACGAGATCCCTTTAAGCTGTGGCCATGTTTATATAGGGCAAAGCGGCCGTTGCCTCAATGATCGCCTAAGAGAACATGCTAGGTCCATCAGATCAGACAAAAGTAAGAATGTGCCTAAGCATTGCTCAAGTTGCGGTTGTCATCCGCTTTTCGGGAAAACTAAAGTTCTCGGTCACTCTAAAGAACAGCTAGCAAGGGAGGTTCTTGAGGCTTCATTCATTCATAAGCTGGGAAGAGATAAGTGCATCGGTGAAACGTCGGTAGTTCTGCTTCGAAAGGAATCCATCTTTCTAAATTTTAAGTAGTCGCTTTCGCGTTACCGCTCGTAGGTTTGGCACGGGGTTGTCCAGCTCTCGTCATGGTGATCAGGTCGTGTTCGAGTCGTGCTAGGTCAGGTTTATCTTTCCGCTTCATCTAATCATTTATTGCTGGGCATGCGCGTTTGGTTCCTCGAGCTCGGGAATTCGCTTCATATTTTTCAGTTGTAAGTTAGCGCTGGTCCTGTGTCTTGTGTCTCTCTCGTCCCTGTTAAATGTGAATAAATAGGTCTAGTCAGAGACTACATAGCTGCAAATTAGTCCTACGTGAATAAAAATACCCGTGGACTGTTTGCTTTTTCCGATAACTTCGTATCACTCTGCCGATGGCAGAGCAGCAAGCCGCCACTTGACTGGGTGAAAGGTTGGTCTACTCCCCCCGCCGTTTGCGGGGAATTAAAAAGAAAAGCGAGAGCCCGACGTTAATACGATTCAAATTATGGAAATCTGCCGCACAGGGCAATAATTCGAAGTTTCCAAGAACGCTCGCAACATGTAGATATAGTTCCAGCAGTAAAAATACGAGTTCAGATTCCTCGTCAGTGCACCTTTAAGCGATGCGCCACTGCACTGCGCTGTCAGGTGCTTCCAGCAGTGGGCACTGAGCGCGCCAGTTTGCTCTTCCGGAGCGACTTATCATTACTATAGCTGCCACCTTACACGGTGGACACGTTGTGTTGACGCTGCAAGGTAAGGTAACTTAGGTGGCTCCCATGTCCGATCCATGCCCGTAATTTTCCTCTCACAACGCAGATACCAGATTTTCTAGTTGCCGGTGCTTTTAGGGCTGTCGCGCTGATATGCTTGTACACGATGTGTTAAGGTAAATAGATCAAGGGAGTTTCATTCTTGTCCACGCTCTGTTTACCGATATGCATCGCCAGCATTGAAAACTACCTTCCGCCCTGATTTCTCCGCTACTTGAGATTTCGACGAATGCAATCCGCCTCTCTCCCCGCATCTCAGAGATAAATAAATCCCTTAAAACCCCTACTTTTGACAAAGGCTTAGTTTGTTTACTACTTTTTTAGTGTTGCGCAGTTTTCATTGTGTCATTTGGTTCTTATGCTATTTTGTGGCTCAGGATCGGTCTTCTAGGTAGTGGTTTAAAACAGCGTCATCTATTGGATGTTGGCAAGAATTCTGAACATCTTCGAAAAACGTAGCGCGAAACACAAGACACAGGTAAGGTGAAGACAGGACACGAGCGCTGAACATGTTGGTACCTTTTGTACAAGCGGGCGTTATGAAAGGTTATGAAATTATGAAAGGTTAGCATGTCCACAGACACGAACATTGAGTTTCAAGTCTTTATTGCGTCATGACGCTGCAGTAGGTGGCGAGACTTGGATGCTACTTTGAGAAGGTACTTTGAAGGGAGAGTCATCACAGTCTCACCTGAAATGGAAGGAATGCAAGGAAATGGGCAGACATGTATAAGTTTTTTCAATGTTGCAAGGAACGTCGAAGCTTCTAGATCAATATCATAATAGAAATGCAGGTGAGTGATTTACAGCCCATTCTCATTTCACATATTTTGCGTTATCTGTTTTTTGCGGGCCATCAGTTGCGACAGTATAAGTTATGACGCAAAGCTTTTTCGTAGCCTCCGCCTTTTCCTAGCTTCTGCGAGCCGGTGTGCTTTTGTGGCATCAGAGTGAGGTACGCGGTAACAATAGCCCAAAGTTCAAGCGGCGCTAGTAACCTTTTGTATATAACTTTTAGCGCCCCATATCACATATTCCTGGGCTTTTTGCCAATGCTAATATGAGACATGATGAAAGCTCTGGAAACCATAGGCAGTAAAATACGAATCCCAATCTTTTGGGGAACAGCGAAACTTGTGGCAACAACGTTGAGGGCTTATTTGTCCCTTCATACTGGTTATAGCGTTTGCCAAACCTTCTTTTACGTCATGACACTTGCAGTAATGATAAGAAGCAAGCCCATGGAGGGCTAAATGTTAGTGTGATCGGAGTTACTAATATGTTCTGGCCTTAAAAATGGCACATTATTCACCATAACGAAATTAACAGCAGATGCTGTTCGTCCCTCATCAGCCAAGGACTACAGCATCGGATAAGGGTTGATATGATTGATGCTGATAACAGCTGGTTATTGTGTTGCGTGCTGGGCTTCACGCTTTTTGCTTAAAATGTGCCACTAGTGCTTTGAGTATGTCACTCCGTGTCAGATTAAATGAACTGTATGCAAATGCTGATAATAAAATGTACAGTTTATATCTTCGCCAGTTCTAAAAGGTAAAATTTGTCATACCCAGTCAGATTTGATGCACTGCGGATAAGAACTAAGCTTTTCATCTTTACAAGTTCTGAAAGGTAAATAAATGCCCTCTTGGATCCAACAGGCCTGACTGAGTCAGCTGAGGTTGCATACCGAAATTTGGAATTTAAACTTGTGCATCGTTCCCAACAACTGCTTCCCTTCGTGTTACCACTCCGTGTTTCCTCACCGTCTCCTACAAAAACTCAGAAGTGAAATAGAAAGCCTTCTCTGAAATAAAATTCCCCACCAGATGAGCCACCATCTCTATGGATGGACCGCGTGTTAACGATCTCCTGTTATGCCATCCATAAAATACTTAAGTTAACAGGAAGAAATATTAGATGGTATTTTTTAATTGCTTTACTAAAATAGTATTGACCAAGTAATTTTTGCAACTCTTCTCGAAACTTACTATCGTTCAGTCTTTGAACCACCCTACTCACGCTAGTCTAAGTTAAAGGCGCCTTCAAACAAGAGCCTTCATCGCGATGAAGAATCAGAGCCAACTTAAACCATCTTAAAGTCATTGAAGCCGAATAGATCAGGAACATAAAAAAACAGTAGAAAATTGAAGAAAAAACGAATGAGACTCCTCCTCACATCATTCAATCAGCGCTCCTTATCTCTTTTTGCCCTCTCCTTTCTTAGTGTGAGTCGGTAGTAGTAATCTTTAGGCTACTTGGTCCTTGTGGTTTCTCAAGACACAGCAGCACTCCAAACTAATAAAGAAGACACAAGAAACGAGCAGACGGGACAGGCGGTGTCCCAACTGTTCGTTTGTTTAATCTTGGTGATCGGTTCGTCGCGTTGCTGGGACTCGAATAACTCAATTGCTATCTTTATTTCCACGAAATAAGTTGCAAGCATTGAGAGAGACAGTGGAAATTCAAGACATGGTTCCCGGTATTGTGCACATTTGTGGCGCACACGCGTGCACAAATCTTCGTTACATTTTGGAAACACGAAAGTGAAACCGCAAGCCCAATCTCAAGAAATAAAGGACGGAGGTAAAGTTTGTTTGCTATATTATGTTTTTCGGCGCCTAGCCAAACCCAGCAAGAGAGCAGCAGGGCAGGAAGTTGAAATATTAACGTAAATAAAACTGTTAACCAAATGAAAAATAATGGGTATGCCGAAGACACATCCCAATTTTTTTTTTCTCTCTCAAGAAGTTCAGTGCAGGAACAAAATGCACAAATGCCTTACAGTAAGACTACATTATGCAGAACAACGGGCCACAATACGTATAAATACCTATAGCATTCATAAAATGAAAAAATTAAGTTGAGAAAAAAGATGAGAAAAATACATCCTAACGGTAAAATATATAAGAAAGCCTTTGGATACTCCATCTTTGGGACTGCGCATTCTGGGATGCGCTAGCTATAAATTTAATTTTCTTTGGTGTTTGTTGACATTCGCTGAAGTTTTATTCAGTTCCAATAAATTTATTTTTATTTTCGGGTTCTAGAGCCCATTGTTTAAGCACATGGGTTGGGGAACGTTTATTTCAGTTTTTCTTTTTTTCCCCATTTGACGTATGTTGAGATAATTCTGTTTATTGCATATCCCCACAGACCGCAGAACTTCGATCACTGTAAGTTCCCGGATATTGTTTGAGGGTTATATCCGCTTTAAATCAAGCACGTGCGCGATGCCATAAAAGGCCAAGACGTCGTAAGTCAGACAGCTTTATGGGCGGCAATATGTCTGAAAAGTCCACGTATCCTATTACCTTTTATAATGCATGCGTCCGAGGAGGGACGTATATTCGATCCTTGAGCGCAGCATTTCCTCCTTTAATAATTTTGTTATTTTGCGTATCAAGTTGTTTGTGCGCATCCGCAAAAGGTCTTGTAAACAATGAATGGTGTGTTTATCGCGGAAGCAAGTTTATCTGAGCGGTCGCTTGAAGGTTTTTTTCTTGCATTATTCGTACACACTTTTACTACAGCCAGGCATATGTGCGCTACTGAATGAAGCTTCTTAGAAAACTGAATTGAAAAAGAAAATTTAAAGGAAAAGTGAAATGAGATTTACACTCTTCTAAGCCCCGGTACCTTACTCGAGCCGTCGATTGAGTGCCAAGCCCTAAATCCGTGAAGGAGCACGACATCCGTCTCTGGCATTAAGAACTCATCAAGAGATTACAGATCACTCATTCAACGACGCTTTTCAGCTTGGACAGCAAGAAAACGCACTGTATCGCTGATTTAAACAAGCTATTGTCTTTCCTCAAGGCCCGTTTCAATAAAAGTACACTTCTACAGTTTATTTTTAAGTGTGAGTTTCTGTAAAGAATCCTTTGTTGTGGATATTATTCACAGGGCGTCTCAAATAAGATTAGCGCTCATTTGCAGGCTATTAAACTCTCCTATCGATACCTCGCATAACGTGTCATGTTCTACTAAGACTGAAGGTCGAGTCTGTTGTCTAGATATCAACGAGCTAAAATTATTTTCGCGTGAGAAGTATCGCTGATTTAAAAGGTCACTTGTGCCCATGTTTGCAATAACGGATTACTTCGAGACTTTAATTAGCCACACACGTTTCTGTTGCCTTGAATTCGCAGGATTAAAAAGAGCATACAAGCCCTTGTTTATATTTAAGCTGCCAAAACGTCAAATGAATTTATAAGATTGAGGTTACGGCCAGTCACTGTATGGTTCGATATATCGGGTGTTTCAGCGAACACTTTTGAAAAATTTTGAAAAATAGGCTTTTTGGGGTAGAAATAAAGCTTTTGAAGCATAGTATTGCCAGTGTTGGCGGAAACCAGGAAGCCGGTGAATCGTCTTAAGTAGTAAGCTGGTTAACTAATTTTTACTAATTAACTTTTTAACTAATACAGTTGGGCAACCAATTGCATCTAGAGATCCGTATCAGGTCGTTAGTAATAGCCATATCAGTTTATAGATCTTCGAAAACACGGTTACCCTCGTCCCTGTAGCCCTACAAAATCTGGCTGCGTCGGGCGAAAACACATCCGCTTTCGAAAGTATGCAGGCAAAGCAACCCCTCCAGTGCACGTAACTAGTCGAAAAAGCCAAAATTTTTCCAGCCACAGCGCCACGGGTAATCAAGTTTTCGAAATTCTAAAAACGGATATGGTTTTTATTAACCACTGTCTGCCAATCTTTATTTGCAACTACGCGCCTAACTCTAATAGTTAAAAAGTTAATTATCAAAAATTAGTTAACCAGCATACTACTTCGGACGATTCACCGGTTTTCTAGTGTCCGCCAACACTGGTAATACTATACCGCAAAAACCATATTTTTACCCTAAAAAGCCTATACATGAAAATTTTTGAAAGAGCTCGCTGATACACCCGGTATTTATGCACGTCTACGCGGCATTACACGGAGACAAAGTACTTTTAAAAAGTAGGCTTTCATAGGTAAAATTGTTTTTCTTGCGTGATGAGATCTGAGGTCCGGGCGCTACAAAACTGGTTCCAGGCGGCTCCGTGCGTGAGCATAAACTAATATAATTAGATATTGTTACGCTACAATCCTACGTGCGCGCATCCTCTGGCCCGCAGCATTCAATGGCGTCTGAAATTACTGAGCGCTCAATTAACGAGCCCGGAAATATTGTCACCGGACGCCGGTAGAACGTTCTCCCTGGCAGAACAGTACTTGGCGAGCACACTGGGCAGAGCACAGCCAGCCGACCCTAGAACCCAGCAGAAGAGGACGAAGTCCGGCGCGCGACATAGGACGAAGACAGACGCACGGGGGCGCCGGTAGAGTGGTATCTAAAATAAGTGTGGCAATATGCTCGTAGCCAGCATCCCTACCAACATTGTTAACTACGCATCTTATAGATGAGTGCCCATACCATTAACTTAGGCGTATCAAACTGAAGGGGGCAGACGTGTTGCTAATATTTTTGTCGCTTTCTTATATTACTGACATGGCAATAATGAAATTCCTGCAGCACGTACTGTTGCATCGTTTTGCTCACTATAAGTCCACTGACTGAGCCCGACGCGTCTGCACACGGAGCACCGGAGGAGGCAAATTGGTCTAGAAATTGGTCAGGACAGAGGTTCGAGAACAAAACTTCATTTGTACGGAATTGAATTTGCTATAAATGAGTGATTCCATTGACCTCTGTGAATGCAAAGATTACAGAGGCTTAGTCCCACTAATTGTTTAATTAGTGGGACTAAGCCTATGGAATCTGTGGGCACTACAGTTTAGCGATTTGGGGCACTTTCGAATCAATTATTCCTGGAAAAAATTTTCCCATTTTAGTCAGCTCTGGTGGGAAGGAAAGTTCGCGAAAACAGTACAAAGTCCCTTTTTACTTTATCTCCGTTTACCTAAAGTTCTTTATATTCAAAAGGCAATGGGGATTGAAATGGGAAGCGAGTATCTTTAAAAGGACCGAAGCAATCAGGACGAATAGTCCTTAATATATGCACAGCGTTGACTTTATGCAATAGGCAGCTAGCCTTCCAATAAATTCCTGTAGCTGCAATGGGACAACCACTTTTCTTTTGCTGCGGTGGCACAATTACCAACAAGAAAGATGATAAACGAGAAGTGAAAGCTTCAATAAAACAAACACCGGAACGAGAAGCGCTACTGCGGTATTTTCAGTTCAGCATCAGCATTGCGTTCTGGTGTGAAGCACAAGCGCAGTGCATCCTTTCGAATTACTAATGTGAGATCTCACAACAAAAATATCTGAAAGAACCAATTATTTGAAGCACAAAAGCTGTTCCTTCGCCGCAAAACAAAGCAAATCGCATAGCGTTTCTTTATTAATTTAGAGATGCTAGCTTACTGTATTTGCGTAAATAAAAGATTTTGCCGTTGAAACCCATTATTTGACTGGAAAAAGCGAAATTCGTGTAATGTCAACGTCAGAACGACCGCTAAAAAAGCAGTCAGTTGTTGATCAAGTTCTAGATTAATTTTTAAACGAAGAATTAGCCGCGTATGATTTCGTCACCGGGAGTTCAGGTGGCAGGTCACGGCAGTTAATGTTGTGATAACAGAAGCGGCTTGCCAAAAATGATTTTTGTTTCTTCCCAAAACTAGCAAATAGAAGAGTAAAAAAAGTGATGTATCTAAGTGGCAGTAGTGCTGCATAAAATGATTATGATGTCAGGGGATTAAAGCTCAGATTATAAATTTTCACATTCATCATATTCAATAAAAGTTACCTTACAATATAGGGAATCTTGCAAACTTTCGACTTCTGTTGTTATCAAAATATATACGCCGTTTTTTTTTTATTGTTATGCAATTCATGGCTTTGGTGCGCAAACTGAACTGCAAATTCTCGAAACGTGCCAATTCTGGCCGCTTTGCAAACAGCCATTACATACGGAGATATATTCATTTTATCACCACTGCTCCGGCCTCATTCTTTCAGTAAGATTGAGCCGTGATTATGACTTGTGCATTCTAGTGCTAGTGCTGGCGGTTTTTCAACGCTCCTTCCGACCTACTCTCGGCGGGCATGCTTATCATACATAAAATACGCTTCCAATCGCTATAGATTGGGAAAAATCTGCGCAACAGCATTCACTGTTTGGCGTCAAATTTCAAATCTTACCAGTTATGCGTACACGAGAGATAAAACTGGGGCTTCGTCACCTTATGGGGTTTTTTTTCGAAATTATTAGCAATGACCGTGATGTTGACAACGTGTTTGCAGTAAGATAAATGATTGTTTTGTCTTGCCCTGAAAACAAAATAGATCTCTGCCGTCCATAAGGATTAGGTAATGTGACTGGCGTGCTTCATAATTTTGCTTATTCTCTCGTGTGAGTATGCGAAATCTCAGCTTGTGCAGCGCTCACCAATTTACAGTTATACATTTTGAGTAGTGAGGAAAAAGCTATATTTTAGAGCGCGGCTCTCAGGCGCCCGTTCCTGCGTTTCGCGGCGTCGCCGTTGTCCCTCGTAACCAGCTCCGCAGCCGGGCCAGCGCGCTGCTCTAGCTGCGCGCACTCGTGGCGTTATTTCTCGCGCACGCCCAAGCCGAAACGCATAGCCGCCGCCGTTCGCCACTTCGTGTAGACCCCCCCCACCCCTTAATCTAGAGGTGCGTGCCAAGCGTTGGTGCAGTAAGTCGAGCATATATCCACCTACTTCTCCGACCACAAAACTTCCTTCACGACAATCAAGAACTGTTAGTGCAGGGTTTCTTGAAGAAGGAATATGTTTGAAAAATAAAGAGTCGTCTGTAATTGAACATACATGTCTTGCTCGAATCCTTTGCCTCAATCTATCAAAAAGCTGGAACAGCTGGTGAGCTACGCTAAAATTTGTTCGTGGTAGTAACGTAATCGCCGGCAATTTTTTAATTTGTTCGTGCCAATTAAGAATATAAAGCACATGAAATAATGGTTCATTTTTCTGAATATAATTTGATATAACGCTGGACTCGTTTTCCGCAAAGAATTTCTGAATGCTTAATGATGAGTTTCTGTTATTTGTCCACTTTCGTCGTTTTAACGGCTTTTTTTTTTCAGTTAATCTTGGTGTTTTCTGAACTTAACTTCATGTTCTTTTCTAGTGGCATTGTGTATATATGTCTTACTAGAGTTTTTATCAGCGTTTTCACTGGGCGAGTTAAGTGTTACTTAAGGAGACTGCGCAAATCGGAATTCTTTGCGGCCATCACTCTGCTATGAAGCAGCACCAACATTCCATGTAGTTCACAATATTTGCAGCTGACGGTTTAAAAAGTTTGGAGCATGTATTGATTCAGGGGCAGCATCATTATTGTTTTGAATTCGTGGTGTACCTGATCAACAAACTTGTCGGCAAATTATTTGGTGGAGCCACTGCTGCACTTGTTGCCCCCCCCCACCCAGAATATGCCCAGGCTGTGTGCTATAAAGATTTCCTGCTCTAGACGGACTCTACTGACTGTGAGACGTCGTTTCTGATCTCCTGGGCGATATAGCAAGATGACAGCTCAAAAGCACCACACCATATAGCGTGAGAAGAGTCTGGCTGCAAGGACGAAGTGGGCCAAATAACACGGCGTGCCGATAGGTGACAAATACAAGAAAGTTATACAATTCCAAGCACCTGTTGTTTGGGAGTAGTGAGAGCGACTACGTACCCTTATCCATGTTAAACAAAATTATTATTCGTTCTAGTTACAGCAGTCTAGAACGTGATTAATATGAAGCGGTTTCAGTGCTAGTGGAAAGAAATGGTCCTTTCCATAAAATTAAAGGTACTATAAGGAGATAAGTTTACAGGAGAACTAGTGAGAAGGATACTCTTCTACTGGCAAGCAAGAATTTAGCTCTCGTTTTGTGTTTAATCAAGAAAGCGACACAAAGCATTTTTCAACATATGATTGGTTTGGTTTGGTTTTGTGGGGTTTAACGTCCCAAAGCGACTAAGGCTATGAGAGACGCCGTAGTGGAGGGCTCCGGAAATTTCGACCACCTGGGGTTCTTTAACGTGCACTGACATCGCACAGTACACGGACCTCTAGAATTTCTCCTCCAAAAAAACTCTAGCCACCGCGGCCGGGATCGAACCCGCGTCTTTTGGGTCAGCAGCCGAGCACCATAGCAACTGAGCCACCGCGGCGGCTTTTCAACATATGAGAAAAAATTATTTATGAAGAGTTGTTCGAACTTCTGGAGTATTTGTGCTAACCTAGTGGCGTTAATCCATTTGAACATCTCAGGACAGAGTACGCCCATCGTCTGAGGGTCATCGTTTGAGGGACACGATGGTCAGAACAGCAACAATAAATTCGACCAGCTGCTACAGAACTGGGTAATCATGGACTAGGTTGTGGCGGTCAGCTTGCTGCTCTCTATGCCTTGCAGCTGTCTATGATGCATAGCCGCCAAGTCGGCTCCTACGAAGTGCTAACTGCATTAAATTATCGCGAACAGGCCTTATTCTGCTCTGCGACTGATTTTGTGATTAAAAACATATAGTGTCGCCCACGCCTTACACACCACTGAAGTTAGTTTCACTTCATATATTTTGGGTAGCAAATTATCGCCGAAAACATACGAGCAATAATTTCGCGCAAGGTGTACATTTTAACATTTTTTGTCATATAGCTCATGCAAAATTGTTAGAGCGGTAAAACGTTACACGCAAAAAACAAACAGACCTTATCTTTTTGTTCATTACTGTATACCAAAGAGACTCAAAAGTTTGAGCGAAGGCAGACAATATAAAAATTGTGATACGTAAACAGGGATGAATGCTGTCACACTAGGCGCTTTTTCGAATGACGAAGGTCCACTTTTCGAATGACGAAGATCCGAAGGTGGAAAGAGATAGCAGCTTGTTATGATGGCGCAAATAAAATTACCGTCGTTTTTGTTCTACAGTTCTATCCCAGTGTGTAGTCCACAGAAGATTAAATTGGAGTAAAAATATTTTTTACTAAATTGTCTGCAACCTACACGTAACCTGAAACTACTAGGTGTGCAACCCGTGTATAAAATATAAGTGCATGCAGAGCGCTTGTGTCATAAATCCTCGTTACAAAAAAAAAAAAAAACTTTTTAACTCTTTACTATACACGGTAATATTTAAAACAAAAATATACCGCATGATCAGTACCAGCAGATCAATCGCATAGCACAAAATTTGAACTTTTAGACATCTATAGCTTGTGCACTGTATACCGAAACTACTGCTCTTTTCTGAAAACGCATTTGCTCTGTATCGCTACGTGCCTATTGGCTTCTCTCCCCCAGATGACTTCGTAGCCATCAGATAGGCCAGAACGAGGAGGCCGAGAAGGCTGAGCACGAGGATCCCGATAAGAACAGCATGCAGGAGAGGCGTCTCGGTTTCCCAGGCACTGGAAAGACACCAAAAATTGCATCAGGCTCTCTTTCACGTGTTGCTGCTTCCTAACACACGGTACTAAATAATTGCCGTGTTATCGCAAAAACTCTGAGCTCTCGACAACCGGAAGAAGGCAACTTGCGAAAAAAAAAAGAAAAACGTGAGTTCTCACTTAACTGGATATGCTATTTCGTAATTTCTATCCTTCATTCAATTTTTTCAAGCAATCGGCATATCTATTGCAGTTCAACAGTTTTGTCAGTTGACACGCTTGTTGTTATCAATACGCCAAGGAGCTCTGAAAATGCCTGCAAGCTGCTCCGTACTATGCCAGGAATACCCTGCTGCATGAAATACACTACGACATTTCTTAATGCTTTTGGGCACACCTTAACGAACTTTCCTTTAAAGCCCACATATTTTTTATTGTAGCGACTTGCTTGTAAATACACCAGTTCTCTTCGGTTACCCCGGCCTGCTTCGACGTGTTTTGATGGCGTGGACACTCATTGAAGTCCGTGCATTACAGCGAGAGCTCTATAAGCGACAATGGCACATTGCACAACGTTCGGCGTCCGCAAAGGTAGTGTTCAGGTTCACTGCATAGGGGATATGCCTTGTTCCTGAGAAGAGAGAGTCTCGACACAGGTGCACCTGTTCAGGCGAGTGAACGATGGGCGGATAAAGAGGACTAGACAAGGAAACTTCATAACCTACTCTGTAAAAGACCTCATATTATAAACCAATGGTCCCCTATCCCCCTGCATAGCAACAACACGGTGGCTATCGAGAGAACGCACTCACAGGACCTCGTGTCCCTTGTTTTGTGCCTAGGCAGCGTTCTATTGCAGTCCGCATGGAGCGCAGGAGCTTTTGGTTTGGATGCAAAACAGGACAGTGCCCTTTTCCCTTAAAAAATTCCCTCATATAGGAAAGCTACAAACCGATGACTATACTTCGTATTCTGGAGCCCGCAAAACTCTTCGAGAAAGTGCCCCGTTTGCATCACCTTGGCGTCTCCCCTCTATACTCGCTTGCACTAATTTATAGTCCAGCCGTGGTGTCTCACGCATTAAATTCAAAAGATTACAGTAGAGACAGTGGACAACTGGATAAAAGTTTCTTGTTCGATAAAAACGATTCTATTGAACTCCATTTCTCTGTTAGTGTTTGTGAAGCATTTGAAGGCATTTTTTTCTGCGGACAAAACTGCACTTAACCTAGAGGCATTGTTTTCCCCAAGTGAGAGGGTACGCAGCCTAATCCCAGAAACGCGATATAAAAACAGTATTAATGTCATCGCAATCTACTTGCGGGAACAACCAGGGGTGCCGAGTGCTGCTTTTCTCTACCTGCTGTTACTTAGAAACGCTCAGCTTTCAGTGAATGTTGCATATATGCCGTTCGAAAGAGGTAATTTATCATTACAGGTCCACTTCAGTTTGTCGGAGGGGTTAAGCTTAGTAAATCGAGGAGGAAACTATGGGTACATAAAGCCCAGTAACTTTCAGCGACGATTCTTCGAATTTTTATCACGTGCCCGTATACCGGGTGTTTTTTTTAGAAGGTCCAAAATTTTCAAAAGAAAGGTAAATTCCTTTAGGTTTATTTCAACCCTGGGGCTATACTGAGGGCTATGGCGGACACCAGGTAAGAGGCAAACTACTTTAATTAGTTCGCTGATTAACTGAATACGTTAATTAACTTTTATAATTTTTATTTTAGGGGATATGTTGTATTAGCAGAATTGGAGATCGTCTTCCAAACAGTCCAGCCAAGAAAAAAGATTTTCATGAAAAAATTTTTTGCGCGCGTAACGAAGCGAGAAAAAGTCACCCTGGTAGGCAGCTTGACACTGTAACACAGCGTCTGTGAGCGCCTGTGACGTAGCTCGCTCCATCCTGCACTTTGTGGCAATGCGTTTTTGTCCCAGCGCGGCATTCCGTGAGGCCGCGGAGCGAAGCGAGATAAGCAGCCATAGCGCAGGCCGCCAGTCCGGGACGCGCGACGCAAAGCGCAAGGCGGAGTGAACTACGTCAGAGGCGCTCCCGCCGCTGCGTTACGGTGTGAAGATGCCTACCAGGGTGAATTTTTCGCGCCTCGTAACGTGCGTGAAATTTTTTTAATTATAATTGTTTTTTCTCGGTTGGACTGTTTAGAGGACGATCTCCAATTCTGCGAATACAACATATCCCCTAAAACAAAAATTAGAAAAGTTAATTAACATATTTAGTTAATCAGCGAACTAATTAAAGCAGTTTTCTTCTTGCCTGGCGCCCGCCGTTGTCTCCAGTATAGCCCCAGTGCTAAAATAAATCTAAAGCAATTTACCTTTTTTTTTAAATTTTGGACCTAAAAAAAGACACCCGGTATAAACACCTCGTGGGCATGAGTTGGCAGTGCAAAATAGCATTCCTTCCTAATTTCAGCAAGATACTTCATTCTAAGGTAGACGCCGTAGTGCATAGCTCCCGAATAATTTCAGCCAGCTTGAAGGGAGGGTTGATACGGCGCATTACACAGGCGAAAATGCGCTTCGTCTTCATCTAAACAGAGCCGCCTCCGCCGGGATTTGATGAGGTACCTTGCTCATGGGCCGATGACCACAATCACGGGGCTACTGAACGGTATTCGTATACAGTCTGGCGCAATGCTGCATCGCTGGTAGGGTGATACACATTGTTAATTCAGGTTAGGAGGTAGTGCGCGCTTTATGAAGGCGATCAGTGAACCACACAGGAGTTCAACACGCACATTCCTAGGAAAAGTCACTCACAGGTTCCCGCTAAACTTTTGAAAAGTTGCATTTCTTCAATATATCAGTGTTAGTCACTATCCGTATTCTTTGCATGGTTTGGTCACGCGGAACAGTCGGTCGGTCATGGTTACGTCTGTCCTCCCAGTATTAGTTTGATTTTATTCGCATGCGCCATCGTTCATTATAAACTGTACAGAGCTTTAAACATCTGACGACTAACAAGCGTAAGGCATTAACTGAAAAAACAATAAAAATGCGTCATATTGCCCAGCCTTAGGTTTCCAGAGCAACAAATATTGAAGAACCACGGACTAGAGTTAGCAATGGGTGAATACACAACACGTCGTAATGTTCAAGGTTGAGCACATTCACACGTTGGCTAAAGTATGGGGCGACCGAAATTTACGGACCGCGTATTGATATTAGGTGCTGAGAGTGCGATAGCACTAAATCCTGATCTCCGCTCGGCCTGCTTCTCTTCTTCCTTGGCGCTCGACGCTACACGCTAAGCTTATGCAGCCATCGATACTCCATCTTCATCGATATAATTGCGTGATCGCTCTCTCCGCTTGCGGGAATTTCCCATGCGGTAAGAACACGCAGCGTTTATGCTTGCTCTATTCCAGCCTGATACCCGGATAACTATAAACAAGCATAGGTCCGACCACAAGTACCTGCCACTGACACCCAGCCCGCCACCGCGCTCGGCCATGCCGCATGATCAGTGTAACTGCCAAAATTCCGCGCACCTGCTAATTCGGCCATGTCACGTGGTTTCATGGCGGCGCACTGTCCGTTGACCAACAGGTGAAATTTTATGAGACAACGTCGGACAAAACCGGGTTTTCTCTACGATGAGGCCTATAACGCTATCGCAACTATAACAATGCACCGTTGAGAAAGATAACTGCGAATAGTTGGCATGGCCTCAGCAACAATCCAGCGTTCCTGAGATATTGCCGCAGTTTGGGGAGCTCTTCGCCACACTCGGTTAGTACTCATAAGATGATTACCTGGATTTATCCTCGGTGACCGCCAAGCCGTGCAGACCAGACTGGTCAGCGCTGGAGGGCAATTGTAGCAGTGGCTCCATGGAAAAGCTGAAAGAAATGACCAAGGCAGTTGTAAATAGACGATGCGCAGCCTGGATTGCGAAAGCTCAAGGAGCCTATCGAGTTGTTGCCCGAACACTGCCGGCTCGGTGGCATCACTTCCAGACGTCACTACCGGTTCTGATGACGTCACGTAGTATGTGAAGTCACGCTTGCTCAGTCATGATGAGTCATGACATGCCGTTCTGGTCATGACCACGTTTTACGCGTAATTTAAGCAATTATCATATGCGACTTTAAGATGGCGTCATAACGTGTGTGACCAGACGGCGACGCCAAGTCCATTGGAAGCACCGCACAAGCTTCGTCCTTTCCCTAAGGTATCACACGGTTTAATGCTTATTTCATCATCATCATCAACCTGTCCCCGCCCACTCCAACACAATGGACTCTCCCATATATCAAATTAACCTTCTCCCGCTTACTTTATTAGCTGCTAACAAGTAAACAAAGGGTTGCGTCGCTGTTCGTGGCTTTCCTGGCATGTCAGTATGCCGGGGCAGCTCCCTGATGCTGTTTTCTTTATGTCCAGTAATGCTCAATGGGCTTCAGTGCACAAGATGCAGTACGAACTCGTGACACAAGGCAGTTTGGGCCCGCTGAATGAAATGATGCGTACAGGTGCGTAAAATGGAAACAATATGTAGAATATTTATGCAAGTTGACTCCATTTCAGAAGCGGCATCGATTTCCTATCAAGCAGAGACCTAAGTTTTACTCCGGGTGTGTCGATGGTCACATTCAGCGCAATAGTAATAATACTTAGGAGGAACTCAGACACATAGGAGCGTAGTTACGAACTTGACGCCAAAATGTGACATCAACTTGATATGAACGCTCTGATGAAAGCAATAAAGCCTAACTAAAGATTGGGTTTTAATGGCAAGTGGCAACAGAGCGCAATTTATTTTCGAAAATTCTGCAACAGAGCACAAAAGGAAAAATATTGTCACGTAGTAATGACAGCAGTCCGGCGAACTGGAAAACAGCGAGAATGGCTTCTAAATTAAACTTTTTATTTCGGCTGACTTGCGCTTGCAAACAACTTAATGACTCGGCGCCGACGTAGCAGCAGGCAAGCTCTGCGGTCGTCGAACAGAATGCCCGCCGCTCTCGGCAGTGCTCTTTCTAAAGCTGATAGCGAACTTTCGAGATAAAGCTTGCAAAGTTACTAGAACATCCTGGAACAACGTAGAATAGGCTCCGCCTCGATGCGATCAATCGAGATAAATCTAGGTGCGTCTTCAATCACAAACAAAGCGACAAAGCGGCATGTCAGCAGCTTTGAAGAATGAACAAACACTACAAAGATTCGCGGCAATATACAATCCGGAGACATAGGGCAGGCTGTCAAGTTTGCCTTCGGGCATAATTTCTACGCTATATTTTGTAATACTTTTTATCATTTGATCTGGGACGCGGATAACAGTACTTTGCCAGGGCATAGTCTAGCAGAAGGCTCGGAAACGGTTACCAGATATCCTCTTTCTTCTTTTCCCCTGAGCACCACAAAAGCTAAACTAAAAACTACAAACCCACCCTGACAAGAACAGGAGGGAGCGCACCAATTGCTTTTTGTAACCGAAGAAAGGAGCTAGAATACTATTCACTTCTTCGACTAGCTGTTTGCGGCCACTCCAAAGAGCTCTCGCGAGTAGCATTGCACTCGACGGGTAGAAGTAGGGTGCCTTTTATTCGTTTGAGTGGCTCTTTCCGAGCGCTCTCCGCTCTCTTACAGCTAGGTCAGGTGCTCCCAGCTGTTTCTCAGCCCGTGTGTCAGAGCGGCTGAGAGCTTTTGATGACTTTCCAACTACCCACAAAACTCAGCGCCACGATGGAATGGCGGGTAATATTACCAGTTTTGATACTAGCTGCTCAAAACGACCATCTGAAGTTATCAGTGCATCGCGATGGAAACAAAGTGTTTTCCTTTCAAAGTTAGAGTATGTATAGGCAATAATGCACTGAAATTATGCCAGAGACCTGCACTCAAATCAATAGCCCTATATTCTGTGTGCTTGCAGTTACTTGTTGGCAACTGGTGTTAAACGCTACAGGATTTCTAATTTTGTTTTCTTTAGAAGGCGAATGGAGCATCACCACCTTTACTAGTCCTTGTAATAGGTTTGCACCATCAACTGAATTGTTACTTGCAATACAAACGCAAATCCGGAGGCGGAATAGATTCTTTATATTAAACTTTGATGTAAATTGGTGTGTGTGTGTGTGTGTGTGTGTGTGTGTGTGTGTGTGTGTGTGTGTGTGTGTGTGTGTGTGTGTGTGTGTGTGTGTGTGTGTGTGTGTGTGTGTGTGTGTGTGTGTGCGTGTGTGTGTGTGTGTGTGTGTGTGTGTGTGTGTGTGCGCGTGTGTGTGCGTGTGCGTGTGCGTGTGCGCGTGCGTGTGCGCGTGCGTGTGCGCGTGCGTGCGTGTGTGCACGCGCCCGCGGGTGGTGTTTCACCTAAGATTTTGCACAATTTTCAAAGAAAGGCTATGTGCGCTAGAAACGCGCTTTTTTCTCTATAGCATTGTCAGCTCTGAGCTACAAAAAATACAGCTCAGAAGTGCTAACTAGCAGGCTGGTTAACTAATATTCAATACTTAACTTTTTACCTATTACTGTTAGGCTTTTTTTTATTATCCGAAGGCGTGTAGCCCACCGTAAATAATTTCTGCATCAGTTTCTAGAATTTCAAAAACTCGATTACACTCGGCAGTGCGGCCCAGCAAAATTTGGCTATTTCTACGAGTTACGTTCACTGAAGAGGTTGCTTTTCCTTGAAGCAGCTCCAAAGCGCATGTATTTGGGCGCGATGTGGGCAGAATTTGTTCGGTTCGGTCAGAGTGCCGAGGGTAACCGCGTTTTGAAATACCAAAACCGGACATGGACATTACTAAGGGTGGCTACATCCCTCTCAATAATTAGGGAGCCTAACAGTAAAATTTAAAAAGTTAACTATTCAATATTAGTTTAGCAGCCTCCTAGTTTGCATGCCTTAGCTATACTCTGATATACTTCACCGCTGGCAGTGCAATGGGGAAAAAAGTGCTCTTCTAACGTGCGAACAGTATTTTTAAAAATTGTGTATATTCTTAGGTGGAACACCCTGTGTGTGCTTGTGTGTGTGTGTGTGTGTGTGTGTGTGTGTGTGTGTGTGTGTGTGTGTGTGTGTGTGTGTGTGTGTGTGTGTGTGTGTGTGTGTGTGTGTGTGTGTGTGTGTGTGTGTGTGTGTGTGTGTGTGTGTGTGTGTGTGTGTGTGTGTGTGTGTGTGTGTGTGTGTGTGTGTGTGTGTGTGTGTGTGTGTGTGTGTGTGTGTGTGTGTGTGTGTGTGTGTGTGTGTGTGTGTGTGTGTGTGTGTGTGTGTGTGTGTGTGTGTGTGTGTGTGTGTGTGTGTGTGTGTGTGTGTGTGTGTGTGTGTGTGTGTGTGTGTGTGTGTGTGTGTGTGTGTGTGTGTGTGTGTGTGTGTGTGTGTGTGTGTGTGTGTGTGTGTGTGTGTGTGTGTGTGTGTGTGTGTGTGTGTGTGTGTGTGTGTGTGTGTGTGTGTGTGTGTGTGTGTGTGTGTGTGTGTGTGTGTGTGTGTGTGTGTGTGTGTGTGTGTGTGTGTGTGTGTGTGTGTGTGTGTGTGTGTGTGTGTGTGTGTGTGTGTGTGTGTGTGTGTGTGTGTGTGTGTGTGTGTGTGTGTGTGTGTGTGTGTGTGTGCGTGTGTGTGTGTGTGTGTGGCGCGCGCGCGCGCAGTAAGACAGTAAGTCCTACTGCAGTTCGTTTCTGGTGTTGGTTCTTAAAGGGACCATGAAAAGAATTAAAAGACGCTTGTAAATGTTAGAAGTTATGCTCAGAAGCACTGACACCAAGTATGAGTCTTCGGAACTGAGCCGGCAATTTATTATGGCTTTTTAAAAATCGCGTTTTTTAAAATTCGCGGGCCGATTGGTGTCTTCGTAGGGAGCGATTTTGAAACCAAAACCGGGAAAACAGACGTCACTAGTCCCATGACGTCGGTAGGCCACCACACGCTGTCATTCGCTCGAGCCGCGGCAGCTACGACGTCACGGGCACATTTCCGGTAGCGGTGAAAATCGTCTGCTCGAGGCGCCGCGCGGCCCCCTCGGGCAAGCGCGGGCCAGGGCATTGCCTTCACGCATATGTTTCCAATTTACCTCTGCCGCCTCTTTCAGCCGGGAGTTCGGGAGCAAAGAAAGCGCCGAGACCGGAGAGACGCTGCCGACGCACGCTGCTCCTCGGGAGTGCGACAACCGGAAGCCGTAAACCGAACGTCAGCAAATGACGTATTCATGGGCGGAGCCCAGTCCTGGAGCTGTTTTCTTTATTTTTTCTTGGTGCTCCGCGCGTATGAGTTGAGGGGGGAGAGGAGGAGCGTGATTTTTAATCGTCTATAACTTCGTTGTTATTCATGCTAGCTCGAAAATTCTTTCGCTGGGGTGACGAGTGATGGATTGCCTATCTTTACGTAATCTCAATTAATTTGTTTCATAGTCCCTTTAATCTTGTCTGTCTCTTTCCTCCTTTGTTTATTTTGTGTGTACGGCATGCTTGTTTAAGGATTTCAAACTTGTGATTTTGAAAGTCTCCCGGAAGTAGCGTTCATGCCATGAGAGAACGTGCCGAATTTATGAATGAAGTACGATTCGCTTTGTTCCTTGTCCCTGGAAGAAAGGGAATCGTACTTCATTCATAAATTCGGCACATTCTCTCATGGCATGAGCGCTACTCCCGGGAGACTTTCCTGCTTAAAGGAGCCAACGTAGGAAATTCCGCCGGTCATAGGCCTTGGACAGCGTTATTATCTGAATACGCCGCAACTTGTTTGTTCTTGACAATTGCAGACACACTTTGAAATGGCAGGGAATCTAGCAGTTTATTTCCTGAGTACATTTTTGTCCAACCTCCTGCCAGCATCCACGTTCCATCCCAAATAGACACCTTTAATCTATCACCTAGACCATTGGGACCACGCGGCAGCTCCGCGGGCCGCAGACCTTTCGCGTTTTCCGCACACATGTTATTATTATTTTTAATTTGTTAACTTTTCTTTAACTTCTTGTGCTCTATTTTATATTCTCCATGCCATTTTCATTTTCATTTTTCTACATATTTCTTGTCATTTGTTATTTACTTACACCAACATCGACTCAACTCGATAATCTCAGAATGATTTCACCTGCGCGTGCATGCAAATCTCGAAACCACATGCACTGCGCCAAACTTTATGAAAGTTATCTCACCATGTCATACTTGCTTGGCGCCACATTTAATCAGTAGTTTCTCTTTTTTCTTTTCTCTTCCTGTCTGTGCGTTAACATTTTTTGTGTTACGTTTTCTTTAATCATTTTTAGAGCTAATTTTTTTCTGCTCTTCTGTTCTTTTGTTCCCCCAAATTCATCTTTGCCTTCCCATTACGCGCTCGGGCTAGCTCAGTATTTTACTCGACGGACGCTGTTTTTTCACGGGAAGCCCACTGCGGGACACGGGTTTGGACAGCCTAGTATATTTATAGGAAAAGGGGCGCCGGATTGTCTGGTAGAAAAGCCCGACAGGAGAGCAAAGCGACGAAATGAAGCAAAAATACGCAGAGGGCACAGTCGCAAGTTGCCGTTGCAGCGGTTAACAAATGAGTGTTGGCCGTCTGTCAAACGCGTCCCTTGCAAGCGTCTCAGGATACCTGATACGGGCCGCGCGCTCGGACCCGGCGGCGTCTTGCGGGGGCGTGCGCGTATTGGGGGGGGGGGGGGGGGGGGGGGGGTAGTGGCCTCCGTGTGCGCTGAGAGCCGGGTTTAACGCTGTTTTGCCCCTTCTATCGCTGTGCTGTTCAGGCTCGTTCTTTGCTACTACTTTCCCATTTCCACCTCCCCGTTTGTTTTTCTGGTTGTTGTTGAGCCGCGCGGCCCGTGTGATGCTTGTCGTGCTGCCTATTATACGGTCCCCTGCCCTGATTCTCAATTTTGTTTAGAGGGCGGAGATTATACCTCCTCGCTTGTTCTGTGTCCTTATATTGACGAAACGGATTCATTGTAAGCCTGCCCTGACGAAGGGAATGCCATTCCCGAAACTGTTGGCAAAATAAACGTTAAAAGAACAGTCGCGTTTGTCGTAATACTGCACCTGTGTGTATATATATATATATATATATATATATATATATATATATATATATATATATATATAAGAACGTAGACCAACGTTTGAAACGCTTGAAACAATTTATTGACGTTTCGACCGTGGAACGGCCTTCGTCAGAAACACGAAGGCCGTTCCACAGTCGAAACGTCAATAAAACGTCAGTAATATATATACTGATCTTGCACTGAAGTGTGGAATTTATTTTTAAAAAGCAAGAAATGCATACCTACTGAAAGTGTGCAGCAGGCTGTTATAGTACTTACAAGAAAAAGATGGTTGGTAATCTGACGCAGAGGAGGTAGACGGGACAAAAGGGAACGAAACACTCACATGAACGTGTCTCGTTCAATTTCGTCCCTTTTTAGCATTGCTTCATCCTTCCCGTCAACGTGCACCAACCAGCACCTATGAGCCTCATTCTAAACTTTGTAATCTTTTTAACCAATGTAATGAGGTGAAAAAGCGATTGTATGCTCTCTGTGTTTGCGTTCTGCTAACACTCACTTTCGGTATATTTACTCATACGCTCACAGTGTAAGCATTTACTCATATGCCCATACTGAAGGTTTTTCAGCTGTAAAATTATTGTCAACATATTTGCAAAGCAACCATTGCACAGAGTACTGTAGGTCACGCCGTACAGTTTTCTAACGAGAGAACTGCCACAGAGTCAAAGTAACCGCAACGGCCTGAGCAATTTAAATCCGTTCGTCGTTGTTTCACGCATCACAGCCCTTACTGTGAGTCGCCCCTTTCCATGATGCCACAGTGTCAAGATCACTTTAAACACATCTTAGTAAGTTACCAAATCTGTGTTTAAGTGCGCTAGCCATGCACTGAATGCGCAAGTACAATTTTTAAGTCTGAAAGAGTGCAAAAAGCATAAGGTGATCGAAAAATTGACGGTGACGTGTGAGAGAGCAGTTTTGTTAGGATGAGGAGATAATTTTCACAGAACATCAGGGGAAGGCTCGTTAGGAATTACGGCATGGGCAATAATTGTGATCATAACGTTTCAAATTTTAGTAACAATCCTTTCTACGTGACTGTCTGTCTGTCTGTGTTCCGTGTATGTGTCTGCTGTCTCTGCCTCACTCTCCTTCTCTCTCTTTATCAGTCTATTTTGCTGTCACTCCATCGGTATGTCTGCCTTTGTCTCCCTGCCTGCTGGTTGGCCGTTAAAACAATGAAACTGACAAAGCACGAACACCTCATTCCGATTTTAACATCCTTTCCTTGGAAATCGTTCTGTTTTTGAGGCTCGAATTGGTCATGGGGAGGGGGAATGGTAGCAGCTGCTGAAAGAAATTTCATAGCATGTACAAACACATAAAATCAAAGAACACACGACAAACTCTTTAAACGTACGCGGCCGGGCCAGGTGCTCCCGACGACGGTGGGGACAGCGTGCTGTACGGCGTGAGCGTCTCCGTGCCCCCGAACTCGCCTTCGTTACCGGCGGGACTGGCGCCTCCGGGAGAATTCGATGCGCGCCGATTTTCTTTCTCTCTCCTTCTCTTCTTCTTCTTCTTTTTTCTGGATTTCTTTTCTGCGTCCGGGTGGAAACCCCAAGATGCCAGGTCGGCGTTTGGTGGGAAGCCGCCAACTGAGCAGATGTTTATTTTTTGCGTCAAATGAGCCTGAAGAGAAAGCAGGATCCATCAAGAATTAGAAAGATTTCTCCTGATAAATACAACACAATAACAGGCATGAATGTAATTATATTTTTTTTAGGATTGGCATTCGGTGAATAGTGGCAGAAACCTTGGCCTGAGCATGCGTCCAAAAATTTTATATTTGATTTGTCGGTATGCTTTACGCCATCGTTCTCCGTACTTTCAAAAATTGACGGTGAAATTTTCTACCATGCAGGCACATGAACACATGTGCAGTCGAATACAAACCTAAATTTCGTTAAGTAAATTTCCTATACAATATAAGCGTTTCGCATTTCCTGGCCACAGCAGGCACCACTAGTGCTGTCAAAGCAGCAGCCCTGGTAGTGTCCCAATTTGGCCCCTCATTATCTAAAAGGTTAACTGCACGGTAGAGCGGAAAGTAGGGCGATTTTCGATTGAATTTAAGCGGCAGGAATTGCACGTCCTTTCAATGCGAGAAAGAAAATAACCGTACGCGAGATCGGTCGCAGATACGAAAACACGAATAACGCGTTAACAATAAAAGCTCATATTTTGTGCTGGTTAGCCAAGGCTAGATAGCTTGTAATAGCTGCCTTTTCCTGCCGGAGTGCATGTCGTTCTGTAAATACTGTTGTCGTTCTGACACCACTGCCGCATTTGAATGAGAGCATAAATGCCTCCGAGCAATGAAAGGGTGTGAAAAGCCGTGAATGTATAAATGAACACCTCCTCTACATGGATGCCAGTCATATCACTGAATTCACAGTGGGATTGGTTTCGATGACTGGGTTCCTTTCATCGTGTCAACGTGGAGCTATTGATGCGGAGCGGACGATTTCTTCATAGCGCGAGCTGCTGACATGACTACCGGGTGCTCACCTCTAAAGAACTGCTCTTAAAGAAGTGCGAAGCCAAAATATGTGCTTCCATTTTCAATTTTAAGTCGGCGCTTGCAAAAATGATGTAAAAACTGTGCGTAGACTTCGTATAGACTTTATTTCCTGCCCAGAAGGACCGCCGCGGTGACTCAGTGGTTAGGGCGCTGGTCTACTGAGCCGGACTACCGCAGTTCGTACTCGAGCCTGGCGCCCGCGTTTCGGTGAAGGCGGAACGCAAAAGGGGCCCGTGTGCTGTGCGATTTCATTGCACGTTAAAGATCCCCAGGCGGTCGAAATTATTCCGGAGACCTCCACTACGGCACCTCTTTCTCTCTTTCTTCTTTCACTCACACCTTCCTTCCTTCCCTTATGGCGCGGTTCAGGTGTCCGCCGAGATATGTGAGACAGATGCCGCGCCATTTTCTTTCCACAAGAACGAGCCAAAAAGTTGAAACAGAATCTGCGACAAATATGTTATCCAATGCTGTCGCATCCACCTGTTAAGGTGACTTAAGCGTCCGTGTAGTTTTTATTGTGACTCCTGCCAAATTAATAAGTATCTCACGTTGATCACTTCGTTTTTGAAATCTCTAATTGAAGCGCGGTGTCTGTTTTCACAACAGGCGAATGTTAAATTGAAAGAATTCCGTGTCGACATTTTAATAGTTTTGTATAAATACCTGAACCTAAGTTTGGCCGCCGTGATCAACACTACCCTCACCACGAGGAAAACTATCATCATCAGCACCATACGATTAATTAAATGCACTTCTGCGCAAAGGCTCCTCCCAGTCACCTGAAATTACGTACACCTTGCACCTCAAAGGCCTCCTATCTAATCCAAGCGACTTGCCTAAAGTCATGAATACTCGCGTTCTTTGTGAGCCAAGTGCCGATATTTCTGTTTGTAGCATACGCAAATCCCAGTTTTCAAAACGCGCTCAAGGTGCTAAATTCAAATAAAAAGCTACAAGTGATGAAATCACGGAGCTTCCAGAGCTTAGCACACCTGTCAACCACCGACCTGCCTGTTTTCTTCTGTAGTCTTCTTCCCACCCGGCACGCTGGAGCTGAAGTCGCTGATGGATGATATGCTGCTGCTACTGGGGGGCGGCCGGTGGCGTCGCACGTACACCTTGTTCCCGGTCTTTTTCATGTTTGACAGCGGAAAACTGGTCATGTTTAGCCCACGGGTGCGGCCTAGGTGCGCGCCGCCAGATCAGGAGAGCAGGGATGGAGATTGCGACGCTTTCAAAGACTGGTACCGTGGCGTCACGTAGGTGTCATTCTGCAAGAAATTTAACGTAACAGCGCTCGTGTAGCATACTGAAAAGCACACAGTTGGAAAAACAAACCTTCTGATGGTTGCTTCTCGAATAACAATTGGCTTGAAACGACTTTCTTCTAAACCGCCACATTAATATATCATACGTTTTGCAGTGTTGAGATCACCTACACGTGATAAATATCAATGTGCACCCCCCGCTATCTCTGTCCCTGACATCATAATCAAAATAATTCAGCCTTTGTAGCGCTTCTGTAAGAAACCTTTCGCACGAGGTGGTGACCGTCGACATATGCTGATGGCCAGAAATACGACACTTTTATATTGCGCGTTTTTCAGTAATAATCAGCGCTTTTTCCTGGTTTTGGTAAATATTTTATGTTCCCGTAAGCATAAAAGCCTGTTTCAGACTGAAAAGCTGGTTGTAGTGCGGACCTGCTACGGATGGCAACCGTGGCATTGTGATCGCTCCCTTGTTCGAAACCTTTTTTTTTTCTCAAGCAACTTCTTCAAGCCGTTTGTGCAGTACAAGTTGTTCACAATCTCTCTCTGCCTTAAGCACTGCCTAATTCTCTACCTCTCTTTCGTGAAAATATCCGTATTCAAGCAGCACTTGCTGTATTTCAATTGCTGAAAGATTAAACTGCTTCGCCCAATCGAGCCCTTTGCACTACTATATTTTACCGTCTCCCATTCGCTGGCGTTCTTGTCTGCTACGAAACCATAGTGATAGAGAGAGACCGCTTTCATTAGTGGCATCCAACGGGAAATGAAGAGCCTTTTGTTTCCTTTTTTTTTTCCCCAGTGTGGCCCTTCATATAAATACACGCGCCAGACATACCATAGCCTGCTCTATTGTGCAAACACCAGTCCCCCTAATATAGTGGCGTCACGTAGCCGGAAGTAAACTAAACAGGAGTCCAAAGACGTCCTATCGCGAAGCAAGCGATGTGTCTGGCTGTGAACGAGAAGAGGCGTTGTCTGAACAAAGTCACAAAGTGCAGCAATATTTCTGACCACAATCCCAGATTATGCGTGGAGCTGTTTGCCTAGAAAGCAAATCGTTGCAACGGGCTTGCTTTATGGTCGACAGTGCTCAAGAGTAAATAAGTCTACTGTCCAGCTCACTGCCGACTGCCAGAGCCACCTTAGAACCGCTGCACGTGCGAGAGACCGCGTCCCGACGGCCGAAAGGGAATGAAAGGAAACGGGGTTGGGGAGCGGTAAAGAATTGTCGGTGACAGTGTGACGTGCTTGTATGTGCCTGTGCATTCTTTTATTTCTAGAAGCGCGAGTGGCGGCCTTGCCGCAATCCATATCTGTGGCATTCGGTTTGCAGCCTTCGGGCTGCGGCCGTGTATCTTTATTTTTCAGCCAGCGTCCGTTCCGGCGGACACGGTTGTTGCGACGCGCGTCTTTACTCTGTCTTTTACTCTGTCCTCTTATCTTTGAACTCTATTCTATCTGCACGTGGCAGTGGTGGTGGCTCGGCTTGAGCCAGTTGGCAGGCCCGTGCACTTTCCTTTTCATCCTTCTCTCAGTCGCAACGAACGGCCTTGGCGCACAATCAAAACAGCATCTGGGCGACCCAAGGCTGGCGCGCAATACGAGCGCGAATCAGTTCGTGCGCAAGTATGACTCCAAGCGTGTGCTGGAATGGTTGGTTGAGCGGAGCGATGCTTATAAGTGTCGTATAATCAGGCAGTGTAAGTTCTCTGAATGCATTAACTTTCTTTTGTTACCTTTATTTTATACCCGTTTTGCTATCTGTATATGTTCTTTCTTCTTTAATTAAAGAAGAGCTAACACGTCATATCTACTTCATAGCCACATTGCTCTGCGCTTCACTAACGCCGCGTTTCACTTTGGTTTCGTCTTTAGATGTTCTTCATGGACCTTCAAACATTACCTTCCTTCATTAGTAGAAAGCCCCATATACCACAGCTCCTTCTCACGGGCGTGTATTGAGGCTGTCCCAGTGCTGGTAAAGTAAATTATCATTGCATTCAATTTGACAACATTGAAATCCGATCGAATGTTTTCAGCTTCCTTGCCATAGATTTCAGAGCAGAGCTGTAGTTAGTTCTGGCGATCTGCTAAGCGTAGCATATGATCCGTGTGAACGAAACACGTGCGACATTGTACTGATGTCAGCCCGTATCGACGGTAGGCTAAATTAAACCCAGTTCTATCCACCTTCAGCATGTGTTCCATCCGTGCTACAAAAATCATAACGACTACTGCCGACAAAGGGCGCCCGACTGCAAACTGTATGTTGACGTCCTACGTAATGTTTTCTCCTTCCCGGTTAATATGCACCACTGCCTCACTACTCTTCCCATGGCAAGGCAAGTAAACGAACCGTGTTGTCCAAATGAGACTTGTTCTGAATGACTGATGAGGCTGGCTGTGAAATAAAGGAGGTGTTGATTCAGCAGAAACTCTTGCAACAGAGCTAGTAAGCAGAGTGGGAGAGACGCTATTTGCCTATGCGGCAACTGTCGCCACACGCCTGCTTAACGGTCGAATGCGTGTAGGAGAAATTAGATCTCCGCTGCCCACACTGCTCGACTTAAATAAAACAGTTGTTTAACCGTGGATGCTCTTGCCTTCGAACAATCGTGACAGACGCCAACACTGTCGAGTAAACTTTATTACCTTCCTTCAGGGCGCGTCTGTCCACCTCAATCAGCTCAGACGCACTAAAAAAAACGAGTTACGAAAGCTTTCGCAATAAGGTGGTCACATATATCAGGTTTTCGCGAGACAGCGTCGTTCACTCTTGTTTGGAAGGAAATAGACAGGGAAGTGAGGTGAGAATAATGGTCAGGGCTCTGTCTTTTTAATTTTTTAACGTTCTGGAATGTGAGCCCAATAGTGTCCAGCACACTTTAAGCTAGACATGCATTAGCTGGTCCCCACTCTTTCCGGACTTATGTTCAACAAGCCCATAAATTAAGCAGTGTTTGACGCAGTAAGTTTCGGTTTCTTAATAGAATTCCAATAAAATTTGAATGATAATTTCGAGCAAACGTACTTTGTGATGGATGCAGGGTACTTAATAAAAGAACATACATCCTTGCACGAGCAAGCAGCACATATATATACAGGGTGTTTCACCTAAGACTTTCTGCAATTTTTAAAAATAAGCTATTTGAATTAGATGCGCGCTTTTTCTGGCATAGCATTGTCAGTGGTGTAGCACATCATAATTCAACTAAGACGTGCTAACTAGCAGGCTTGTTAACCAATATTTAATAGTTAACTTTTAAACTATTACCGTTGGGCTCCTTAATTATTGAGAGGCATGTAGCCCACCGTAAGTAATGTCCATATCCGTTTTTAGAATTTCGAGAACGCGATTATCCTCGGCGCTGTGGCCCAACAAATTTTGGCTATTTCGACGAGTTAGGTTCACTGGAGAGGTTGCTTTGCCTGCAAGCATCTCAAACCGCATGTATTTTGGCGCGATGTAGGCGAAATTTGTTGGGCCATAGCGCCGAGGATAATCGCGTTCTCGAAATTCTAAAAACGGATATGGACATTACTTACGGTGGGCTGCATGCCTCTCAATAATTAAGGAGCCCAACGGTAATAGTTTAAAAGTTATTGGTTAACAAGCCTGCTAGTTAGCACGTCTTAGTTGAATTATGATGTGCTACACCACTGACAATGCTATGCCAGAAAAAGCGCGCATCTAATTCAAATAGCTTATTTTTAAAAATTGCAGAAAGTCTTAGGTGAAACACCCTGTATATATATATATATATATATATATATATATATATATATATATATATATATATATATATATATATATATATATATATATATATATATATATATATATAGTATCATTGTTGTTACTCCTCTAGCTAGAATAGAGCGCTTCAGTGTACAGCCCTGCCGCCCCTCCTCTCCAAAAAAATATAAATTAATAAATAGGCGGTGATAGTGGCTGGCTCATTCGCGAAATCATTGTCGAAATGAGCATGCAACGCATAATAGTACGACCACTGTTTTTATGTTATGGCGAAGCTACAATGGGTATTCGATGGTCTCAGAAATGTGTGTGGACGCGCTGGTGGACCTTGGCTCGTAGTGCATTTGCAGGCAGAGTTCCGAACACTTTCTCTCAACATTTGGAGGATCGCATATTTCTGGGCTCCATTATGTCGCTTGCCTGCAGCATGCCGGGCATCACGGTGAGCCTTGAAATTGGCTGCATTAATTTTCCTCCTCTCAAATGTGTCGTTCTGCATCGCCGGTCATGTTTTCAGCACGGCGGCGGCCTCTACTGAGCGCCTACAATGACGAAGAAAACACAAAGGGTGGTATTTCTGCACCCAGGGGTTACGTGATACATGGCTATCGCGTTACAGACAGGACGACACCGTCTACACGAGAGTGCCGAACGAAGATAGGACCGGCAGAGATTTAAGAGCGCGTAACAATATCTGTGGCTTACGCATACTTCAAAGATCCGAGGCGAAAGGCCGTATTCGTACTTGTATACACTCCTTTATAAACTGGTGAATGATTTATGCAGAAATTCATTACGACAACCTTTAAATACATACTCGCGGCTTTCAAGTTTTGAGATTTATAAAAAAAATGTGGTCGATGCTGCCCTATTTTCTGGCTGATAGCCTACTACGCTCCTTTTATTCATACAGGGCACGTGGCATAACGTACGGCGATGCATGATCTACTCTCCCGACAGCCACAAATGCGGCTACGGTAGCACTCAGCACTCAAACACATATGGTAGTAGAAATTTGAACCGCCAGAGCGAATACACGAGGAGCAAAAACGTTGCTGCTGCTGCGCAGCTAATGTAGTATAATATAATGTATGAATACTACGTAATTTCAACACATTTGCGGCTGCCTCAATCTGCGAGTCAAATGAGGCACTCAAAACCTCTTTCGCTGTGTCTCAGTGAGAATTCAAGCTCACAGTAACTAACACAGATAGTAGTTAAAGCCAGTAGTGTGTAATTCAATATAAAATCGAGCTAGAAAATGAAGGCTTGATGAAAACACCCCGTGATTACGCGCGATACGTAAGTCATAGGTCTCAAAAGCTATAGGCTCACCGCTTTGTAACAGTACATTCAGATTAAGACAAAAAATTAGGGGTCGCTCACCCTGACGAACTGGGCGCGTGGTTCAGATGCCCAGGAGTCCGACACGATGTCAACCCACGGGTAGCACCAGCCCGAGCAGTGACGTCCTTCGAGGCAAGTCTCACGTGGACGAGAACGTGAGCCACAACGGCGCCTCGAGCCAATGCTCAGGGCCTTTGCCCACCTTAATAGCAGCACCGCTGTGGCCTGGCGCACGGCGAACAACCCCCCAACCCAACCTCTTTCTTCTCTTCTTCGCTATCGTGTATATGTCTGAGTCTCCGGCTGAGTAATGTGACATGATATTTGCGGTTCAATATCCGAAAGCCGCGGTTAGTTGTAGAGAACGCGGTAGTGTAGATCTCGGGATTAATTTCGGCTACTAGAAGCATCTTACTTCAGCCGCGCTCTTCTTGATATCATTTTCACGTTCTCCTACTGCTCTCCTGTTGTAGCCAGTAGGGCACTACTGAAAGTAACTTAAAACATCAAGACGAATGGTGGGCTACTAACGACGAGCATTCTACTTCGACATGCCGTCCGGGTAGGTTAAAGATAATTGCCTTGGATATTATATATGCTTTCGAGCGCTCACTTTTTAAGAAAATGCAAGGAAAAAAAGCAGCCTTCCCAAGATATGTACTACCAGCTGAGTGCTGTCCAAAAGAGAAAAAAACAAGCGGCCAGATCTTAACCTGGGCGTTGAAATGGAAATTAGACCGAACCCGCATTCCTTTCCGCAAGCGGAACCAAACCAAATCCGTATATATTCGCCTATATTGAATCGAATCAGCACTGTTGGAAACCTGTTCTGGACAGAAATCAGCCCCACTCTTGATGCAACCCAACCTTATTTTTTTGACTGAACGACAGCTCTAATAAAAACATAGGGTCACTGACCAAGTCAAAGTTTAATGAAACGTACGACGTTTCGGAAGCCCTGCGGCTTCCTTGTTCACAGTTCCCCATTGTGAACAAGGAGGCCGTAGGGCTTCCGAAACGTCGTACGTTTCATTAAACTTTGACTTGGTCAGTGACCCTATGTTTTTATTATGACTCTACCTGACCAGACGATGTTTCGTCGAACTCTTGACTACGACAGCTCTAAACCATATTTTTGGCATGCAAAAAAAAAACAACGTCAAAAGGAGTTGCGCATGGAAGCAACACTCTATTGGTCTTTGGCGTTGAAGCGCTATCATTTCATCACGATATCTGGTGGCTGTTCGGAAGCAGGTTACTGTACCCCTTGACAGAACAATGCGGATATGGCTCCTAATGTGCGAGCTAACAAAAATGACAGCAGAGTTTCATCAAAGCAGAGAGTTGAGAGAAGTGCAAGCATGGACAGAGGGGATGATGAATCTAGCTAACGGTACAAAAGGAAGCGATTCTGAAGAGAAGGTTGTGATGAACTCTGGCGAAAGCAGATAAAGAGGACGGGGTCGGAAGCGCTAGATTCGGGAAGTAGTAACTGTAATCATCCTATCAACAACCAGTTTGAGACGAAGTGCTCTGCATTTGCCTCCATTTACCTTGTCGTACGATATTCACCGCCAACCTATCATTCCAGGCTTCCTAAACGCATCTGCCCGCACTTTTTTGCTGTCACCTGCTGCTGCAATTGCCTTTCCTTGGATTCCGCTCCATTACGCCAACTGCCCGTTAACTTTCTGCTGTCTACATTGCGTGCCCTGTCCACGCCCATTTTGTATCAATCATTTCATCATGGATATCACTGGCGCGCGTTTATTCTCTATCTCACTCGTCTCTCTTCTGTTTCTGAACCGTACCCCGAGTATTCTGCAATAGAACAATGAAGGAAGTCGAAGAGGAAAAATGCACAGTATATTGGCCAAATCCCCCACGTGGATAAGTGCCATGTTTACTAAGGTAAAGAACAACAACGCAGGCGATCACACAATACGATGTGGCATATCTGCGTTAAGAGTATTGGTTGCATCTTTCTCTTTCGTACTCATCGCCTTCCACTGCGTCTCTGAATTTCGTTCCACTGCCGAATGCAGTTCTGGTAGGTGGAGCCTTATGGAGGCCGTGTGTGGGTGATTGGAGCTGGTGGATTCAAAGCGGGCATGGGTGGAGAATGGAGTGGGTGGAACATTCGGAGGGTGGTTTGTGAATGAATGGTGGGCGGACGCCTCCTGGAGTGTGGAGGTTTTTAGGGGGGTGCTCTTGAAGCCTTCTGAAGAAAGGAAGGTGGAAGCGGTGTGATGGTTAGTCAGTGAATGCCTGTATGTGAAATATGCATTTTTACCGGTGTCACAAAATTCGGCGCATTTTGGAAACAAAGAAGCAAAAACAGCGCCGCGCGGACGCGTCTCGCCGGCGCGACCCGAAAGGGAGAGAAGGAAAACCCCCGCTGGGCGCGTGTCTCTCCCTCTCCTCCACCACCGCTCCCCGCCACGGCGTGCGCCGAATGAATGAGTCATCCACGCCGATCTCTCGGGAACATACGAGTTGCTTCTGCAGCTGACGGGGGGAAAGGGCGTAGCCTTGCGTGCACTAAGACACGTCCCCCTCGCCCGTCGGCGACGGCGCCACTCAAGAACACGCTCGAAACTTCGAGATGCGACAATGCGATATAATCACTTGTGGACGTATGAATCCTATCCTGGCGTGTGAGAGCTTTTGAGATAGGCTCGGCGTCTGTTAACAAGCTATTTACACTCTTCAGAGCCAGCATAACTTGGTGCTATGGCCTCTGTATTTTGAGCTACGGCTGGAAGAAGTGGTCCTTGCGTCAGTTTTGTTGTTTAGCGTTTTGTCGTGTGCTTAGAATGCTTGAGCTCCATTGCAACGAAAGGGAAGATCAGTGATTGATTAGAATCGACATATTAGCGCTAAATTGGTAGAATGCATGTGGCTTAGAGAATGGTAGAGGAGTTAGGCTATGGGCTGTGGACATCACTGCACCTCACAAGAAGTCCTACCTCTGTATCCAGCTTAGCGGACAGAGCAACCAAGTTAAGGAAGGAGGCACGTCTATGTTCGTCCAGCCTCGACTGAGTGAGATCAGGTACTGTGGCTATTCAAGGCGCTCCTCTTTTAGCCAGTTTTTCACGCCGCTTAAAAAACCTATTGTCCCTAGTTCCTCCCACGTACCAAACACTCCGCTATACTGATGAGCGCACTCTATCCTCCTTTTTTTCCTAGTACCTCAAGGACGCCGCTTCACTGGCAACCGAAAATGCGTTAAAGCATGGGCTGCGGGCCATGTACAAATTGTATAACATACAAAGTATAGTCCTTGGTGAGTGTTTGCCCTTCTCAGACGACTTCAATCCACTCATACATGGCGAATAATTACTGAGAATGACGCTTGTAGGACACTTGGGATTACATGCGGTATTAGGCTACTTTTGGTTCGGTAACGGCAACCGTAGCCTCTGTAAAGATTTGTACACGCTTTCAAAAATGCTGTAATTTCACGAAGCGCCATGAACAAATAATGCAGTTCAAAAGGAGGGGCCAAATCACGGGGAGCGAATATATACATAATTAGGCATTTATTGAAGAAACGTGTTTGTACATTGTAGCATTCAGTTGAGAATCTATCACAAAAAACACTGTGGGCATGCACCACGTACACAATATTGTCCGAAATAGCGCAGCGCCTTTAAGCAGAAAGCATCAATCAGGGAGTGTGAACCATATATTCTTGAGCCAGGTAAACATTGCTGTTGATATGCATGAATATGTGCCCCTATTACTTATATACACACATAAAACATTGGTGTCCACGTCAAATTCAGAGCCCTTAGGGAGGCTTTTAACCGCGCTACCACTAAAAATAACGGAAGTTTACAGCATCATCCCCTCTCTATACCGCCATACACTGTTTTCTTACTCTACGCTTAGCACTCCCAGCGCGCTACTCCTGATGTTAGCCTATTTTTACTTCCTATTTGATTGCTATGCAGAGCAACGTCCGTACTTCGAGTTCATGGATTACGAAATAACGGACAATCTGAAGTAAATATCAGGTATGTTCTGTAACCATTGTGAGCACAAGTGACTCGAAGCGGATATAATGTTGGTCCTCTCAAGAGGTAACATATTCACTGGACCAAGACTGGCGCAGGTGCACTGTGCTGCTCGTAAAAGAATTTAAGCTAAAAGGAGAAAAAACTGAGAGAAGAAAAGAAAAACCGAGAGGTTAATTGAGCAAAAAGAATGATTGGCTATTCTCTTTGTTTTTTGTGGAGACCATCACGCGCTATCGCCGTAAAATCGCACAGTACCACACTCGCAGATCTTGCGCCCATCCTTTGTCACGTCTGCAGGTGCGCGCGTCTCAAGTGGGCGTACGTGGCGGCAAAAAGCCTCGATGCGAAGGCTAATTCACCTCGCCCAGTTAGCTGAGCGCCTTTCACGAGAAGACTTGAGCAACTAAAATATCATCCTACAAGAACAGCCAACCTGTCCGCGGAGATTGTTCAGAATTTGTTTGTTTCGATCGTAAAGCTGGACGGTGTTTAGAACTAGTACCATACTGGAAAGCAGCGATGCGCTATAGTAAGTGCTACATGCAGTGAAGCGTCGCCGAAGTTCTTAACAGCACGACACTCTTCCTCTGCAAGGAGGAAATGAACCATTGTTTAAGGATTTCTTGTTACGGGAAAAAAAAGCTAATCAGATCATTGAATAGTAAGCATTAACTTATTGCTCTTCAGACTTATTTGCTTATCAAAGTAAGAAATAAAAACCTTTATTTCGTTTAGTGCTTCGAATGGTATACGGAGTAACTGTTTGTGTTGTCAACTGATTATTGTAAATGTGCCTCCTAATACGTTGTTAATGCTTTCAGGTCGGCCGCTTGCCCGATATAACCTTGAGGTATTCCATCGAAATCACTTACACCGGATCTGATGTAAGTTTAAAGTTTTATTGGCTGTGGGTGTGTGGCAACAGTGCCAGTGCGCTAATGGTCGTCACCTCTCGATCATAGTCAGCTTAAAACTAACTCTTGCAACGTCTACTCGACTTCATTAAGGAAATTCTCATTCACTAGATGTTCGAGTTAGCCAGGTTCCACTGCATAATCGCGGTTCTGGCGGTAAGGAATGGGCATTGTTAGTTTCACTTCCTTTTATTTGCTCATTCAACACTTTGTACAGCCGGCCAAATGTTGAGCTGTTGTGCGCGACGGCCGCTTTTTCTGCGCACGTGCGCGTTGTAACGAAGCAAACTTGGGGAATGCTCAATAATAAGCAGGGGTTTAGTGAGCCTCTGCTTAAATTTGATATCTTAGTAAGTTTCCGCCCTCATAAGCCGCAGGAGCATGGAAAAGGCGGCCGTCGCGCACGCCAGCTAAAAATTTGGCCGGCTGTACAACCACGCTAGCCTCCTATGCAATTGCTGGAAGCAGAGGTAGCTTCGTTTTCTTATTTTTATGCGCAACACTATAGAGTCTCTATAACCACTTGAGCAGTTGGCCGACCATCGGTGTGCACTTGGTTTGAGAATTCTTCATTAGACCTTTGGTGTAAATGTCACATATATCCAGGAGAGGCGCCCTGTTTGTGCTCAGAGCATCCTCCTTACTCTCTGCTGGGACTAAGGTCTACCGTGAGCTTTGTTTGCGTGTGTTCGTTCGCTCTGCCAGGATACCGAACACCACCAAATGGAGACGGGGACTCGAGCGTAGTTTGAAAGATTTCACGCTTTAGATTTTCAGTGAACTGCACTCGACACAGGAAACCAATGACATTCAGCCCTTGCGTGGAATCTGCTACCGCTCTGCTCCGATGCTCGTGAACATTAACATCAGCACTTCAGCGCATCTAGCATCATAACCGGTAAAAAAAGCGAAACCCTGTAGGAGACCTCAGCCCTGGCAGTGCCCCACACGGCAGTGGTTCATTGTTTCACTGTGAATAGAGAAGTGTCGTAGCACGGATTCCTCCTTACTTAAAAAAATGGCTGCCCGGTCAAGGAAGCCGCAGTTAATGAGTGCCTATATCTATGACATGTGAATCTGTAAAGAGTTGACCATAAGTCCCAATGCCACAGGGCCTGCTTTTGATCAGTACACTCGGACACATACGGAGCGTATGGAGTGTCGTAAACGCTCCACTGGAAGCTTCAAAATCAGACTCTGTGGGATAGGGGCACCTGACCTTTCCTGTACCTCCCACGCTACGAAGCAAGTGTGAGGCTCTTCAGCACTCCAATGCCGGAGCAGTGAATGAAAAAACTGAGGCAAAAAAAAAGAACACCATGAACGAGGTGAACCAACGAAGGACTGGTTTCGCCCTTTTCGTTCCCCTTCTCCTTCGCTCGACCTCCCACGGCCTCCAGCTGTTGCTTCCATTTGTTGGCCTATTGTCTTTTCCTCAGCTGCATTTTACCGGTACTCACCTATGGGGCAGAAACCTGGAGGCTGGAGAAAAGGGTTCAGCTTAAGTTAAGGACAACGTAGTGAGCTTTGGAAAGAAAAATTATAGGTATAACGTTAAGAGACCGCGAGCGTTCAGAGTGAGTGAAGGATTAAACGTTGGTTAATGACATTCTATTCGAAATCAGGAGGAAAAAATGGGCTTGGGCGGAGCATGTAATGCGAAGGCAAGGTAACGGAGTGGATTCCAAGCGAAGGCAAGTGTGGCAGGGGGCGCAGAAATTTAGGTGGGCGGATAAGAATAAAAATTCAGGGGGGCACTTTGTTGATCTAAAGTGCGGTGAGGCAAAGCCTTAAGCGCAGTGTTTCTGCTTGTGTCACTGATGCGTTGTTAAGATGTTAGGCTTCACCTCTAAGAGTGAAACGCGACAGCGTCTTGCAACGCTGCCAGGGAGTCCATAGAACGCCATCGCCCGTTCGGTTCTACGGCTTGCTCGTCAGTAAATTGGTTTTTGAGGAAACGAAATGTATCTGTCTCGCATATCTGATGCACACCTGAACCTCGCCGAAACGGGAAGGGAGGAAGGTGGGAGTGAACGAAGGCACCGTATTCACAAGACGGGCCATTTTTTCATTCCAAACCATCAAGCTGGCATGGCGGAGTGATTAGCATGCTCGTCTCGCACTTCGGAGACCGGGCTTCGATTCTCGAACTCGACCAATTTCCTAGTCGGTTTATTTATTTATCCGGCCTGACTAGAAGGGTTAATTAGGCTAATTGGGTAATTAAGCAATTAACTAAACTCAGTCCCACTTACTTGGAGCATCACTATACGATCCTTTTAATTCGTTGCATGGTTAGTAGTCAAAGTACAATTGGCCCCGATTGAAATTCGCGCACTGTGACGTCACGACCGTTTCGATCAATTGAAAAGCGTGACATCTCTGTCGACAACTCGTGCTTACAACCATGGGGAATTCAAGGCTTCCGCCTAAAAGTTTGCGCGGATACGGTGGCCGCAACTGATGATGTTTCTTCCTCGCCAAATACACACCAAGCTAACCGGCTGGCTTCAAAGCAGCTCTTGAGCACAGATATTTTTGAATCCTGGCCACGAATTCTTAAAGACAGTGTTCAACTCTGAACAGAAACATCCACTGCAATTGTAGTGGCAGGTGCTCCCACAAAATCATGTAAAATGACTTGTGCATAACACACGACTTCAACACAGAGAGAGCCGCAAAACAAAAGTAAAGGCAATGGCGTGATGTTGTAGTTACATGTCGGTGCCCAGACACTGAACATTTCGTTATTACATTCAGATAAAATGTGGGCTGTAAAGTCCTCAATACAGCACTTAGAAGAACTCCGGCTGTACAAATTGAGCGTCTTTAACATTGCAGGCTTATCGTATGCCAAGGTAGAAGTTTTCTCGACAGTGCACATAACTGACAGTATGACGTTACAGATGAAGCATATTCAAACTATTTACAAAATGGATCCCACTGTAGCACCTTCCGATCACTTTAGCATCGCACACTTCTCGCTCCTACCACAAGACACTTCCCGACACTAGGCGCTGCTTTCTTCAGCCGTGGCGCGGAGATTGCCTTGTTTTATTCCAGCAGCGTTCACTGAACACAGGAGCGTCCAGCACACACAGTGCGTTACCACACACCGGCATGACGGCACACTGAGCAAACAGATATGGCAGTTTTACACCAAAGTTCCGTGTCAAGAAACACGTTCTTCGCTCGACGGCTGCGCGCTCTTGATTTTGCTGTTGCGCAGTGTTCACAGCCCGAAATAACTGTGCAGTTCCAGGAGCACCGTCAATGCCGACGGTGATGTCACTATTTCCATCCGCGCACCTCTGTCCACATTCACACAGAATCCTCGCGTTGTAACCGTGTTCGCGAGCGCCGCTTCCACTTGCTCTTGGGAACTCTTTGAACCCCCTTCAGCGCAATGCCATTGACGTTCGCACTGCTCACGCCGTCGCCACAGTTGAGCGTGTTCCGTTGGGAGGGCACCTCCATCTGGTTGAAGGCGGGCTGCGGATCCCAGACCATGAAAAGAAAAAAGGGCAAAAAAGCACTCTTGTATGAGTCACATCGTTACAAGCGGGACTTTCTAGACACAGAACACAACCCGCATTTACTCATTCGAACCAAACACGCGTGTACTGGTATGCCATCAATGGCTACATCGGAGACCAGAACATCCAACTGCATTTTCTTTTCTGCTCACGCAATATCATATTTTCTGAAATTAGAATTACACTATTTTTTTTTGTTTTACTGCCAACATCGTTCGGCTCTGTAAATGATTCTAACTCCACCTCTAAACACATGTAAAGAGCTAGAGCCACAGTATAGAGGAAACAAATGTTAGGAACTGGCCTTGGTCGAACGCACACTGTAGGTAACCTGCGGAAACGCTGAGCCTGTGACGTGCTCCAGTGCAAGCTTCGAGTGAAAGAATAGTTTGTTGACCCTGTTAAATTGTCAGGGACTGCCTGGTTTTAACCTGCCGGCTTTTTCTTCTCTGTCGGTTTCCTTCAGGTGTTGCAGCACCTATATCGTTAAGCCTACCTATCCCCTTTTCTAGTTAGCCGCTCACATCGCGTATGTTTAAACAAAGGGCAGATTTCATCTCTACCGCATTCTTTTTGGCTCTGCCCTTCACAGTTTTCATCTATTTTTAACGCTGTCGGATACAGGCGCCGATATTTCGGCAAATTCGCGATTCTGCCAATCGCACTCAATTTTTGACCGCAGGCAAGACTAAGCGAAGAAACGAGATCACAAAGAGGCATTGAACCTGTTGACAGCAGCTCCTGTGGCAGCCATTCGGAACTACTGGAGCTGGATAGTGACAGTGGAAAATGGCTTGCCGCAGTATCGATCGTAGTCTGTTGCGCTGAGGGCAGAGCGCTAAGCGGAATGGAATTTTAATGGCAGAAATATTACGAGAAGTTATCTCGCTCGTTTTTTGTTCCATATAGCAGCGCTGTGGTCAAGACTAACTGTGATTGTTTCTTCAGTGGCACCTACCACTGGCTCGAATTGGAGAGCGTTTCATTTCTTTCTGATAGGAGAGAGCTTGATGGGTGTGCGTTTTTCCAAGTAATTACTGCTACAATTTCACACATAAAGTGGATTTTGTGTTAATTAGTACAGAAGGAGGTCCAAAAGGTAAAATTACAGGAAACCTCGGGTTAAAAACGCCTAATATGTGTCTAAGAATTCGCAGTAAAACGACATTTGAACGATAATAGTGTCCATGAAAGACGAAGGACTATCCCGATGTGACGAGGTAGGAGTATTTGCAAATAATAAATGAATGAAATATATAGCAATAAAGGGTGTTTCACCTAAGACTTTTTTTTTCATCTAAGAAAATTTTTAAAGTTAGACTTTAAGAGTTAGAAGAACGATTTTTTCGGCATACTACTGTCAGCGGCGTTGCGCATCAGAATACACCAAAAAGTGCAAACTAGCTGGCAGATTAACTAATATTCAATAGTTAACTTTTTCACTGTTCCCGTTAGGCTCCTTAATTATTCAGAGACGTGCAGCCCCCCGTAATTATTATGTATATCAGCTTTTAAAATTGCGAAAACACGGACGCCCTCGTCGCATTTGTCCAACCAATTTTGGCTACATCGCGCCAAAATACCTGCACTTTCGAAAAGCTAGCAGCCAAAGAAACCTCTCCAGTGTTTCCAGTCACCAGCCTCCAAATTTGTTGGGCTACAGCGCCCAGGGTAATTACGTTTTCAAAATTCTAAAAACTGATATGGATATAACTTACGGTGGGCCACACGCCACTCAGTAATCAGTGGGCCTACCAGTAATAATTAAAAACTCTACTATTCAATATTACTAAGCCAGACTGCTAGATAGCACGCTTAGCTCTTCCGATGCGCTATACCGCTGGCAATGTTATACCGAAAAAAGGGATATTGTAACTTTAAAAAAAACCCTATTTTTAAAAAGTGCGCACAATATTATGTGACACACCCTGTATATTTGGAAGTATGGGAACGAAAATTTATCGGTACATCAAACAAAACGAGAAGCTCTCCGCTATTGTAACACATATACGCAGATAATTGAATAAACATACTGCCCTGAACAAAAAGTTTTCAAGCCATAATTTGCGGAAATTTTAAAGAGGACCAAAGGATCTTTCGAGAAATATGTTCGGACCATGGTGTGTGAAGCGTGTACAATGAAGAGCACTGAATTCAATCTCTTCGGTGCAAGCATTAAACATAAACCAGCCTGATTTTAACTGAGAAGAACAAGTATAGTAAGGGCATGATACCGTAGATGGCGAAGGTATGTGATATGCATGGAGTGGGAACTACCTCAGGAGTAGATTCAGTAAGTTAGTTGACAGTGAACAACTGCAAGTAAAGTAATCAGAGAACATTCACACTGATATATAATTATTATGTGTTGCAAACGTGACGGTATAAGCAAGTGTTGATGCCTACGCCGGAAGAGACATCCGGCATTCCGCCAGCAAAAGGCCGAATTCCATGACCGAAAACGAATTTTGAGTCAGTGGGAGTTCTAAATTTGTCGCGTTAATATATTGTTGAAAGAAATGACATGGCGTAAGAAGCACCGAATGCGGAAGGTGGAATGCCTCTATAGTGATTCAGTGTTTATATAAAATGGTCGACAGCCATCCAAGGCCATACCCAAAAACCCAGTACTTCGTCGAGATCGGATTATCCCCTCACAAATTGGCATTATGTTAATATGTTTCCCAAGATAAATACAGGAAGTCTTAAAGTTAACATTTTTTTAAACGAGATTTATTGCCTCAGTACCTCACATGGCGAAAGTGTGATGAAGGACCCAGTAAGGAATAAAGTAATGCGAATATGTTAGCTAATTTTATAAAGTCCAGTGGTGAGCGATGGTATGGTCCCTGCGTCCAGGGAATATATGAAGCAGGGTTGCGCGGTGAAAGACCCGCTGCATTCAGGAGTCGGATTCTTGTAGGCTTGATAGCAGGGCAGTTCCACAGTAAGTGGTGAATGTCGGCTTCAATGTGCTCGAGTTTACATATCGCGCACCCAGGCCGAGAAAAAAAATCTCAATACTGAGGCCAAGTTAGCATGTCAGGATTGATTATAATCTGGTTGTTTCCACACCAAAAAACAAAAGTATTAGTTCAGAATCAAAAGCAGTAATTACGTGAATAAAGTTGTTCTTATTAGTACGTACTGTACCATCACCATGTGGCGTATCAGTAATAGAACGCATCCTATGCTCAACTTTAGGAGCACTCACCTTTTCGACGCATGATTGGCTGCCCCTTAGTGGCAGAAGGGCTCCATCTCTGGCGGAGTAAGACACCATGCTCATATTTCTTTTCTTACCAAAGGTGCACTAAATGGGAAGAAAGCAACAAAATAATAAATAACATGGAGTTGCAGCCGGTTAGATGCTTGTGAGTCTGAGCAGAAGTCCGGCGGCGGCGTCTAGACGCTATTAGGTATTCTATAATGTAATGACGAGCTCTAAGGCGCTAGATGAAATGTTACTGGCTCCACTGATGACCACGGCCTTCCAAGGAGAGGCTGTCATGTCGCTCGAAGCTGTTTTTCTTAGGGGACGCAGGCCTTTTAATGGGAAGAGCGCATAGGCTGTCCAAGTCACTTTCGTTACTCCGCCACCATCGCGTTGTCCTCTTATAATCTGGCACTTATGTTGTACTAAAAAAAATAGGCGTTCTATTAATCGTGAGCATAAATCACTGCCTAGCTTTAATGCACGATTTCCACACATCGTTTCCAATGCGATAATCTTTTGTGGTATCTGCTTATTTCGAATTGGTAGCCACTCATTTGAAGAGCACGACTCACACTGTACACCATGGTTCGAAGCAGAACAAATGAAAGAAAGAGAACAACACAGCTACAACGATCGACATTCATTCAGCTCATGTATTGTGTTTCAAACTCCATCAGTGTTGTATATCGCTAATCGTAATAACGAACTTTCAACCATTTGAATCGGTTCCGGAGTCATGGACTGAATGCCAGATATCAGGAATACATCACTCGTTAATGTCTCGCGATATTTGGGAGAAAATTTGTGTTGACTGAAGAATGACGTATAGAGCTTTTCTTTTTCTCTTTTTGCGCTCGTAGCGCGGCGGCCATCATTGCAGAATGGACGTGTCAGCCTCTTACGTCTGAAAGTGACGTCACCAGTGTTTTCTTGGCGCCCTTCACGGTGGGCAGTGACGACCAGGACTGCCCGGACTGCCGGTCCGAAGCGGGCCGCTCGCACTGCCGCAGGTTCCCCAAGAACCGGTTCAGCTGCTGCTTGAACATCCGCGTCGTGAGCGTGTACAGGACCGGGTTCAACGCTGAGTTCACTGGCAACAGGAAAACAGCCACCCACGCGTACAGCGTCTCGTCAATCTTCGTGCCTGCGAGATGTGTTGCAAGAGAGGGGCTAAGATTAAAGAGTAAGCGCTTCTTGTCAGCGAATTGTAGCCATTTTTATCCGCCAGGTAGTCCCGACAAAAAATTCCTGATAAAGATACTTGATTCAGCATCAGTCTTACTAAATTGAAATTAATAACTGAATACATGAATAAGGTCATAACCATTTTCATGATGAGCTAAATACCACTTTCGATTTAGAATCAACAAAGCCTCAATGATCCTGTTTAAGATCGATCATCCGGATTGATTTGTGAGTGGCAGATAGCGGCTTGGTCAAATGTTTAGGGGAAACCCCCAAGGTGGAGAAGATTTGTAATAAGGGAGTAATTACTCACTGACATCCACCAGAGCGCAGCCATACGGCTACAAAGGAAAGCTATACAGGTTTCTCAGAAACTTCGCAGTTAAAGAAAAATTTGTCCTGGTCCGAGGTTCGAACCCGGGACCACCGCTTCACCAGAGCAGTCGCTCTACCAACTGAGCTAACCGGGACGGCAAGCGTATGGTAGGGCGAGAGTGAATTGATCAATAACTCGAAGTGGGAACTGTGTTGGCCAAATGTTTAGAGGGAAACCCCCAAGGTGGAGTAGATTTGTAATAAGGGAGTACTTACTCACTGACATCCACCCGAGCGCAGCCATACGGCTAAGCTTTCCTTTGTAGCCGTATGGCTGCGCTCGGGTGGATGTTAGTGAGTAATTACTCCCTTGTTACAGCTAGGGGCTTGTACACGCACCAGCAATGGCGACAATCTTGATGAAGACGATGGGCATCCAGCAGAGGAAGTCGGTGCCCACGATGAAGGCGAAGCGCTTGGCGATGGCGCGGTCGTGCAGCTGCTGTGTGGAACGCAGGCCGACCTTGGAGTGCGTGATGGTGACGAACATGGTCAGGTAGGCGTATGCGATGAAGGCGAATGCGATGCTGTTCACCACGCAGAACACGAACGCCGAGTACTCCCAGCCTGCGCACCGAATGAGAAGAAATTCTGCCTAAATATTAATGTGAAAGCAATATATAGCTCATCGGCTACGAAACTGGGCGTCGGCTTTTAATTGCAGCAGTGGTCTCAAAAATCACAGATGACGTAACCAAGGTATAAAAAAAAAATTCTTCGCCCGGACTGAACCAAGGACTTCCAGATTGCTAGGCGAGCACCCATTGAATATGGCACAAAACTTTTTTTTCCTTCTTTATTTTCTCTTCAGGGTCAAAAAGAGATTACAGCCGAATTGAAGCAAAATAAGAATAACTGTACAGTAATATTAAAATTAGCAGCCGCCGTCAGGCTGCGCTCACAAAACCGCGTTGCTTCTTGACCAACATAGGAGAAAAGAGAAAATTCGTTGCCATACTTGTATATGCTAATTAATATGTGTGTCTTTAGAAACGGAGAAAAAATGTGAAGTAAAATGAATTAAGAATAAAAAGTAAAAGTAGAAAAACTAGTACTTTCGATTTTAATGCGCATAAGTAGTCTTCAGTACCCTCCGTGATTTCTTTCTATCGTTATGACTAGGGCCCGGAAATTTAGGCATTTGCCTAAACATGCCTATAAATGCCTAAACTGGAGATTTTTGCACTTGCCTGCCTTTTTGTCATTTTTTAGTAAATACTACCTATTTAACCGCATTTTTTGCCTATAAATGCCTAAATCCGGCACTTTGGTCCTCGCTGCTGTTTTTCAATTTTGAGACATCTGTCTATGTGCGGTGAGAGGCGCGCGCCGATGCACGCACAAAAGGCGCGGGTCTCGCCAAACGTTTTTCTCGAATTGTAACATGAACGCAGTGTAACGAACTGATTATCTCAAAGTGTAATAAGAGACGAGTGTGGAAAGAGACCTGACATACATTACTGCAAACTTCCCAAAAGTGACGGAAAGGATGACAAAGTTGGAAAAGGCTGGACTCTCAATAGATGAATCGTTGAAGGTAGTGGCAGAAGTACCAGCAGCACTTCGGGGACTGGAAGGAAAGGGATCTACTGCTTCTACGACGATGCAACAATTGGTAGAAAGAAATAGATGCCTAGAAACAATTTCCCTACTCAGAGACTTTCTACGCGGAGACGATACGGCCACATCACCTGAAGGCCTTAGCCTTTATCAACTCTCATGTTTTAGGTTCGCGCTACTAACTTGTTGTGACGTCAAAAGAAGCCTTTTAAAGTACAAAGCTATGCTTACAGAAAATCGAAGGAGCTTCAAGTTCGAAAACCTGAGAATGCGCTTTGTTGCTTCAGTTGAGGACTGCGTACGCTCCCTGCTTGACTTACAAATCTTGTACATATGGATAAAGAGTATTACTCAAAGCGTCTATTTTTGCTTTATAGCGCCTATTTCAATATTTTTTAGAGCCTAGATGCGTGCCTATTTCGGGGTTCTTTAGTGCCTAAATTTCCGGGCCCTAGTTATGACTAGAGGCCGGATTTTTAGGCACTAAAAAGCACGTTTTAGGCGCCATAAATAGGCGGCTAAAACTGCATTTTAGGCACCTAACGGAGAAAGATAGGCACTATAAAGTTTATCAAAATTGCACACAGTTCCGAACTTCAGCGCGCAATATCTGCCGTAAAATAAAACAAAAACACAGCAGGAATGATTTGGGACCTTAAACAAAGTGCGAACATCAGAAGCCGTTTTTTCTAAGACTTTCGCGCAACTTTTCGTACAATACACATGCTTCAGCAGAGCAAAAGGGACGGTTACCAACCCTTTTTAAACACTTTGGTATACCTCGAAACAAACATTTCACTTGTCGTGTACAAAAGTAGAGATAATGAACACCTTGACAGGCGGCCATGTATTTAGAAATTGATAGAAACATTGTCAATTCAAAGCATCTGACAAATGAGTTGAGTCTTCGCTCACACAGGAATTGAACTTAATTATTGCAGGCATACACGATGCTTCAGCATTAATAAATATGTTGTCATTTGTGTAAACACTGTTTTATAGTTTGTTGCTTCACGTGTCTGGAGCCACACGACTATCAAATGGTGCTTGCCATTAGAAGGGTCTGGAAACCATATATACGAGATGCTAGAAAATGTTACACACAGTGCTGCTTGATGCGGAATATGCCGAAAAGAATCATAATTCTGCACTGGCCTACGTACATCCACGAGGATCCATGGTAAAATAAACATCATCCAACTAGAAATCACTGTTAAAGCTATGGAAGCAGTAGCAGACAAGCACCATCTGGGGCACAAGGAACGAAAATAAGGCAGGTTACCCAGGTGGAAATTTTAATCAGTTAAACTGTTTCCAGCAGGTTTATGGAACATTTTACAGTTGGTTTCAATTGGAACCAACTGGAATTATTTGGACGAACCTATAACTTACTCTGTATGCTTTCCGAAATGTGGTGCCATCTGGTCAACTACCACTTTAACAGCCAAAGTCATCAAGAAGCTGCCACGATAAAATGGCAGAAAATAGGAAAAAGGTTCAGCATTTGAGACAGAAATGGTAATAGCGCTGGAATAAGACGTACACAAGAAAGACTGGCACAGGACAGCGCATGTCCTGTGTCAGTCTTTCTTGTGTACGTCTTATTGCAGCGCTATTACCATTTCCGCCTCAAAGGAAAAAGGTTTCTTCGCTATTTTTGGCTGACGTGGTTGTATTGTGTACACAGCCGGCGTAGGTGCGAAATGGATTCGAAAGCAAACAGAATCTGAAAGCAAAACCACCGCGTATTTCAGGCCCCTTTTCTGTAAAATAGGGCATTTTTAGGCACCGACGTCGGAAATAGGCATTTATAGGCACTGACACCCAAAATAGGCATTTATAGGCACTATAAAAAGAGTATTAAACATATTGTCAACACCTAATTCGTGCTCATATGTAGAAATGGTGCGCCTACGAAGCGTTGAAAAAAATAGGCATTTGCCTAAAATCCGGTCTCTAGTTATGACATATGAAAAGGAAAATATAAGAATGTCAAGTGTTCATTACGTTATCATCTTTTGTGTAGTTCGTATTACAGCATTTATATCATAAATGATGCGTCGATATTTTTTCAGCGACAACTCTGCTTGCTGTGTTCTTCCATTTTCATTTTTCGCAATACATGAACTACTCCTAAAATAAAATTGCCCAAGCGGCCATCTTCTGATTTTCCTGGTCTCTGCTACAAATTAGCGAATAAGGCAAAATCGCTGCACAACTAAAGACCCCACAACCAACATTGAATTATATATCAAGAATAAATTTATAAAAGCAAGCATAAAACTATAATTATTATAAACGCTGAGTTGGTGTAGTGGCTGCGCGCCTACTGATAACACGCGCGCTACTGGAACACGCCCCTTTGATAAGGGCTTATATACCGCGGCACCGAGCGCTGTCGCGGGCACTTCTTCCTAGCTTGTCATAGACGCCGGCCCAGCTCTGCTGGCGCTTGCCAGTAACTTTGTTAGATGGAATAAAGAAATTCCGTCGGTGCACTTTGCTGCAGCTTCGTGGTTCTTGCTTGTACGGACGAACACCACATAATGGCGACGAGGATCAACGCATCTACAGCGGGAACCTGGAGCTAAGTTGGTATTGTTTTCCTCACTCCGGAACTGAGACTACTGTGAAATGGCCTTGCAGCTGGGACAAATGGAGCCGTTCGACGACTCGACCAGTGACTGGACGTCGTACGACGAGCGACTTTCCTCGTACCTGAGGGCGAACAAGGTTCCAGCCGACCTTCAAGTCGACGTTTTCGTGAGTCTCATCGGTCCGAAAACCTATCAACTTTTAAAGTCCTTGACTGCTCCCGATCCGCCTACTTCGAAGTCGCTAAGCGCGTTAAGAGAAGTTTTAAGCACACATCTATCTCCGAAGCCATCCGTAATTGCCGAGAGAGCGAAGTTTTATCGAGCAACGCAGCGTGAAACGCAAACGATAACCCAGTTTGTAGAAGAGATACGCAGGCTGGCTCAAACCTGCGACTTCGGTTCTTTTCTCGACGATGCGCTTCGTGACAAGTTTGTTTGTGGCATGCGGCGAATTGACATTCAAAGGCAGCTGTTCGTCGAAGACAAGCATTTAACGTTTCAGAAGGCAGTTGACCGCGCATTGGCCTCGGAAGCCGCAATGAACAATGCAGCGACAGCTCATGACTTATCAGACAGTTCGGAACAAGCTCACCGAATGCATGGTGGAAAGGAAAAGAACAGGCACGCTAGCAGTCGCGAAAAGGACCCTTCATGCTATCGTTGTGGTTCTGTCAAGCATGACGCACAAGCATGTCCGCACTTAAGAGCTACTTGCTTCGAATGTAACCGCCGAGGACACATACGCAAGATGTGCAAAAGGACAGAATCGAAAGGACGGAAGCAGTGCATGCGCGCTCTTGAGTGCAACGCCCAGCCCGACCTAACAGAGCTGAACAGTGTTGGCATGTCTCGGACACCGCCCATAATGGTAGAAGTTAATGTGGAAGGAACTACCTTACAAATGGAGCTTGACACTGGAGCAGCAGTATCGGTCATGTCGCATTGTCAGGCCAAAGTCTACTTTCCCGGTATACGTTTGCAGCGAACAAAGATGCAACTGAAGACGTACACAGGGGAAACTGTGAAACCTGTTGGCGTAATAGATGTGCTCGTACGCTACAACCAAGAGGCTTTACTGCCGCTGTACATTCTACCGCAAAACGGGACACCACTTTTAGGTCGCAACTGGCTACAGCATATCAGGCTGGATTGGGCAGGCTTCCAACGCCTTTGCAAGGTGTCCGCCACGTCAGGCAGTCCCCCGGCAGCATTAGAAACTCTGCTACGAAAAAACGAAGACCTGTTCAAGGACGAGCTAGGAACCATAAAGGGAGAGCAGGCAAGCCTCCGGTTCAAGGATGGCCAAGTGCCCCGTTTTCTGAAGGCACGGAGTGTACCTTTCGCTCTTGTAGGAGGGGTAGAGGCTGAGCTACAAAAGCTCGAGAAGTTGAGAATAATTTCTCGCGTCGCCAGTAGCAAGTACGCTACGCCAATTGTTCCCGTAGTGAAGCGCGACGGGTCAATTAGAATTTGTGGCGATTACAAACTCACGCTGAACCCGATTTTAGATGTCGAGACTTACCCGCTTCCAAAGTTGGATGAACTTTTGTCAGCGTTGGCAGGAGGTCAAAAGTTCTCGAAAATCGATCCCAATAGGGCTTATCAGCAAGTAGAGATGGACGAAGAGTCGAAAGCCTACCTGACTTTGAATACGCACAAAGGCTTGTATGTGCTTAATTGTTTGCCTTTCGGCATAGCCTCAGCACCCGCGATCTTTCAGAAGATCATGGACAACGTCCTGAAGGGTCTTGACGGAGTTACTTGCTACATCGATGACATAATGGTCACCGGTAGAACGGAAGAGGAGCATCTGAAGAATTTGGAGGCGGTACTGAAACGGTTGTCAGAGCGAGGCATCAGAATAAAGAAGGAAAAGTGCGAATTTTTCAAAGACAAGCTTCAGTACTTGGGCCATGTCATTAGCAGGCACGGAGTAGAACCAGCTACTGACAAGCTAGAAGCTATTGCGAAGGCTCCTCGTCCTACGGATAAGCAACAGTTGCGTTCATTGTTGGGCTTTATAAACTACTACGGCAAGTTTGTTCCCAACCTATCAAGCGTTGTTTTTCCTCTCAACAGATTCCTCCGGCTCGATGTCCCCTGGGCCTGGAACGACGAGTGCGAAGCAGCGTTCTCGGACATCAAGAAGCTGCTTTCACAACCACCGGTTCTTACGCACTACGACCCCAGTGCACCGCTGCAGTTGTCGTGTGATGCATCGGCATACGGCATAGGAGCTGTCATCTCTCATGTGCAGCCAAACGGTGAATGCCATCCGGTGGCGTACGCATCGCGTACACTATCTGCAGCAGATGTAAATTATAGTCAGTTGGAAAAAGAGGCACTTGCTCTAGTTTCTGGCGTCAAGCGTTTCCACCACTATCTTTTTGGGCGTTCGTTTGTTCTTGTTACGACCACAAGCCCTTGCAGACAATTTTCGGTCCCAAGACGGGAATCCCAACCATTGCCGCAGCTAGACTACAACGGTGGGCTGTACTTCTGTCTGCCTACAATTTTAGCTTGAAGTATAAACCGTCGTCTCAAAACGCCGACGCAGATTGCTTATCTCGTTTGCCTTTGCCGAGTGACAGTGAAGAACGCTCGGATGAGCAGTTTTATCTCCTACGCATGCAGTCCCTGCCAATTGACTATCGTGAGGTGGCACGTGAAACGAGCCGAGATTCGCTTCTAAGACAAGTCAGGCAGCACGTAATGAACGGCTGGCCTGAGCGCGTCGTGAATGAAGAAATGAAGCCATTCCTTCACAGGCGCTGTGAACTTTCTGTGCAACTAGGATGCCTCATTCTTGGAATGCATGTTGTTATTCCTCAAAAATATCAGCCTCAAATGATCGAAGAATTGCACCAGGGACACCCTGGCATTGTTAGAATGAAAGAACTAGCACGCAGCTACGTGTGGTGGCCAGGAATCGATCGTGACATTGAAGCTCATGTGCGTTCGTGCAATCCATGTCTAACGCAGCGCACAATGCCTTGCCCTGCTCCTTTGCACCCGTGGGCATGGCCAACCAGACCATGGGAACGTCTGCACATCGATTTTTCAGGACCTTTCAAGGGTGTCATGTTCTTGGTTGTGGTCGACGCTCACTCCAAGTGGCCTGAGGTGTGCCAGATGCGTGACACGTCCGCAGAAAGCACTATAAACCGACTACACGAAATCTTCTGCAGGTTTGGTTACCCTGAAGTGGTGGTGTCCGACAATGGCCCGCAATTCATTTCGGCTGCTTTTTCAAATTACCTTAAAAGCATTGGCACGCGGCATGTGCGCACATCAGCCTACCATCCCAGCAGTAATGGGCAAGCTGAACGATTTGTCCAAACCTTGAAAGCGGCATTACGTAGAAGTACCGCCGCAAACTTAAGCACAATGTTGGGGGAGTTTTTGTTGTCTTACAGGAACACTCCACACACGACCACGGGCGCGGCGCCGGCCACTCTTTTGCTACGGCGGCAGCTGCGCACCCGACTGGACGCAGTCAAGCCATCGCTGCAGCGGAATGTTGCGACAAGACAGTGCGCCCAGACAGTGCGTCGCAAGCAGCGTACACGTGCATTTGCTGTGGGTGATAGTGTTCTGGTGCGAAATTTCAGACGCGGTGAAAAGTGGTTACCTGCGACTGTGGTGGCAAGAACTGGACCTGTATCGTACAGACTGCGAGTGGAAGCCACTCGAGGTGTGTTTGTTTGGAACCGTCACTAGAACCACATCATTCAGGCTATGAGCATGGACTCGAGTACTGCGCCTGAACAGCATGACTCCGAGCAGCCGCATCCAGCGACGACGGCGGTGCAGCACGATTCATCTCCGCTGCCAGCCACGACAGAGCGCCGTTATCCTGAGAGGCACCGACGCCCTACAGACCGCTATGTGCCATGAACTAGGTTTTCGTGTTTCATTTCCATGTACCCGAATGAAAATAAGAACGGGGGAGTGTAGTGGCTGCGTGCCTACTGATAACACGCGCGCTACTGGAACACGCCCCTTTGATAAGGGCTTATATACCGCGGCACCGAGCGCTGTCGCGGGCACTTCTTCCTAGCTTGTCATAGACGTCGGCCCAGCTCTGCTGGCGCTCGCCAGTAACTTTGTTAGATGGAATAAAGAAATTCCGTCGGTGCACTTTGCTGCAGCTTCGTGGTTCTTGCTTGTACGGACGAACACCACAGTTGGCTCCTTTCAAGACGCGACTACAGAGTTACACTTGTCGCTGAGAGGGCAAAAGTGCACTGAGTTTTAGCAGTGACAATTAAAATAAAAAACGCACCCACAAGAACAAAAACCAAAAACAAAGATGTTCATGATTGAGGCATTCACATGTTCAGTGCAGAGAATAATTTCCGCGGCTTTAGTCGCCATCGGAAGAACACTCTTCAGCCTTAGCATCTGTTCTTTGAACGAGGAAATGTTGGTAGGAAGACTTATGGTGAAAACAAAATTGCAGCACCCTCCCGAATGACCTCATTCCGAAGCGGCTCTCTCACTCTGAAAAATTGCCGGTTTAGTGCTCTCCGTAGTATTCGATAAAGAAAAGTGAGGTTTCTGTTTGCAATATTTATGACGCAGGCGCTTCATAAACATTCATTTCTGCATCTGCCAGTCGCACAGAAGTGCGCCTACATAGCATTCTCTCACCGGCTCTTTCAAAGCTTGCAGTCCTGCCCAACATCGCATTTGCGCTGTTCCGAAATCTCGGTATTCAGTTGGAATAAGATACGTTCAATAAAACTTGTCAAGCCTCCCCAGAAAAAAAAAAAAAACATGATTTAAGGCACACGCATTTTATAAACTCATTCCTCACCATTAAAGGGCAACTGCACCACTTGAGAATTTCGCGATATTCGAAGATTCAAATCTGTATAGGCTGTAGGTAAAGCATGCCAAGTTTTTTTGCACTAGCATTTAAAATAGTAATGTAGTCGACGATTGAATTTTGCGCTTCTCCTCAATGTGATAGAGGAGTGCGGGAAAGCTCAGTGCGACGTCACGGAAGGTATGATTTAAAATTACCGCTGCCGTCAGCCACACCCTGCCGTGCCTCATTGGACGCTTCCAAACAACTCAGGGCAGGATTTCCCTTCGGTGGCGTTGGTTTTTTTCCCTTCAAAGCAGGCGTTTATGCGTTGGCAATGTACATACCTTCAATGACGTCATCATGCGCCCCCCACTTGGCATTGTGCGCTGCAGAGAAGCTCTAAGGGAGTCGTGATTTTAAGCGGCGATTACGTCCCTATTTCAAATGCTAGTCCAAAAAGACTTCGCATGCTTTACCTGAAAGTTTCACATATTCGACCCTTTTAAGCTAGTCGATTTCTAAAACCTATGCAGTTTCCCTTTAAGGCTCTGCTGTTCCGGAAGCACGGCCTGCAGTTGTCATAAAGTAAAAAAAAAGCATGACGCCATAACGCCTGTCACAATTTTTCTTTATTCTTCCCTTCATCTGTTTTACGGTGAAAGCAGTTATTACGCGCCCACCCTAAGCCCTTTTTGTTTGGCAGCGATCTAAGTGGGTAATCGCCAAGCCAAGGCAAGGTATGCAGAAGATCGATGCTCATCCAAGAGAGAAAAATAAAAGAATGGAGAAAACCCAGAATAAGAAGAAGAATGGAAAGAAGACGATTGCGCAGAGGAAGGAAGCGAAAAAAGAATAGTCGAGCAAGACTGAAGGAGGCCATCGAGGAGAAGTAAAAAAAGAGGAAAGCAGAAAATTATGGGCTAAACATAGCTACACTTTAATTAAAACATGACCGATCTCGCTTAATGTTTCACTAAGTCGCAGCGTAGCTCAGCGAATCAATTTGTTTGCAACCTCTCTCGTTTCCAATCCAAAAGGAAGAGGTGAGAATAATCGTAACTAAAGAAGACATAGATTTTAAGTCTATACTCATATAGTCATATAGGCTCCAAGACACTCAACGGATGTTGGAAATGAAGATGCTCACGCGGCTGCCAGCGCGCTATTACCCCGGTTCTGGCAACATTTGCAGGAGCATAATTATCCAGAACCGCTGTTTAGCTCTAGGGATTTACTTCAACATTTGAAATCAACGATGAATGTATACGCCGAACAGCAGAAAAATCTAATCAGGGCGCAAGTCTTTGTCAAATTCAGCTCTAGGCTTCCTAATTCGTAAGATTCACATTGGGTCTTCTGCTAACTTGTACCAAATGGTATGGGCATGCCAGAAAAACTTAGCTACACCAGCAATCAATAACCCAGAAACCGAGGACTGGGAGGCGGCGCCATCCAGCTCATATTCGGAAGACCAGATGTTGCTGGGGAACCGGGCAAGAGCGGCGACAAAAGCCAATGGGCTCCTGGAACGAGGGTGCACCCAACCATTCTGTGCATGAAACGTTTTATGCGAAGCATATTACTAGAGCTACACTACAGCCCATCGAGCGCGGCGGTGGAGCTACCACCGTTACCACGTGACACCACGTGACAACATGACGTCACAGCAGAGGAGAGATGGGCTGCCGGCTCGCGCGGTCGGCCGTGGCGGTGGAGGCTCCACATCAGAGGCGCTGCCTGCTGCTGCTGGGGGTACATCAATACAGTCTATAGGGAATGGTGGCGGTGGTGGAATAACTAAGGGTGTTTCCCATGTACTTTCCATGGGTGCCAAGAATTCTGTTGTAGCCGGTGCTGGGGCAGCGGTTGTACACTCTGCATTGAATTCACCGATGATCCCGTATATAGCTGCCACGGCAATCCTTGCTACACTTCTAGTGGTTGTATTAAAATGACCAAGTATTCAACCAAGAAAACCCATGTATTACCAAGCCTAGCCATCAATATGCTTCGCATCTGACTAGGCTTAACCTTAGCTAAGCCTCAGCCATTTTTTTTCTCTCTCTTTATCCCACCTCTTCTGTAGCCAAGGCAAGCACTGTTACGAGCGTACTCTGCTGCGAAATGAGCTGCCAATCCTCTCTCGAGCATTTTTTTTACACAAATGGATATGTGTTTTGTAGGCGTTTTCTTACTGTCTTGACCTGTGGTGGCACTAAGAACCTCAAATAAAGAACCTACATCCTAGCACCGGCCAGTCTGCTATGTAAATGCGGCCGTATGACAAAGCTAAAGTTACTGCCGCCCAGTAGTGGACCACTTTATGCATGATTTTGACAAAGCAGGCCAGTTGCGTGGAACAAACACTAATTAGGTGCTCAGTGTTGTCAGGCCGAGTTTTCATTATCTGCAAAAACGTCTATTCAGATAATTTACTTATGCAGAACTTGTCACGATTTCCGTGGTTAGTGGAATAATGTTTCTGTGGAGTGCCCAGAAGGAATGAATTTTTATTCGGTGTATTTAACGTAACACTAAAATTGCGAACTCTTCGTGGCGGGGTGGGGAAAATATGTACGTCCCCCTTGTTAAATCTAATCAAAGATTGAGGCTGTCACCCCGTATAAAACTACGTTATGGAAATGAAGCGGAAACACTGGAGCGATGACAGGGCCAGATGAGATTGAAAACTAAAGCAAACACGACTATTTTAAAAATTTCATTGATGCTACACTCTCGTTCCTATTCTTATATTAAGCTCAGATCGGTCATTTTGGAGCGCTATCACAGGTGTGCACAGAAGTGTTTTTGTAATTTTTTTTTTCGTTTTTTCAGGATTGGAAATGGTGCAGTAACTGTCTCGCATTTCGGTGCACACCCGAACCGCACCGCAAGGGAAGTTGGGAAGGAGAGAGGAAATCTGGGGCAGTTGGTACATGACGAACAAGACAACCAGTAAAAAAAGACGAAGATGAGAAAATAGACGTACACCACGAGGTGTACGTCTCTCTTCTCGCCCTTGTCCTTTTTTGACTGGTTCTCCCCTTCGGAAGGGAGGAAGGTGGGAGTGAAAGAAGAAAGAGAGAAAGAGGTGCCGTAGTGGAGAGCTGCGAATGGAAGCTTTTTGTGATGGTGATGCTTGAAATGCTTGGAATAGATGATAGTAGGCAGTAGTCGATCTTTCGCGTTTTTTTTTTTGCTCTGGCAACATGCTCACAACCACGAGCTTATTAAACCTACAGGCCTTAATTAAAGCTGCTGGGTGCGAACTAACTCACAGAGCAAAGCCGCCTGAGGTGGTGAGCTGATTTTCTTTCCACGTTTTTTATTATACGGGCTGCAGGAGAGCGAACTGAAACAGATGAGTTCTCACGGGAAAGTAGTTTTTATTCAGCAGCATAATGAGCGGAGAGGAATAGCAACAGTTTAGCGGTGACGTGAGAGAGATTTCTATAGAGAGAGAATTCCTCTCTCTAATAGACAGGCCTGAATTAAAGCTGCTCAGTGCGAACTAACTCACAGGCCAAAACGGCCTGAGGTGGTTCGCTGATTTTCTTTCCACGTATTATACGGGCTGCAGGAGAGCGAACTGAAAATGATAAGTTCTCACGGGAAAGTAGTTTTCATTCAGCAGCATAATCAGCGGAGAAGAACAGCAACAGTTTGGCGGTGACATGAGAGAGATTTCCATACAGAGAGAATTCCTCTCTCTATTGAACAATTCTCAGATGGCCCAAACAACGGGCTTCTGAGGTTAAAAGTAGATGCCAGAAAGAATTGAAGGAAGAATACCAAGCCAACTTTTAGATGTTCGTGGGAGGGACACGTTACTGTAAGCAGAAGTCTTACGCGTCATTAAATAAATCTTCACGACATATATTTGTAACAAAGTCCTTTGAATGCTGTGCTCAACGCAAAGAGGACACACAGACGTGAGAGGTGATCCTTGGAGATTCCATGTGTACCTAAACGAAACATGGCGTTGCGTTAATACACTTTCAGTGCAACATAGATATTGGCTGTGGTCTTCGTTGTTTGCATAATTCTCTGCCCGTCTCCATCGTAAATTATCGGGCTATTCTACCAAGTGTGATAAAGCTGCTGTTTTCTGAGACCTGTCATCCGGACTACAGTAGATATTACTGATGCCTATAGCTCCAAAAAGCATGTGGAAGCATGTAAGAAAACTCTATAACGCTGAGTGACAAGAAATTAGCCTTCTTAATGTTTTGTACTTATAAAGAACTTTTTTTTTCTCTTGGTGAATTGCCTAAATGAGGAGTTTGAGCGGAACAATGTCGCTGAATGAAGCATTCGTCACAAAGCCCGCTTGAGATCCTTCATTGCCAAGATTTGGCTACTCAGGCACATAACGAGGGCCTCTGATCTGGCCGTGTTGATACCATAGATAGCATAAGAGGGCTCTAACAGGCACCGTCCTAACCGCTTAATAGGATTCCGGGACGCGCTTGCGTTTTACGTTCCACATGCACCACCTATGCTAGAAGTCGCCCTTGTAAACATATTCACGTAAAGGTGCCCGAAACATAAGTACGCTCGATTGGTAAAACAGACAGCCTTATCCGCGGCTACACAAACAACGCGCTGACGTCATGGGTTTGCACCCCACTAGCGACGTGTGGTTATGTTTTCTTCTATTTGACGTAAACTGAGCTTCTGCTTTAAGCGATTATACAACTCTTTTCTGGCTCTCATTAACACATAAATACAATCATTAATTAACAATACGTTATGCTTTCTTCGGTGTCAATGACTGTAACCTCTTTCCAGGTTTCTATACTCTGCTTTTGCAGCATTAAACCGGCTGCGAATTGGCGCATTTCATTTGTCTTCTAGTGCTGCTATGCCTTGCTAAGCCACTGCCATTGCCTTGCTAAGCCACTCAGAACAAGAACTGCAAAGCATGATCAATCAGTTAGACAGGCAGAGCAGAACGGTGGGGCTAAGAATTAACACGCAGAAAACCAAAGTAATGTTCAACAGCCTAGCAAGGGAACAGCAGTTCGCAATTGGTAGCGAGGTGCTGGAAACAGTAAGAGAATATGTCTCCTTAAGGGAGGTAGTGACCGCAGATCCGGATCATGAGAGGGAATTAAATAACTAGAAGAATAAGAATGGGGTGGAGCGCATATGGCAGGTTCTCTCAGATCATTAATGGTAGCTTACCAATATCCCTGAAGAGAAAAGCATACAACAGCTGTATCCTACCGGTACTCACCTATGGGGCAGAAACGTGGAGGCTAACAAAGAGGGTTCAGCTTAAGTTAAGAACAACGCAGCGAGCTATGGAAAGGAAAATGATAGGTGCAACGTTAAGAGATCGGAAGAGGGCGGAGTGGGTGAGGGAACAAACGCGGGTTAATGACACCTTAGTTGAAATCAAGAGGAAGAAATGGGCTTGGGCAGGGCATGTAATGCGAAGGCAAGATAACCGCTGGTCCTTAAGGGTAACGGAGTGGATTCCAAGAGAAAGCAAACGTAGCATGGGACGGCAGAAAGTTAGGTGCGCGGATGAGATTAAGAAGTTTGCGGGGATACAGTGGCGGCAACTGGCAAATGACAGGGTTAATTGGAGAGACATGGGAGAGGCCTTTGCCCTGCAGTGGGTGTAGTCAGGCTGATGATGATGATGATGATGATGATGATGATGCTATGACTGTCACTCACCCCTTGAGTCCGGGTCGTGGATATGCAGGGGCAGGCAGACGCCATTGCTGCCGTAGAACTCCTCGCCGTAGTAGTCAGGCCGCATCATGGGCACTGCGGCCAGCAGCAGCGTCACCAGCCACACGGACAGCATGCACAGCCAGGCGAAGCGGAACGTCCGCCGCTTCAGCGACAGCGGGTACATGATTGATACGAACCGGTCCACCGTGATCACCGTGAGCGTGAACACCGACGCCTCACTGCTCACCTGCACAGTGATCACCGCGCATGCAAGACACAGGGTCTGGTTAGTGTGCGGACAGAGATTTATTTGCATCAAATTAGCCAAACATATTCTGCAAAGCGAAAATGTCAGCCGCCACCAATTTTTTACATGCTAACAGTATTAAACCTTTGCTTGCCAATGATACAAAATTGTAACTTAACAAACGCATTTTTTCCCCTTAAAAATACTCCGGTGCTTAAATTTTTTTTTCACATTCCGCAGGATGGCTGTGGAAATGATTGAAACTTTTATATTTATTGTAGACGTAATTAAATGCTATAAATTATTACTGGTAAAACGACAGATTGTGGGCCTGGTCACTGCAGAGTATTTGTGGTGCCCTTCCACAAGAAAAAAACAATATTCAAGTCAACAATACTGAACGAAAGTCATAAAAAGTAGTTGATTTGACCAACGAAAGACAATAAATTAGTCAGTGTGTCTTTAACTCCGGAGAGGTTTACGCAAATGCTCCTTTTTTGGAACATTTGCGTTTGGCAGAAGAAAAATACAGACACAGGCGATACTTTTACAGTCTTGCACATTGTATCGGTTGGCTTAAACGCTACCCTATTCTGAGCAACAAATAAAATTCAGGGGCACTTTGACTGTCTAAAGTGCGTAGAGGCGAGAGCGTTTTCCGCACCACTTTGACTGCCTCTGTGGCACTGGTGACGTCACCACTGGACGACTTCACACAAAATTAATGATTAAATATTAAGTAATGACAAATTACTAATTAATGGTAAATGACTGGTTAATAACTAATCCTAATTAATGGCGCTTCAGCTTTGCCTTTAGGAATGGAATGCGACAGCGTGTTGTAGCGCTGCCAAGGAGTCCACGGAACGCCACCACTTGTTCGGCGCGATGCCTTACCCTTTGAACGCAACGTTTTTGAGGAAAGAAAATGGCGCAGTAATTCTCTGTCATCTCGGTGGAAACCTGAACTGCACCTTACAGGAAGGGAGGAAGTGGGAGTGAAAGAAGAAAGAGGGGCAGTAATGAAGAAAATGAAAATTGTATTTTAGGAATAGAAATTATCCAGTAACTGTGTCACATATATCGTTGGACACCCGTCAAAAGCGTGACAACTCTGCTGACAGATCCGAGGATGTTTTCGGGCAGTGCGACCGTGGGCAGCGTACCAAGTGTACGCTACCTATCTTGGACGCGCCGTATGTCTTCATGCTCTAACCTCCAGGCTCTGTGCGGAGTCTGAGAGGCGTTTCAAAGTGTCTGAGGCGGCCGAAAGCCACGCCTGCCACCTGATGACGGCGAAGATTGCACTAATAGAGGGGCGGCGTTTGTGCAGAATGTGCTCACGCACCCTCCTTTCTCCTCATCCAAGTACACATCCCACCAGAAGACGACGAATGCAGCACTAGGTTGGTTTGGTTTGGTTTATGGGGTTTAACGTCCCAAAGCGACTGAGGCTATGAGAGACGCCGTGGTGAAGGGCTCCGGAAATTTCCACCCCTTGGGGTTCTTTAACATGCACTGACATCGCACAGCACACGGGCCACTAGAATTAGGAACGTGCGGCGAGTGGTCACGTGATCATGAAATGGAGCAACGCGTTGATCGCTGTGGGAAGTGCGTGTCACAGCTATGCTGTAAAAGCCATTGCTAAAGAAATTTATATGTTTCTGCCTACCACGGATTCAGAAGCGCTTTATGCGATACAGCCTGCAAAGTGAAAGCAAACACTACTCAAGCATAACGGCCTTCTCTATAAATTGTGACCCCATATTACAGGTAACTATAAGGTTGTCTTAAGATATCATACGAAGAATAAATTCGCGCTGAACGCAACACAAGAGGCCTTTTAGACGACCATAGGATTTGGATATGGTAAACACCAGTGCTCCAAATATGGAGCCTGGGAAAAACCCATCCACAGCTGACATTTTTTCTTGTGAAATGCGGGTAGCAATCATCGTTTTTGGAACACTCCTTCATAGTGGGGTGTTTAAGATGTTAAAGTCGATCTTGGTAATGTGGTCCGGGCATTAAATATGGTCATGTTTTGAATGCTAAAAGCTTCTCTCACAAATTACAGTCTGCTTTCCACTCGTAATATATAAGCGCCTACTAAGCCCAGGGTGTCCCTTCAGTATCCCGCTTGGCGGACTGCGATCCCCTTTTGTCAGAGAGAAGCTATTGCGAAAGTGCTGGTCATCGATTTCTTGTCACATGTCACAGCTGTTGCCGTCGTTGCAGCTGTGACATGAGAAAGAGTTCGACGGATTAATTAGGTGATCTTTCTGGAGAGGTATGCAGAAAACTATAAGCAGAAAAAGGAGAGAATAACATGTTTACAGGCTAGGGTAGATGTTGTATTGTTCCCCCTTCGGAAAGGGAGGGATAGGTCGGGGGCACGATCCGCTGCCAACTTATGGCAGCAATAAGTTGCTCGTATCGCCCGCTGTCAATACCGTCTAGTTCACGTGACACAAAGGGAAATATTCCCTTGCCCACGGGCTTCGACATCAAGCTCTCAACCCCCATTACAGCGTTCAGTATCCGCACAGTCATCAGTTATAGGCATACGTGAACAGAACGCTGTTTCCTTAAACATTGTTGCATTTCATACCGGTCCCAACAAAATCTTGCTAAAAGCATACATGTGCCGTTAGATTCGGCCCCGTAAGCGAACTCCGCAACATTGACAGGCAAAACGAAACCTGGTCAGCGCTGGTTATTATGAAAGCAAAAAGATTTGGGTACGATGGTCTAACAACTGAGCAACGACGGCGGCTATCCAATATTCTACTTTTGGGGCATTTAGGTTGCGTGCAACGGAACTTTGAGATTGTTCACCAGCGCCACACTGGTCCATAGTCACAGACGTAGTACGTCCTGTAATACCGCAAGTTCCGCGCAGAACGTCATGGAGTGCAATGGGCGGAAGCTGTGCGAGAACACTCTCAAGCTACATATGGCATCAAGACTGCCATAACACACAAGCTTAGGGAAATTAGGGGCTCGTTAAGACAATTGTGAAGAACGCCAACTGTCCTCAAATGGCGCAAAAGCATAGCCGAATGTTTCTATACTTTTTATTTGTAGTATTCATCGAAGGTAACTTATTGTTGTTTTTTTTTGGAGCTCAAATATGATACTAAGAACTAGGCGCACTGTAAACTCAGGCGCATTTGAGTAGCCTCTTTCCAAACCCTATAAATACTGCTCTGGAACAATAATGTCCTAATCGTGTGAAGGCTAGTCCCCAATCGAAATGACAGTAAAACAACTTACTTATAGTTTTAAGCTTGTGTCAGTGTAATGAAAGGCCAGGTAACGACTGGCTCATAGCGTGATATTTTTAACTGTTACACACATATTTATATATATATATGTATATATATATATTAATATATATATATATATACATATATTTTTTTCGAAGAAAAAGGAGTCATCGATTCGCTTGGCTTTGATCGTTTCCGACAATAATTTTATTTATTTATTTATTTATTTATTTATTTATTTATTTATTTATTTATTTATTTATTTATTTATTTATTTATTTATTTATTTATTTATTATACCTCAAATGCCCCAGTTGGGGTATTACATGAGGGGTGGGCTTATTACTGGCTTTACGTTATTCTTTCGATGAATGACTTGTAGCGGTCTGGATGAATGTGGCGAACTGCTTCGGCAGGAAGGCGATTCCAGTCCTTTGCTGTCTGAACTAAAAAAGCGTTCAGATGCGCAGTGGTATGTGCTGATGGCGGGTAGACTGCATTGCCGTGATTAAGGCGGTGAGAGGCTCGATGTGCAGGGACGATGACGCAGCTTCCAAGTGATGAGTGGTAAAACTTGTGAAAAAGGCATAGTCTGGCTATTTTACGACGCGAATCGAGGGATGGAAGATTAGATTGCAACTTCATATTAGTGACACTTGAATGGTAGGAGTAGTTCGAATGAATGAATCTTGCTGCACGATTTTGAATGAATTCGAGGGCGAGAGAAAGATTTGACTGATGAGGGTCCCAAACTGCACATGCGTACTCCAATTTGGGACGGACGAGTGTTATGTAGGTAAGCTGCTTTATAGAAGGAGGTGCTAGTCGCAGGTTACGGCGTAAAAAACCGAGCACGCGGTTGGCGTCTTTAGTAATGTTAGAAATGTGGGACGCCCAGTTCAGGGAATTATAAATGGCGACACCAAGGTATTTATAAGATTCAACAGCGGAAATTACGGAGCCAGAGATATAGTAATTCGGTGAAACAAAGGACTGCCTGCGATTAAATGTAATTAACGATGTTTTACTAGTGTTTAAAGACATGAGCCATTTGCTGCACCAAGATTCGATGTAGTCCAGGTCTGCTTGCAATATTTCGGGATCGCTGCTGTTAGTGATAGGCCGGTATATTACGCAGTCGTCGGCAAACAATTGCATGTTAGAAGTGATACCAGTAGGCAAGTCATTAATGTAGATTATGAAAAGCAAAGGGCCGAGTACTGTGCCTTGTGGCACACCAGAAACAACGGGGTGCAAGGGGGAGGAGTGTCCATTAGCGTGTACGAACTGTTGACGGTTAGTGAGGAAGCTTCGTATCCAATCAAGAATGAGAGAGTTAAGGTTCAGTCGTGAAAGTTTTTGAAAAAGCCGTCTATGGGGAACTTTGTCGAAAGCTTTCTCAAAATCTAAAAATAATGCGTCCACTGGTATGTTAAGGTCTAGGTTGATTTTGGCAGCCGGGGTTGCGGCAGTGAACAAGCCCTGACCATTCTGTACTCCTCACGCAGGTCCGTTTCACCTTTCAAGAAGCCGTCCACTGCAGCACTCACGTGTGACGATCACAGTGACACAGCATCAAGAAAAGACATCTTTCACCGATAACCAAATCAGCCGACAGCGCCACCGACGTTCAACGTGCCCTCCCGCCCCCCAGAACGACTACTACATAAGGATCGACACCGCACAAGATCGACCATTTGGCAGCCGGGGTTGCGGCAGTGAACAAGCCCTGACCATTCTGTACTCCTCACGCAGGTCCGTTTCACCTTTCAAGAAGCCGTCCACTGCAGCACTCACGTGTGACGATCACAGTGACACAGCATCAAGAAAAGACATCTTTCACCGATAACCAAATCAGCCGACAGCGCCACCGACGTTCAACGTGCCCTCCCGCCCCCCAGAACGACTACTACATAAGGATCGACACCGCACAAGATCGACCATTTGGCAGCCGGGGTTGCGGCAGTGAACAAGCCCTGACCATTCTGTACTCCTCACGCAGGTTAGTTAGTTTCATTGATTTCCACGTGTACTTTTTTTGCCGCAACCACTGCTGCCCATACCAGTCCTTTCTCTGTCACAATGCCCACCAATGCAGAATTGGCAAAAGATGTCGAAGAGCTGAAAAAAGAAGTGTCCGAATTGCGAGACAGCCTTGCTATGTTCAATGAACTCTACGAGGCAATGAAAATCAAACAAGCTGACTTGACAAAAGAGAATAAGGAACTTGCTCGTTGCAATAAGCAGTTATCACAGCGATTGTCTGAACAGGAGCAATATTCCAGGATAAATAACGTTGAGGTTAAGGGAGTTCCTTCGACTCAGGGTGAGAGCTGCGTCGCAATTCTGGAAGAAATTGGCTCGAAAATAGGTTGTTCAGTTTCTAGCACTGACATTGAAGTTGCGCATCGAGTTCCTGCGAAAACCGACACCAACATCATAGCACGATTTTTTTCCCGCGTCAAGAAGGCAGAATTTATTTCCAAAGCAAGAAAAGCACGCATCTCCATGAGCTCCATCGGATTTAAGGTCCATGCTGACAATGACAAGCCCATCTACGTGAACGATCACCTAACCCCAGAGAACAAACGTCTTCTTGGCAAAGCACTGGCTCTGAAAAAAGAAAAAAACTGGGAGTTTGTGTGGGTAGACAATGGCCGTATCAAGGCAAGGGAGACCAAGGATAGCGACGTCTACCGTATCTCTGGAGTTGATGATCTTTCAGTCTTCACGTAAAAGGAGCACCACATATCAATAATCATCATGCACTTCTCACTAGACCACTTTAAAAGCCTCCTCCTTAATTCAGCTGATACCCATAAGTCTATTATTCATTTTAATTCTCGCAGTTTACCAAGGCATTACGATGACTTAGTAAACTTTTTAACGCTCGTTGATCACGCCTTTTCAATCATTTGTCTTTCTGAGACATGGCTGTCATCCGACGATGATAGGCTGTTTGCTCTTCCTGGCTATCACAATGAATACTATCACAGGTCAGCTGATCGACACGGAGGATCTGCTATCTTTATTTCTAACGCTATATCATACAAACGCCGTCACGACATCGCGTTTCAAACAGAAAAGTGCGAATCAGTATGGTTAGAATTTGACAAAGCAATTTTTGCTTCACACAGAAACACTGTCATTGGTAGTATCTATCGCTCACCATCCGCGTCTTACGAGCACTTTTGCCACGAACTAGAAGTCATCCTCCAAATTCTAAATCGTGAAAACAAGAACATTGTAATCGTAGGTGACATTAATATTGACATAACTGACATTTCTGACAGCTCTTGTTCTGTATACACAAACTGCTTTCTCGGCCATGGTTTGGAGTCACTACTGGCGTCACCAACGCGCATTGCTCATCGAGGCTCTAGCACCCTCATTGATCATATATTATCTAATGTCATTACGCCTCAAATCGCAGGAGTCATCAACTTTGATATCACGGACCATTATCCCACTTTCCTGTTAATTGAATGCCCTAATAACACGCCCCCCAGAAAACGCTATAAGCAAACATTTGATAGAAACCGGTTTGTTGCGATAGTGGCTGAGACTAACTGGGATAGCATACTACAAGAAACATGCGCCAATAAAGCGTTCAGTAAATTTTCTGCGAAGCTCAAAGAAATAATTAGCTCATGCACATCAGTAACTCCCATCACTCATTGGTATTCAGTTCCCCGGAATCCATGGATAACCAAAAGCCTTCTAAGCTGTATAAATAAAAAAAATAACCTTCTCAAAAAGGTTAGAAAGCAGCCATTTAACGTGCACCTAAAACAGCGCTATCAAAAATACTCAGATACTCTCTCCGCAGCACTTAAACGCTCCAAACAAGATTACTACCAAAATGAAATACTTAGAAATGGAAATGACACTCGTAAGAATTGGGTAACAATTAAGGAATTTCTGAATATAGCTGAAAACAAAACGAGCATAACGAAAGTCTCTGACGGTGAGTGTACTTTAACTGATCAAACTGACATTGCTAATGCATTTAATTCCTTCTTCTCGCGCCGCGGTTCCCCGCCTCCAAGTAGTTACTGTGGCCCTCGTCGATGCCCTCACTCTTTTTACTTGCGCCCTACTTCACCAGACGAAGTCTTCCAAATAATTTCTAGCCTAAAAAATACCGCTCCTGGGATCGATGAAATTCCTTCTTTCAAAGTAAAGCTGGTGGGTCGTGAGCTGTCTAATGTTCTTAGTCACATTATTAATTTAGTATTTAGGACTGGTGTTTTTCCAACTGAACTTAAAAAAGGTAAGGTGACGCCGATATTCAAGAAAGGCGACAAAGAATGCCTAAGTAACTACCGTCCAATAACTATATTGCCTTTCTTTAGTAAAATAATAGAAAAGTTAATTGTTAATCGCATAATGAACTACCTCATTAAATTCCAGCTGTTAGCACATCAGCAATTTGGATTCCGGCCTAATTACTCCACAGAACTAGCTTTAATTGAATTCACAGACAGTATTAAGCAATATATTGATAATGGGTTGTTTGCCGGTGCTGTTTTCTTAGATTTCACCAAAGCATTTGACACAATTAACCACACTATACTGTACACTAAATTAGAATCTCTAGGCATCTGTGGGCCTGCTTTAGCTCTTTTACGCAGTTATCTCACTAACCGTATACAAGTTGTCCAGCTACAAGAAACATTGTCTTCCCCTTTAACTATTAATTTAGGAGTGCCACAAGGTTCCATTTTAGGTCCGCTTCTTTTTCTCATTTTCATCAATGACTTACCTTTGTCCTTAATTCACACAAGATGTATACTTTACGCGAATGATACGACATTATTCACTCAGGATAGCAATTTCACAAGCCTAATAAACAAATTAAACATGGACTTACAGAATATTGTTTTATGGTGTGAAAATAACTTACTACAACTTAATCCTACAAAAACCACTTTCATGATATTCCGCTCTCATCAAAAGCATGTCATCCCGAGCCCAGCCATTTATCTGGGACATCATATTATCACTGCCTCCGAATCCGTTACATTTCTCGGCATCACGCTTGACTGTCATCTAAAATTTCATCTACACACCAAATCTATCAGTAAAAAAATTTCATTTGGAATAAGGGTGTTAATAAAAACTAGACTTTTCTTTCAACGCCATGTTCTCTTATCCCTGTACTATGCTTTCATTAACAGTCACCTTAATTATTGCCTATCATCATGGGGTAATACCTATCCATGCCATATGTCATGTATTTCTCATCTTCAAAATCAAGCGCTTCGAATTTTATCTTTCAGCCCATACACAGCCACTGCTTCACCTCTTTACTCTGACCTAAACATTCTGCCATTGAAATGCCTCCTTAATCTTAGGTTAGGTCTTCTAATCTACCGCGCTCGCAATAATAACAATCAACTTCTCTGTTTTTCCGTATCTTTCCTTTCTAATAGCAATAACACTAGATTCTCTGAACAAAATAATATGCTTCTACCAAAAGTGAACACAAATTATGGAAAACAAACTGCTTTTTTCTCCGCCATCAAAACCTGGAATTCATTACCACTAGCAATCAAATCCGCACGTTCGCAGCCCGCTTTCTACACTTTACTAAAAAAACATCTCCTATCAACCCATTCAGCTTCATGCCATGCTTAAGGTTGCCTTCATCTTATTTTATGTTCCCCACTCTGACAGCAAACGGTCATATTGTTAATCTTCTGGAACCTCTTTTTTTTTTCTTTCTCCGCCTGTGTATTATATCTGCATTTATTCAATGCCCATTGTTATCTGATGTCTTTTTGTGTTCTTTCTATTGCTCTTATGTTTTGCTATTTTATGCCTTTTTTGTTAAATTATGCCCGCTAACTATTGTATAACTTGTTCATTGCCGCAAATTACACTAATAGGTTTTAACTTGATTGTATACTTTTATAGCTCCTCTGCCAAACTTATGCACTTTCCTTATGTATTCCTGATGGGAGGTCCCCCAGACAGTTTTCACTTTGGGACCTCCTACTGTACTAACTTTTTTATGAAACAACTCATTTGTATTTCGTTTTAATAAACCTTCAAACGAGTATTAACGTCATTAATGAAGAGAGCTAGTTGAGTGTCACATGACATACCTTTTCGGAAACCGTGCTGACACGGATGAAAGAAATTTACTGATATAAGGAAATTGACGATGTGAGAGTAAATTACATGTTCCATTAACTTCGAACAAATGCTTGTGAGGGATATGGGTCGACAGCTCTTGCATGAAGATGGCAAACCTTTTTTTCGTACTGGAATCACCTTGCCTACCTTCCAGTCCTGTGGCACCACACCAGATGATAATGATTGCTGAAATATGTACGAGAGTATTAGGCTTGTGATATTTTTTGTGTTCTTGAGTAGTTTGGAGTAGTTTGGGAAAACGCTGTATTGTCTCAGGTTGCCGCATTCCTTGAGCATTCGATACCAGTTCGATAAAAGCGCTGGCAGGCAGCCCAGCATTAACGCGGGTTCAATCGCCCAATCATTCACCCGAGACTTTCGTGCGAAATCTCTAAGGAATAAGGGCACAAACAGGCTTATACATGGAGCTGTCAGCATCTGTAACGAATTTCCAAAGCGGGTCCCAATACTTTACCAGCCGTTTAAACGCACAGTTTTCAAACCTCGAACGTTCTTGTATATTTGGGAATTAACCCTTTGAGGATCGAATTATTTTGAAGAAAACTTTCCCAGGTGGTCAAATTACTTTATTGCGGATCTTGAATCTACAAAATGTATATAATCGAGAATAAATAGTAAAAAAAAATTAGGAACAGTACTTTGGTGCCAGCATCACTCACAACTGGAAAATGTTCAATAGAATAGAATAGCAACGGTAAACTAAGAGCAGCACCAATAAAGATAGAAATCAACTTTAGCCGCCTCTGGAAAACAGTGCCCACAAAGAGAAAACACGTTTCGCGCCACTCCGTTGCGATCCCGCGGCGGAATCGAAACCGCGTAGGTGCGTTGCCACAGAGGGCGAGAATACCTCGCGAGCAACGGTGATAGGCAAGCTAAGAGCAGCGCCAATAAAGATAGAAATCAACTTCGGCAGCCCCTGCAAGATAGGGCTGACAAAAAGAAAACTCAAATTTCGCGCGACTCCGTTGCGATCACGCGGCGAAACCAAAACTACAAAAGGGGTGTTGCCGCAGTCTGTGCCGCCGCGCTAAAGCTAGACATAAGTTCTGCTTATCTCCGTAAGAAGGCAGCACAAAATTCAAGCACTTCCTGTAAGTCCTAATAGGTGGCAGCACCCCCCAGTGAGCACGCATTGTTCTTTTGGCGCAAAATTTCAAACGGAAGATCGAAACCGTACCCGTACGGCAAAGACCTTGCGGGACAGAAAACCGCCGCCGTACATATACGGCAAAAACCTTCAAAGGGTTAAGACATTACGCAGCCCTCTCGGTCGACGCTCCAAAGCAGGCATTCTTACAAACCAGGAAGGGGCTTCGTACACGCTGGGAATGTACAGGGAAGAAATCATCAAGATTTTAAGAAAGTAAGCCAAACGTCCGGCTATACAGGCAGACTCGCAGGTATTGCGTGTTCTCCACTCAGGTGTCCCAGCAGTTCTCAGCAAAACAATGACGGTACACTCCCACACAGTAATGATCAATCCTTGTACGTTGTTCTGTATCCGGCAAGCAGTTGCACCTCCACCATGCAGTTGCACCTTCACCATGCTTCACCATGCACTTACGCCCATTCCTTCCGCCAGTAAGGATGCCCACAAAATGCATTTGCCGCACAGCAAAACTCGATAGGAGAGACAGAAGATGTGAAAGAAAAGGTGCACGAAAAGACAAGAAAAGGACAAATATGCCAAGCTAAGAGAGGGGGAAAATAATGGTGATTACAATTCTCGGTAATACAAGAATGGACATTGCAACTGAGTGGGGATACTGCTTGCCGGTAGTACGGTGCCTTTAGTCATCGATTCCAAACAAGACGTGCAGAGGCGGAACACGTTCGAGTTAGTGCTCTCGAACGCCACTGGTGATGCGCCATATATCCAAACGGAGCCATTGTCTGCTCTTCATCGTTCCTCCGCTCCTCAACTTAACTCCCCCTCTGTTTTCCTCTTACTTCCCTTTGACGCCTGAACAATAATCACCAGCTAACTCTTAAGCTGGGCCATATCCAACTGCACTCGAAAAGCAGCGGCGACTAGGAAATTCGTACTTCACTTTTGCAGTCAGGTTTGTGCTCTCACGCGGCTGGGTCGCTGTATAATCGTGTCGACGCGCTTTTGCAGTGTTGCCTATTTGTATTCGGCAGTGTTCGTTTTATAGAGTGAAACACCTGCCATTTATAAGCAATAACTTTTGCGCTACAACTCCAAAGTGGGCAGTCAGTATATGCACTCAAAAGGAGCACTAATATAGCCTTAATCACAGCATAAACTTCTGTAGGAGTTAGGCCTAGATCCTATCAGCTTTTGCCGTCGATCTGAAGCTGCTCCCTATACTGCACCCTTCTCCGCATTCACTGCACTCTCATGTAATGCCACCACTCCTAGCCACCAATCATAGCTGCCACACTCTGTGCAATTCTCGCTGCCTTGCCCTCATCAGCTTTCCTCCTCTCGTTTTTTACGGTTACACCGCCATCATCGCTGCTCAAACCATGAACGGGGCACGAACAGCAGCGCTACGCTAAACACGAAAGGATAAAAAAAGGGATTAAGCTGCCCTTTAGCGCGTTCCTTTTAAGGGGCAGGGTATTGCTATGGCTGGCAAAGGAAAGAAATTCCCTTTTCAGAACATTCAGCCTTTAGAAGTTAAGGTGAATTTAACCGAGGTTTAAATTTAATCTATATGCTGACTCCATAACTTCCGGTTCCCCGTTTAAAAGCCTCCTACCATTGCTAACAACATCACGTTGCTATGATTTGCAGCGGGAATCTAGCTGCGTTGCCAGGAGTAAGTAATCTGTATATTTAGTGATCGAAATCTATTCCCAAGCTTCTGGAGACTGCGCTAAGAGACTGCGCTAAAGGGCAGCTCACTTCCTTTTTACCGCACATAGGGTTATTCGTGGAAGGATCGAACAAAAAAAAAAATGAAAGAGGTAAAATGAAAACTTCTGAGCCAAACTGACCGCATTACTCGGTAAAGCGACGTGGCTCAACAACTAATAGAAGCATGCTGCTGGGGTAAAGGGAGGAAGGCGCGCAAAAAGGATCTAAGGGTGAATAACGGGACAGCCGTCGGAACTCAGAAAAAGTGCAGTGCACGTGTAAGGTTAGGAGAAATAGGATAAAATGTATAGGAAGAAAATAGGAAAAATAAAGAGGAAAGAGGTTAATCGAAGAGAGAAAAGAAAAACAATAAAAAGGCGATTATGAAAATACAAATTGCCAATTATCAAAAGAGTGGAGGAGAGTGAATTCAGGGAAACTAAAAAAAAATCAACGACCAAACTTGAGACGTCGGGAAAGCTTGAGGTGCGGAATGGGATTTACATTTCAGCAAAATAAGCGAGGAGGTGCTAACGCAATTCTCTGTCTTTGAAGTTACTCTAAAAGCTTAAATAATGTAGTTCATGAGTTGCGCGCCACCGTTAGTAATATAACTTTTCTAAAGTCCTAACAGTAGCCTCATTTACTATAGCGAACTACCAGAGGACTGCTCACCACTCTCGGCAGGCTGAGGGGATCTTCACGCAAGTAGATCTTTAGAGAGCCGCCAATTTTGCCGGTACATACCAAGCAGCAGCATAATGGAGCATGAAAACGCGAACTGTTGGGCAAGTAACTTATGAATAATGGTGAAACAGCGCAATGGCACATGCGCGTGCTGATGTCGTCGTGCGTGTGGCGTTCCGCTTTTTCCTCCTGTTAATGAAGTAGAAGAGAGATTTTCTTCAGCGCACGCCATGAACCGTATTCAATGCTTCCTGGTACAGAGACTTCCTTTCTTGTCACGCGAGTTTAACCTGTTGCACTGCATAGTTAAGGTACTAGGATCGGAATAGAGCATCTTCTTTTTGTATTTTTTTATTTAAAAAGTGTTCCACAGGGCATAGGTTCAGAAAGAGAGAACGGAAGAGAACGGAGGAGAAAGAAGGAGTGAAGACGACTTTCGTTCTGATAAGCGCAGAGGTTGCATGATGTAGCGCCCACATCATCAGGGCAACATCCCACTCGTTTCACTTTGACTGATGAGGAAAATTGTATACAGAGTCTGTGGACTTCGCTTTACAGTGCTCCAAAAATAGATTCCACAACGAATCATCTATTGAGTCGTGGTTAAAAATACTTGTATAGTGCACTTAGTGCAGCCTGTATTGATTCCATGTAAATCAGCGTCAACCAACATGTGAACTCCCTCGATGTCTAAGGTTGCCAAGGCCCATTGAAAGTTTAGTTACAGAAACGTTGAAAAGCCTGTGAAGATATCGACACGCCCGTACAGGGTTCGAAGCAGGACATCATTGCCCGGGGAACGACAGTCTACTGAATTCTTAACGTTTTAACGCGATATCGTTAAGGGCCTCGTGTCACAGAAAAACCAGTGTCGTCGTCGGCGGCGTTAGACGTGAGTGAAAAATCCCAGACGTATTAACAAAATCACCGAGTGGAAATTGGTCGAGTTCGGGAATCAAACCAGGGCCTCCGGAGTGTGAGACAAACAAGCTAATCACCCCGCCACGCCAGCTCGATGGTTTAGATGAATCAAGGCGCGTCTAGTGAATAAGGTGTTGTCTTAGAATGGTGCTTTAGAGACATGTACTGTGATGTATATTAGTAAATATTAGCATGGAATTGCAAAAGTGGCAGTTAAGCCAGTAGCAAAGTACGTTCCCGGTACTTGTCTTCGCTTGGCGCGCATGTAGCGCCATCAGGCGGCGTCCCCTAAAACCACTCTCTCCTCCTGCTCCTTGCAATGTACGCCACTGCCCCAACAGATAGCGCGCGACGGCAGTGCCTTCTAAAGCCCCTAAATGAACTAAAAGTAGCGACATCTCCTCCGTCCTCCTCCTATGCCGGCGCTCCTTCTCTCGGCTTCTCCCGGGCGCCGATGGTGGCGGCACCTAGGCCGGGAGCAGCTAGCAGACGCTCCCAACCATCGCCCTTTGGCGCCCGGCAGACCGCGCGCCCAAATGAACTTTGTGTTGCGTTTTGTGACTTGGCTTCGGTAAAAATGACATCATGAAATGAGAGATTGAAAAATCAGTTACTGTAATAACTGCCCAGACCAACGTTGGATTGCTTTATAGAAACTTCTTGTTCTTCGATCGCTTTGACTGCGGAGCACACGTTGGAAGTGGCGCGCGCGAGCGAGTTCGCGGCACTAGAGTGACTACGATCGCTCGACGAGTGGCTTTCTCGTCGCTCGCGCTTGGGCGCGCAGCGGACCGCGCGCCCGCATGATTTTTGTTGCATTTTCTGCCTCCGATTTGGCCGCATTGAGATTGTGGCGTGGGAGATAAAAGGCACGAAAAAATATATAGAGCGTGATCTTTCATAACTGAAAAAAGAATAAACAAGTGTTAACACGTCACCACTCCGCATTAAAAGCCATGAGGAGGTTTTCCAATGTCGAACTTTGGAAATGGTCTGGATCATTGCGCGCACCCCTGCGTTAGTGATTCATTTAACACCACCTGTCCACGTTACATAGCTCCACGCAGCGTGATTTTCGCAGGAATTAGCGGCAGCGACGACGGCCTCAACCCAAAATGTCTGAAACTATGTTTTACAGAGGTCCTTGCTTGCATTCTCGAGTAATATCCACGCAGATATCGAGTATTCAAGCGACAGGTGCGCTAATGTGCCTACGCACAGTAACGCCCGATTTCGGTTTAGAACCCTGCTTGAAAAATACGTTCAGCAATGCGCGCAACATGAAAGCTAGACCTTAATCGCTAGCAGCATGAGCCGCAGGAGCTTCAACAGCAAGTACTACACCTTTGGTGTCGAGTTCGTGAGCGAAGGAGTGCAACTGTAACAAAACAAATACGTCTAGCGATGCGTTCAACATGAAAGCTAGACCTGCACCGCGAGCAGCATGAGTAGAGTAGGCTCAAACAGCGAGTACCGCCCCTTTAGTATCGAGTTCGAGAGCCCAGGAGTCCAGGTGCAGCAACACAAATACGGCAAGCAATGCGCGCAACATCAAGACTGGACCTGCATAGTGAGCAACGTAAACGGCGGGGCTCAAACAACATGCGAACGAGCCCGACTGAAACCAAGCCGACACGCCGCGCAATGCGAGCAACATTAAACCTGCACTTCAGCACGGCTATCGTACCCGCTAGCGAACGAGTCTATTTAAAATCATGCCAAACGGCATTTAGTGCGAAGAAAGACTGCAGCCGCTGGCGCTTCGCACCAAATGATCCGAAAAAACACGACTGACAACTGAAAAACGACCACTTATCTCACAAAGACGCGGATCCACAACATTATCGAAGTTTGCCCAGCCGATCCGCGGCGGCCGCGTTTCGATGGAGGCGAAACGCAAGAGGCGCCCGTGTGCTGTGCGATGTCAGTGCACGTTAAAGATCCCCAGGTGGTCGAAATTATTCCGGAGACCTCCACTACGGCACCTCTTTCTCTCTTTCTTCTTTCTCTCCCACCTTCCTCCCTTCCCTTACGGCGCGGTTCAGGTGTCCGCCGAGATATGTGAGACAGTTACTGCGCCATTTCCTTTCCTCAAAAACCAATTTACATTTACATTTACAGCCGATCCTGCGCTCCCAAACCTTTCGGCGAGCTGCGTTGCTTTTTCTGGAAGGAATTACAAAAAATCTTTTGGCACTGCCACCTCGGTTGTTGCATCTATAAGCGCAACAGAAGCTCGGCATCGCCCCAACACGTAGACGCCGTCAAAGATAAAAAACAAACTCTTCCCGCCAAAACTGTCGCGCAGAAAGAAAATGAAGCGCGACTCCCAGCCCCGGCAATGGCGCCGGCGTCTGCTGCGGAGCCAAAAAGCGCGCGCTAACACGTGACTACGGCGCCTCGGCCAATGGGAGGCTCGATTCTCCGGCGGCGCGCCAGGAGAGGAGGAGTGTCCGAAACTTCAAAGCTTTTCGCTACTTTTGTTTCATTGAGGGGCTTTAGTGCCTTCCGCTCGTCTCGTTCGGGCGCAGTGGAGCCCTGTGGGGACGCAAGAATCACGCGGTGAGGGACGAACGCAGCTCACATCCAAGGAGCGTTCACCACGAAGCTTGTGGCTTGCTGCCCGTTCGTTCGGCGCGGAAGCTATGCTGACGTTCATGGCATCGGGTTTCTTGAGAACGATGTGCGAACAAATTACGACTGCAACTTGAGTCCCGCGCGTTTCGGCAAGGCGCCTGGCAGCGCTTCTACGTGGTTTGCGGCGCCGCGCGTCCTTTCAACCGTACGTAGCATCAGCAGCATCAGTTTCACGTGACGACGAAGGCGTTCGCCGTGAGCGAAAGATCCCGCAAGGATAAATAAATAAAAAAGTGCTCCACCGCTGCACCACTGCGCCCAAAGCGGTATGACTCCCAGGGATCTGTGAACATAGAGAATGACCTTCTGCACATATGGGAATTAACCAATTACGCTATCCGCAATACCCTCAAGGTGGAGCTTGAGTGTGCCCTCGAATTTTTTCTGTTATCTGAATAAAGCCAGCAGACACATTAAGGTGGACGATGTATTTGCTGTACCAGCTAAGGTAGTAAAGCTTAGCCGAGGGTGATCCTGCCTGACTATAAATAAATCGCGTGCACCAGGAAGCGCAGGACGCGTCTCACTGCGTGTGCGGATGTTTTCTGTTGTGCTCGGTTATGTTGCGCCTTGGCTTTCATGATATATGCTGCATTATCGATTGCAAGTATGAACATAAGGGCAATGTGAACAGGATTAAGAACAGTTGTCTAGGTGTTCGCTGTGAAGAAAGGGTATGTGACCGTTAATACCTCTGTAGAAATTGTATTACACTTGACGGTGGTGGTCCCCGAAGGCGGAATGGGGCTAGCGACCATGATTGAAAAATCTTCTATCACCAGTAAAAGCGCCAACCGTCTCACGAGACAGATCTCTGGAGCCTTTACCACAACATTCGTAAAAATAACTGCGTGGGCGTTGATGTGCTGGTGCTCACAGAAGATTAAATGCCGCTGCGTTCCGAAAACTTCGCAGTGCTGATAGTTTTCAGACACCTTCAGTTTTTTACCTTTCATTAACGGCTGCCGCCATATCAGTTTCTTCCACTTTGTGGATTTCTGTTTGGCTCTTTTCTACGCTGAATTTTTTTCGCTTCCATTCATTCTTCGCTTTACCTTCTAACTTTCTTGTTCTTTTCTTCCCGCAGTAGGTTATATTCTCGCCCATTTTGATGGCTACCCCCTCTTGCGCCCTTTATTGTCCTTCTGTTCTCCATGCCTCCGTCTCTTCCCCTCACTCCCTTCTTCGAAGCGCCCTGATCTTATTGTACCCGTGTTGAAACAGGCGCTTTGAGAGGCTATGAATCTAGAGTGTTCAAATTCCCAGTCGCTGTCAAACTGGGAAGAGTAGTGCTCCAACTACATGGCAAACTCGATCGCCGTGGAGAGATTCCGTGATTTCAAGCGAAGTTGTGGCGCCACCATCACCGCCAATTAATCTAGAGGCATACTCGCAATCACCTTCAAGTTCAAACCAAACATGTTAAAAACAAACTGTTTACTTGCTACAGCATTGTAATCACTCTTGAAATTAATTTCATTGTTTTGGACAACCTCTATCTCATTCATGCACTTATAAGGAGGCTGGCGTTTGTCGTATTTCTATAGTTGGCAACAATGTTATTTCAGTTGGCGTAGTACTTTGTAGCCCGGACTGCCTTTATTTCTGCAGAATGGTCCAGGATTCTGAAGTTCGATATTTTTTCAAAGACGATACTGGCCTGATTTTATTCCCCAATCCGTTGGTGCGAGCGCTCCGTGCCCGAGAGTGCACGCAGAGGCTGCTGGAAGGCGCTCGATATATGGATAGAGTTCGGCGCCTCTCCATCTCCTCGATTTGCTAATCACTTGAATGATATCGGAGGCCTCCCTGCAGCAGCGCTTCATTAGTTATCAAGTCGATGGGCTATCAGTTCGAAGGCCTTCGAATTTACCGTGTTGGGGGGTGGGGTATTAGGATATCGCTGACTCCGTTGGTTTCTTGCAACCGGTAGAAGCTTTGCCCTGCAGTGTCTATTTTTTACGTACAATTTTTTTTCTCGCTGCTGGCGGCCTGTGGCGGCCTTCCCGAAAATTCGTGCACGCAACGCGTCGCAGTCTGCGCTTGAAAAGATAAAGCCATATTGAGTGTTTTTCAGCCACTTTGCGCGATCTGATTTTTTCTTGTCTTTTCCGCAAAGTGGTTTGGTCGCACTTTATGTCTCCTCTCGCGTGCTTTTCTCCGCTGAAAACGAATTTTGGTCGCCAGTTAGCGCCTGTTTGTCTGCTGCTCGTTTTCGCCCTTCGCTTGTATCGGCCTGTGCTCCTCTAATTATGTTTTGCAAGTCTTCGACCTCATAAAACCCCAGCAGAATAGGCTCTCGTTAAAAAAAAAACACGCTTATGCGTCACGGCTAGCTACAATGAGCTTTATGCGCAGGTGCTCAAGTTACAATCGCTACTGCTTCCAGGCCTCAAGCACGTGGCACGGCATCCAAACAATGGAACTTTTCATCCACACTTTAATTAATGCAGGCTGATTAGATTTAGAGCTTGAGACCTCATGAATAAGCGCTGAGAAGATAAAGTGATCTTCCTAGTGCTTGCACGTCTCAATTCCTGGGCTCTTTGAGAGATCTGAGCAGATAATTAAAAATTGCTTTCATTAGCTCTCAGATAATTCCAGCGATGCATGAAGTTGCTGCTGCTTCACTTTTTTCATGAAGATTGCCCATTCCAATGGTTTCAAATCCCCTTGGGAGCCACCGCTTAGATGACGGCTTTGAAAATTCAAAAATATGGGGTTTCACATCATCCAGAGTGTAAGAAAGAAAATGAAGCGACACGAGAAGAGAGTGCGATAGGCCGTTAGGCTTAGCGGCTCTGGCTGGGTACTGACAAAATTATTAGTATTGAGCAACTGTTGCGGAACGCTCCAGTATGTTTTATCGATTCTGCTGGCCATGACGGCCGCGGCGTCTGATAAACGCAATAATTGCGCGCCGCCTACTGCTAAATGACTGAAATCACTTGAACTGCTGGGCGCAGAAACTTCTTCATGCCTTTTAACTCTAACGCTCAGGGCAATGGAAACAATGTTTTTCTAAATACAGAAATGTACAGAAAAGAAAGAAATCTTATCTTCATACAAAGCTGCCGACAACTGCACCTCTTGGAGTTGCTGCTTTCACAATAATAGGCCGTAATCAGCCACGCTTTAAAGCTTAAAAACGAATGACTGACCGTAGGAACAGCAGAAACGACAAAAGAGTGATTCGAATCATGAGTAAACTTCACGCTTTATAACCAGCAGTCACGTCGATGAATGCATCGGCAGCGCAGTATTTCGCATGAAGCGGACAGGCATGGCACGGCGCTTAGCACTATTTATTTAAAACTATTTAGTCGGAACCCTGCAAAAACTGGAGCCCTCAGTCCAAATAGGTCTTTGTTATACGCTACAGGCAAGGCGCAAAGGCTACTTTATCTAATACACATGCGCACTGATATCCAGCAGTTTGCCGATGGCACGAACTTTGCTTTCAGTGCACGAAAGCGGTCGAATATCACAACGTTGTTTCCTTTCCGAATGACTCCGTCTGGCTGAGCTGCTAGAGAGCGAAGGGAACGAAAGAAGAGCAATAGAAGGAAACGTGAGAGAGGCACCGTAGCCGAGGCCTGCGGATGAATGTCGGCCAGCTGGGGTTCCTTAACCTGCAGCGCCATCGCATAGCACGGGCGCCATTCTACTTTTCGCCTCCACCCCAGAACGCAGCCGCTGTGGCTAGGATTCGACCCCGCGACCTCGTTCTTAGCAGCTGTAGGCCGCGACCCCTGAGCGGCCGCGACAGCCTGCACTGGCACCGATGCTTATCGGCAAGAGCTGCTATCTTACTATTTTATACTACTTAATCAGTTTACCATCATTGCGGAGCATTAAACAGCGGCGTTAGCCATACGTGCCTAAATGTGAAAATAGAAACGAAAGCAAATAACAATTTATGAAGCAAAGCCAGAAAGCATTCAAATTAATTATGGTGTGTAACTTCATCTCCCGTTAATGGCAGGAGCAGAAAAAAAAACAATGAAGCTTGGGACGTTATTGAAATGAGGTAGGGACGCTGGTTCCATTCGTGTGACTAAGTGCGCGAAGTAAATGCATCCGAGAAACTTAGTTCTGCTTGGACTCATGCCGACTTAATATTTGTGACCTATGCGAGTCGAAACATACCATGCTTGAACGAGGAAGTCACACGGAATGGTCTCGTGATTAATTGCTCAATCAAAAATGCACAAACGTGCAAGTTGACGTCGTGATGGAATTGATGTAATGGCCGAGGTAAATTTCCCAACAATTGCGCTGCATTGCGCTGATACTTAGGAGTTATCCAGGTCGCTCTGTTGTTTTAGGTAACTTCAGAACGATCGCTTAGATCTGTAGTGGAGTAATAATATATTAAGCAAGATCGAAACAACCCGGGGTCTCTTTTCTGGCTTTGTAGTTGCACTCACCGTTGAGAGGAAGCCGGAGACGCTGCATCCCACGGAGCGGCGCCAGCGGAAGTCATGGCGGATGTACTCTCCGCGGAACATGACGTCATGCGAGGCGATGACGAACAGATAGACGCCCATGATGAGGTCGGCCAGCGCGAGGTTCTTGATGTAGAACGAGTGCACCGCGTTGGGCTCGCGAAGCACCAGCCGTCCCACCAGCACCAGCAGGTTTCCAAGACAGGCGACCAGCGCCACAACCCACACGGCGACGCGCAGCACGACGCTGTCCAGCAGGTGTGCCAGGCTGCTGATGCCGTCCCCACGGGGCTCGCACACGCGAACATGGAGAGCCGACGAGCACAGGCTGAACTCGCTGAAGTAGCTGCGAGCGATTACAAGGGTGTCTAACTCTCTTGATTTAACGAATACTCACTCAAAGCACATCTGTAAGCAAGCCGTTTAAGCACACTTAATTAGAGCCAGGCGCAACAGACACCTTCAACAAGATAGCAATCGCAAGCGCTTATGCTCGTCGTCCGGCAAAATGAATTGTCTTTGTTGCCCGCTCTTTTCATAAAGCATTAGGTCCTTATCAGCCCGGCAACATAGCTTACTAATTAGGAACGTGACCAGAATATTTTGGGAAACAGGACAGGCTATGCAATGTGTTTCATCGATCGCAGGCAGACTCTGAGGCACCGCTGAAAATGAAGTTCGGCTGCGTTTTGCTCACTAAGTGGACACCAGGCGCAATTTGACTTTTGCTCGGATCTTCGCTGCCGCACAAAATAGCGCCTTCTCAGGTTACTTCGCTAGTCCAGGGACGGCCCAACATTTCCGCGCCGCTAATACAGCGTTGCAGCTGCCTGGTGGCGTCTCAAGCATGAGATCACATGGGCACGTCCCATCATATGGTGACGCTTATGAAATCATATGAAGCTTTTGTAAACGCCATATGATGTCTAAAATGACACGTCACCACCACTTCGTTCACTAAAACCTTCACTGTTGCAATCTTTCGGCTTAAGAAGAAAAAGTTCATGATGACGGTGTTGTGGCATTGATCATGCAGGGGTCCAAGACAAAACAGCTACACCCTCACAATCCAGAGCTCAGGAATCATCTGATTTTCTTCTGCGCTCCTCGCCCCTGAACACCACGTTACTTTGAGCATCCTCTTATGACTCCACGCGTGGCATCGTTGATACAAAAGGAAAGTGGCTATGACGTCAAAGAGTAATAATCTCAGCGACACTTCTGCTTCAGGTTAATTCATTTCAATGCAAGTAAAACACATTAGATCAATTGGTTGGCGAATAAACCGACGAAGCTCAATTTTATCTATACGAAGACTTTGTCAAAGCTTACAGAATAGCCTGCTGCTTAAGCACTCCTAGTTCTTGCTGCAAAGAGAGCGACTGGCGGTCCCGCAAGGTGCGAATAACGAAGTTCCAGTTGTCTGTCTTTCATTTCCAATAACAGAGCATAGAATATAACGGCAGGCATTTCTGCTGAAAGCAATAAAGATGCATGCCGGCAGCTTTAAGCATAAGCAAAAATTGGAAGCCTTCGCGGCAATATTATTTGCATATTAACATGTGGAAAGACTGTGTCTAGTTACAGATCATCACGCCTTATAGCGAGGATAATTCCTGACGAGCGCGAGTGGGGTGCGCCTGTGGTCTAAGTGTTTTTAAGGCGACTGATGATACTGATAAAAGCGTTGCACTATCTGCTAAGGTTTCATCGCGCAAAACTTAGATGCATCTCTTTATTAGCGAACCGTACAGCATAGCCTCTGTGCTGAGTTAGTGAAAACAAACCAAGCCAGAACCTGCGCCACAATTTGCGGCTAGTGCAGCCACAGCACTGTCCCAACTCGGCCGAGTGTTGAGGCAGTACTAGGGCTATGCTCTAGCAGTGCCAGTAACCACCTCTACATGACGAATAATTTACGTGCGTTGAAAATTATAGTAGGTGATGTGTATGGCACGTTGGGTTAAACTTTTCGAAGCTTCACGCGGGCTTTAGGCGAGGCCTTGGTGGATAGCGATGTCCGGTCTCCTGGGATCCTGTAAGCAACACTGACATCGGACTACATACGAAGGACGTTTCGGCTGAGTTGAAACTGAGCTCCTGATTGACGGATATGATTCGGCGATTTGGGCTCACCTACCGAACTCCAAAGCAACTTAGCCACTTTGTCGGGTCCCAGAACAAATAAATAAACGCAGAGTTGCTTACATGTGAGTTATATTCCGGAGAGGTTCGAACAGAGCTGGGGAGGCTGTGCGAAAAACGTTGTTCCTCAGGTTTCTGAAAACAAAAACAAAACAAATAGCAAACAAACATTTCTAGAATTTCCTCAAGCGCTACCACAAAAAGCTAAGCTAAAACCACCATAATTCATTGAAGTACTTGGTAGGGCAAGGAACTATTCACTCTTGTCTCTTGTGGCTCTTAGTAGAAGCTTCATAGCAGACTGGTGACGAACGACTTCCAAATCTTGGCTTTCAAGGAAACTTTGAGGAATACAAGGATACTAATAATGTAAAAACAATACTGAAGGGCATGGCGGACGTAGTGCCACCGCAATGCAATCCTCCCGGTTTATGAATTTGGAGAATTTTTCGTTTGTGGATGTTTCTGACCGACATTTGCTCCAACAAATTGATTCTACATTCTTTCTGCAACGCGTAAAGTTTTTTGCCTATAATGGTGCTGGTGAATGTAAAGATAGCTGTGCGCAATTGCAAACACAGAAAGACGACTGCGCAGTGCCGTGTGGCAAGGTCCATTGGCACTACCCTGTCGGTCATTAAACTACAGATTAGATTTTTTGTTTTTTGCATCTTTTTTTTTAATTAGGACCCCTTGTTTTAATGTTTATTTAGAATCGGATTGTTAGGTTTCCTACGCATAATAATTTTTACTACCAGTCGATCATCAGATTCTTTTCTTTCGGTGATAAATTGTGGTTCCGGCGCGGTCAAAAGTCTGAGTTGGTCTTGTCCGCTTAGTAAACCTGACCATTCGATTTACTGGTAATTAGCGCAGAAATCGTCGATAATTACTGGCAAAGCACTAATAACAGTGCCTAACCACCAAAAGAAATTCTCTTTCCAACAAAACAGTAAAAACAACCAACGAAAGAGGAATGATAAGTAGGGGTGTGCGAATATTCGAAGTTTTCGAATATAATTCGAATATTATATATTTAGTATTCGTATTCGATTCGAAATCCAAGAATTCGTGTTGTCTCGAATATTCGACACGACGCGAATATTCGTATCTAGCCGAATATTCATTGTGAGCACCGGCGTTCATTTCGGTCCGCAAGCCCTATCGACAAGGACATAACAACAATGCGGCGCCCAGCGCAATGCGCATGGACCTCCCGGGCCATGCCGTAGCTGACCGCGCTGGTGAGCTTCTTTGTGTTTGCACGAAGTACCTCGCAATACGTGCCAGTTCCGTGCCAAGTGAGAGAGAGGGCATTTTCTGTGGCTGGAGGAGTCGTTTCAGCTAGAAGGGAACTACTTCTGCCTGACCATGTGGAGCAGCGGGTTTTCCTTCACGACAACCTTTTATGTTCATCCCAGACACGCGCGTTCGTGCTGATGGCAAGCTTGCCTTAATCAATGCTGTGTACCAGCCATCTTTTCTGATATTTCCCCTCTTCTAAGAATAATGTTCGAGACTGATACTTTTTGTGCAGCCACACACACCTTTCGTGTTCATTTAATCGTCGGTAGTTGAACTGTGATGTTCTTGGGTGCTCAAATAAATGTTTTGTAGGGGTTAAATGCGTCTGTCCCTGAATATTCGATATTCGATTCGATATTCGGAGCCAATTATTCGTATTCGATTCGTATTCGAAGAATTTGATATTCGCACACCCCTAATGATAAGTAAAAGGAATGAAAACGCCAGTGGAAGTTGATTTCTGGAACATGTGCTGGCGTGTTATAGCTGTGGTGGTGAGCGTAAAACATCACGTGGTCTGCGTGCTGATGATAGCGATAGAACTGCCGCTTTAATATTGCGTGAGCCGGAACGTCGCGCCTTTTCCTGACTTTAGTGAATAGCTTCCAGTCTCCTTATAAGCAGTGGACAGAGCTACTTGAGTTATTAACTGCCCTAAGCGGGAAATGAGTGATGAGTGCTGCGCTAGCAGACATATTTTGACAGTGTGGAGCCTCTCAGCCTGTTAAGGCATGCAAGGCAGCGGAACGATACCTCAAAATGCAAAACTGTGCTACTTAATAAAACGGTACGCCATTCCACCACGTCGCTACAGCTAACGCACTTCGTTTATTTTTTCTTGTGACTGAGTGCAAGATCGACGTCTAACTGTGGCGCGTATATTAAGAGTACTGACCTTTTTCAGTTAAAACGGAATTTAAAAAGCTGAATTAGGCACAATTTTTTCGTGTTTTTTTTGTTTAAAACCTGAGGTCCAACCCCTATATATTGCCGGAACGGAAACTCCTGCAAGACATGGCTAAAGTCATTTGAGTGGTTCTGTGTAAGATACTTTGCGATTTCAAAGTTGTTTTTTATATATAATAGCTCTGCCTCGGGAACCCAAGCAGCATTCAGTTCCGCTGAAGAACTTCATGAACACTTTTACCATACCGAAGTGAGAAGAGACCGGTGTTCCGTTCACAAATGGTAGTAACTTTCAAATCAGAGGTGGTTGCAAGCAATCGGCGAACAATTATTTCTTTGGCACTGTGTTTCCATGCCATGGCTCCACGTCCTAACCGCAGTGCGGCAGCAAAAGAGGTCATGTGTTCGATTCTCAAGCGTCGTTTGTGGCACACTGCGTTTTCGCTCATGCAGAAAAACGCGCTCAAAATGAATAACTGCTTTCATTCTTGGAGAGCGCTTTCAAACTAGAGCCTTACAGTGATTCGATGTTGGCGAGCGGCTTGAAGGTGTCATCAGGCATGTCATCGATTCTGTTGCCTTCGAGGTCTCTGCGGGAAAGAACGTGGACACGAGTTGACGTTCTTGCTGTGTCATTGCGAGTTAAGAGCGGCAAACAAACATCATACAGATGTTTCAAAGTGAGTGTCACTGTCAGTGCCTCATTTGAATCTTTTGGGTCGAAAAGCTTTTGCTTGAAGAGAGGTACTCACAATGTTCGGAGGCTTCCTAGGTTAGTGAATGCTCCACTCACGTCAGCTATCTTATTGTAAGCCAGGTTCCTGTGTCAGCCAGAAAAAAAGAAAACAAAAAGAATAAAAGAAGATCCTCGAATCTTGTCGCGTAATTCCCGAGTCCCACTGCACTCTCATCAGGGACCTAGCGTTCTAAGCTGTTTCCTGTAGTAGAGTTAAAATCACTCCAAGTGCTTTTTTAGAGCTTTTGCAACATCGATTTTAAAGTGTGAAAAATTACAAAACGCATCATGTACAGACTGAAGTCATACCTTCGCTCCAGGCCTCGCAGCACGACCGGTGCGCCAAGTATTTCAGTGCGTGTCATATTTTCTGGCGCCTTAAGTGCTGTATAGCATTCCTCTCGGTAGTATTTTTTTTTTGTATTACGTGCTAGATGTATACCACCGGTTTCTCTCAGCCCCGGCTCTGTCCTCTAGAAGCACCATTTTCCTCTTGCCGAAAACCAGGGCACGTACCAGCTAAGGTTTCACTGAACCATTTCAGTAACGGCCTTTGAATTGTTTTCACCCTATATCCCATTATTGCCTTTGCCTGCAAAAACTAACACATGAAGCATCTCCACTTCGGTAAGTCTCGTTCTGTGTCGTTACAACTAACGTGCCATAACGTCACACTGTCAAGCGTGAGCTGGCTTATGATGAAGAACCCATTGTTATGCATCTGTTAGCAGCCTTGTAACAAGTGGAGAGCATAAGTGGAAAGCTACTGCGTTAATAACGAATAGTAGAGGAAAGCATGGTATACGCAGAAGCGGCGTATAAAATAGTCTGTAGCATGGAAACTCGTAGCACATGCTTCAACAAGAGCGCCTGGCGTCCATGCAACATGCTGATAACAAAGCGCCAACTTTTTGCTTCTCATTCCCGTCGGCAGGTCGAGGACACAGAAAAAAAATTTCTGTAAGTTTTTAATTATTTTGCGGAATGAGGTGAATACGCATTCTGGGTTGTCCTAGCCCAAAGTACTGAAACACTTTTTGCCGCAGATTTTCCTCCATAAACTATCCAAAGGCAAACTCCTACTGACAGCTCAATTTCTACCAATGCTACCATTGCTGGTAGCTGAGTCTAGGTAATTACCGTGGTCAGATACGCATGGGGCACTAATGAATTCCATGAAATATTCTGCACTACGCCTACGCTTCCTATTTTGTTTAGGGAAATGTGAATAAAATTTTGAGAAAGTTAGCGGCAGTAGCCCTGCAGTGCAACTGCGACTTTTTTGGTGGCTTACACGTGATTCGTTTGACTTTTAATTAAAGTCATCTTTCATTGTTTTTTTCATGCGTTAGTGACATATTCCGTTGCTTTCTGAGCATGGTAAAGCCGCTTAGTGTTCAACCGATATCTTACATAGCTTACATAGCGTATCAATATCCGGAATTTAGGACAGGTGCTTCAGTCGGAGAAGTAGCATTTTTGGTACAAGTAATTGTACAGATCTTTATCAGACATAAGGGATAGCCCATAGCCAGTGCCCGCTAAGTCGAATAGCCTAGAGCACTTCAATGACAGCCACTCCGCCATTCTCCGCCTTTCTCACTCGTCGCGAATGACGTCAGGGCGGTATTTTTAGATATTCACAGCCATGCGCCGCGTGGAAGCAGGCATGTAAACTATAGATGCACTTGTCCCAAATGCCCGGTAATGATATCGGTCGTGGTGACTAAGAGACATTTGCGTTAGGCTGCTGATCCGATGTCGTGATTTCGATCCCGCCCGCGAGGACCAAATTTCGCTACAGGCGATGTCAACGCCCGTTAAAGGACCTCATGTGATATAAATTATGCCGAAACCTTCCACTTCGGTGGCCCTCATTGCCCAAGTCAGCTGGTCTCCCGCGCACGTCAAAAGTACTCGAGTCTTTACACATCTTATTGTGTTTGTTTTAGAAACACTAAAAGTTTAAACAAAGGGCGTTTATCAAAAATGACCACAATTCATGGACGTTCTGGGTTATAAAACGCAATTCTTGAAGAATCTAAAGCTCTAATCACTTTTTTTTCCAGCCGCTTTAAATAGGCCAGGGACTAAGCTTTCCATTCCTTAATGTGGTGTTTGCCAAAACAAAGAGGAAAATATTTCGAAATTCACATTTCCACGACACGATTGGTTATATTCACTCTCCAGAGCTATAATCCTTGCGCATAATGAGCTGCGTAGCATTATACTAGTGGATATAGAGTTGCGCAAAGCCCCTTTGTGGCAAAGGGCAGTTAGGAGAGTGTGTTGGCTCCAGGAGGTTGACTTAGACGGTAAAAACGTAGAAGTGAAGAAAAGCATCTTCACCACTGAAATATTTCTTTCCTGCTCCGTCAAGGCTTATAGATAGAAGCGAAGAAAAGCATCTTCGCCACTGCAATATTTCTTTCCGGCTCTGTCAAGGCTTATTGAAAGTGCGTGGTGTTGTCATCGCCGTTCATGATCATTTTTGCAACCCACTAGCCGCTCGGTCTTTACACGCGAACGAAATAAAAATTACGCTACACTGTTTCGCACACATACATGCTCATTAAAGTTACGACATGGCAGCGTTGCGTTTCAGCTCTGGGCTAGGATGCGACGCTTACGTTCATGTGGGCGCATTGGCTTGTAGTTGTGCAGAGACATAACGGGTAATCGTGTCGGGAGGTTCTCAATTTTGGACAATTTTCTTCTTTCCTTCGACAAATTTCACAGTAAACAATGGAGAGCTGAGCACTTCTTCAGTTTGAGGCTGGTAGAAAAAAAAACGCAATTTGAGCTGTAGTCTTCCAAAATCGTGTTTTTCCAACCGAGAAGTGTTCAAAATTTCGGTCGTTCTCATAGACCGCCAATGTTGAAACTTTCATTAGTCGTGGAACAAACATTTGTAGCGGTGCCAAGGAGCCGGTATGTACTATAAGTGAGGGAGACCACCTGGAATTTATATCTGTCGGTTTGTGGTTTACGGTTTGTGGGGTTAAAAGTCCAGAGTGGCTTAGACTATGAGGGTCCGCTTACGAAAGGAATTCGTGTAATTTAGAGAACCTAGGGTTCTTTAGCTTGCGCTGATATCTAAGAGTACACGGCCCCTTGCATATCACCTCCATCGAAATGCGACTGCGGCGACCGGTATAGAGCCCTCGTCTTTCGGGTCAGCAGCCGAGCACTATTACCACTGCCCCTACGCGACGGCTACTAAATCTGCTTGAGGAGCCCACTCCGTTCGCTGTAAGTTAAGATATATTGCAAAATTGGATGGTAAACAGCTGTTTTACTCTCACTGGTTACATAAGCTCTTGCACTATGAAAGCCTATCACCACCAGTAGTCGTTGACAAAAGAATAGCTGATTTGGTAAACCAATGTAAAGAAACAGTTCGATGGTCACTGCCCACGGGTGACCATCGGTGATACAATGGGTAAAAGCTTTCGCCTGGACTGGTGCTCATGTCGACTGGCTTGAAACACTTGAAAAATTTGATTTCATCTTTCGCAGAAGAAAGTTACCTTGTGCCATAAAATTTACCATCATCATCAATGTCAAGCAGCTGATAGCCTCACTAGGAGTCTGTATGATCGAGCGTTCGCTTCCACCGTCTACTTATTTTTTATTCAGTTGAATAGCCCCAATGAATCGCCATGCGCCAAGTGGTGCAGTTCAAATGAACTAGCTCGCTATCTCCGATTCCAGGCAATGACTTCATTTGTGCAGCACCCCCATAACGCGGCTCTTTTTGCGGCTCTTTTTGAAGAGAATGAGAAGGATCATGCCGGTGAAACGTGTACAGGCTTGATGCATGATGCATAAGCGTGATGCACTGAAGGAGGAAAGCGCCCGAACGACTGTAGGAGCCAAGACGAAGAGCGTCGAAGGGGAGGGATACCAAGGGCACGCGCCGTCCTAGCCTATCGAATCTACCAAAATTGCATACGGGATACGGACCCCGCACACCGTTACCTTATATGGGCCCCTGCTCATCAGGGGTTGGCAGGAAACGAGGCAGCAGACGCAGCCGCCCGCGCGCTCTCTCACCGGGCTGTTTTCTCCTCCCCACCTGATCAGAAACCCGATTTTAATCCGGTCTATACATTCAAATATATTACAACCTACTATAAAAATAGTCATCGCCTTTACCCTAGCCCATGTAAAGGCCTGAAGAAGGCGGATGCGCGGCTCCTTCTCCGTCTTCTCACCAATACATTGCTCTGCCGGGCAGCGCTAGAACATTTTGACCCCTTCTTTAGCGGCAGCTGCCCACACTGTAGTGCTATGTCTTCTGACACCTATCACATGGTGTGGGCCTGCCCCTCCAACCCCGCTATTCCCCCCATCCCCAACCCAACCCGGGAGGACTGGGAGGCGACCCTGCTCGGCTGCCACGACTTACAGGCCCGACAAGCCTTAGTCGGGCGCGCCCGGGTGGCGGCCACCGCCACTGGGGTCCCATACTAGGGACCTCCACCTAGTGTTTGTAAGGATCGGTTCCTTACGGGCTGATCCAAACATACCTCCTGTCCCTTCTTAATAAATATTTTCACCACCACCACCACCGTCCGAAAGCAGCCGATGCGCGTTGCAGAACCGTAGTGCAGAACAGGAGATACAAAACGAAAGAAGGGCAAGGCGCGAGCTTGGCTTAGAGTGTGTGTCGGGTGAGGCGAAAAACAGAAGCGTAGCTCTGACGTATTCTTGTGAAAGGAAGAAGAAACGCGTGGAAGCTGAAGAAGGAAACGTGAGCGACATGGGAGCGGAGTCTGCGCTTGTGTCCCGCTCCAAACACATGGTGCCATGTTGTGTGTGGTTGTGAAGTAAGCTCTGAGATCACCGACAGTACGACAGAAGCAACTTCATCCTGGTGGGAGTAGGGTGAGGGGTAGATGGACACGTGGTGACGACAACGCGTTGGCTGCCGTTCCTTCCAGGAGCAAAACAAGACCCAGTGAAGAAACGGCTGCAGGGAAAACGGACAGCGGAGTCCGTAGAGGAAAGGAAAGAGAACGAGCAGGAAGGGCAACGATTCAAGTGCAAAAAAAGTGAGAAAGCGAAAACCATGTCTGTGCTTGAACTGCAAACTTGAACAAGTGTAACGAAACCAGCGGAATACCAGCAATCGTGGAAACGGTTCATGCTCTCGCATTCTCGTCGGATCGACCATTGATCGCAACGTATTTTTTCTCTCCAGAAGAGGAATGAAAATGTGTCCAGCATAAAACGAAATATGTGATTGGGTAAATCTGTATTTTCTTTGTTAAAAACTGGTCACTATTGTAAACTGCTCCTTTTTTCAGTGCATATGGCATTTTCTTTTCGGTCTGAATATTATTAGAAGCCTACAGGGAATGAAATAAGTTGGATGACGAAATCATTCCTCTTTCTGGCGCTGGAGACTTACACTGTGTGCGCTGTAGATTTTTGTTTCGATTATTTATAGCCGGTTTGTACGTCTGTAAGAGGTTTTGATTGTTTTATGTCTGCGCCTGCAATCTCTTCTACTCTTCTAGATTGCGAATAAATTGGAGTAGTCTTATGTACTTTTTGTCCCATTCTCGAGTAAAGACCGATGGCTTTTTAAGCGTGTAGTCAATCATGATCAACAAGGAAGACGAAACCACACGGTCTATATGCACCTTCAAAGCGCTGTAAAAAGGGCAAAATAAGTGGTGAATAGCATTTTATGTCATTTACGTTTTCACAATCTACTTCAATTTCCTCTAACCAAAAACTTTTACTTACTACCCTCTGCCCCGAAAGGCCTTTGCGCAACTCTCAAGCCAATAGACAATGATGTGGAGCACGTTAAGAACGGCTTCCAAGTAACATGAAATATTGCGAACGTCTCTCTGAGGCCTGCCCAAGCGAGAATTGAGAGGTAGATTTTTCTTCACTACCGCCCCCCGCTCTCAATCGCATACCGTGCTTCTCTCAATTTTCTCAATCTAAATTTTCCATCTCAATTTTCTCCAGCCTTAAATTCACCCGAACGGTATTTGCGCAATAATCACTGGAGAAACATAACACTGTGGAGCATAATCGTGTCCTTCATGAGCAGGATAAATTCGCCACCGCAAAATTTTTGCTTCCGGCGAAGTGACAGCCATAATTTTGCGCTCCTACGCTCCCTTACTGTAGTGCCGGAGCCCACATTTCGCTCGCTGGCCTCTCTGGAAACCAGCGCTGCGCGCTCGCCGTCGCTCAAAGCAGGCCCAGACTCTCTCGGACATGTCGCGGCGTGCAGCGTGAATCATCCCGCCCCGCCGGCGCCAACGCGGACCCTTCCTTCTTCCCTCCTCACCGTCGGTGCGAACTCCTCCGACGCTTCGTCGGCCGTCGCCTCTCGACCATTGGTCTAATTTGAGCGGTGGCCAGTACCGTGACCTGATTGGAGGATTTGAACTGCTGGCTGCCGCAACCGACAGCGGCGGCTTTAAAAACGGAGCCGCGCTCAACTCGCGCAGCAGACGGGCAGCAGAAGAGCTTTCGCGCCGGAGCTACGCTCGCCGCCGGGGCCGCCCTTCTTCTTTGTGCTAGCCCGTGGTGCTCTTGGCCCTTGTATCATGTAAAAGCCCTTGTACATAGTGTACATCAAAGTCATTTGACTCACCGTCGCCTCGACCGTTTCTTGGCTCAGACTCCCAGTCCCAACATTACTAACCATGCCGCATCTTGAGGGGCTCCACAGGTTTTCTGCACACTCCGTCTCATTACGCCTCTTCCCACAAGATAATCGATCATTCGCGTCTTGTTGTTCCCGTGGCATCTGAGTGGCTGGCGCAAGTAAGGCTAGGACACGGGCGAGTGGCTTCGGTCTCGTGCTGCAGCCTCAAAGCGATGGCTGCTGTTCTCGGGAGTGAAGAGCCGGTCGATAAGTTGAACATATTGATTAAAGATTCAGCCGTAACGGTTGCAGCGCACCATTCATTGTAAGGATAAATTAGGCACCTTGGGGAGAAGCGACGCATGCCGGCTGCTGCTAATGTCTTGGGCGCTCTGATCACCTTGGGCCATACCCGTTCCCGGCCAGGCGAACTCATGCCGGCGACAACGGACTAAAAGAACCGCATCAGATCGTTTACAAGCATCGTAGTTCTTAACTGACATAAAACTAAGGCTCAACACCCAACGCGGAAAACCCCACAGATGAAAGAAAAAAATATTGTGCCCTTAAGCGTTGTGAGCCCAGCGCAACACAGACGGCGCCGAGCAGCGGCTCTGTTTTGTCTTCACTGCGCTGCCGACGCCGACGGTAAGGCTGCCAGTATACATGTCGCATAGAATTGGATCGCTTCAGTATGGATGGAAGGAAACTCTTGGGAGGCGGTGGAGCGAACGCGGCTTCGGCCGCTTATCTGTGTTTTCAGCCAGCATCCGCTGCGGCGGACGCGGTTGCTGCGACGCGCGTCTTTTCTTTCCTTTTCTTTCTTTCCTCTTATCTTTGAAATCTCGTCTATCTGCACATGGCAGCGGGGGTGGCTCGGCTGTAGCCAGTAGGCAGGCCCGTGCACTTTCCTTTTCATACTTCTCTCAGTCACAACAACAACAACTCTTGCGCTCTTGGCAACAGGCGAAGCTTGGCGACTTCTGCGACATGTGCTTGCGCTGCAGCTAGAACTCTGAAATTGACAGACGCTGGGGACGCGACGCGACGCAGGATATGAACGTCTGCTGAGAGAGCGCATCAGCGACAGCGTTCGGAGAGAGAGAGAGAAAATAAACTTTATTTATAGTCTTTGAAGAGGAAGGCTCTCTTCTGGCGCAGGCGGCCTACTGCCGCTTGGTGGCCTTGATCTCTTGGATCTCGGCGACCTGGTCAGCTCTCTCTGTGAGCAACTTTTGCTGCCACAGGTCCGAGCTGCGCAGCGCGGTCTCCCACTGCTCCTCTGTGGTTATTCCGCTTAAAGGGTTTTTACTGCAGGCCCACATGTTGTGGTTAAGGTTAGCATACTTTCCGCAGGTTTTGCATTGTGCAGAGTATATAGAGATCGTTACTAGCGTGTCATCAGTCGCGAATTCCGCATTGTATGCAAGGTGGCCGCTTTCCGGAGGGAGAACGCACTGCTGGCAAGCTTGATCACGAATGTCAAGAGCTTCTTGACCGTGCCAATAAAAAAAATGACCATGATCTTGGTTAGACCATATGCGAATTAGGTGCTCTAGTATTTCAGTTCTCATTCCCCCGTGGGTTGTTGTCTACCTTATATTCATAGATTACTGGGAGTCCGCATAACACTCGTGGCGGCGTGGTGGCAGGTTATGTCGACGTCACAAGGTCATGTGACTCAGGTGATCCACCTGCCACTAAGCTGGGTCGTAGGCAGCCACCCAGCACTTAATTGTCGCAGACAGACAGGACAAACACAGGCGAAATCGTCGAGTGGGAGCTGTAGTGCTCGCGAACAAAAATCCTCTCAGAAGCAACCTCGGTGTCGAATGGGCCAGCTAGATCCCGTGACCTTGTGACGCCTTCACATCCTGCTCACACAGAGGGCCCGCATAGACAAATGCGAAGCCGCTGAGTGGAAGCTGTAGTTCTAGCCCACAGAAAAAAAATCTAACCTGAAGGAAATGCCCTAAAATTACGCACAGAAATAAAAGCTGCGAGGAGTTCACGGCTTAAAGTGATGCGACGGCTTTCGATGGGGGAGAGCTTCCGCGAACACTAGCGGCTGCCACGATCTGTCAAGGCACTGCTGTAAGGCGGCTCCAACTGCCATATCAGACGCGTCCGCCATCAGGCAGAGTGGAGCATCAGGTCTAGGGTGACAAGAAGGACGGAGCCAGCGAGATGAGTTTTAATACCTCCCAATCCGTATCCGCATTCCATGTAATGGGAGCGGAATTTCTCATGTGGCCGCACAGTAGATAAGTGGATGGATCAGCATAGTAAAACAACCAGAATTGCGCGAATAGAAGTTCCAGTCACTGGAATTGCTACAGCAATGGAAACTGATTGGAAGTGGTCAGACGCCGTGACGACCAACATGGTTTCCAAGAATTTCAAAATTAGACACGCTGAGCGTACACTTGGCCTTGTTGACGAACAGGCCGTATTTGGAAAGGCGTGTGAAGAGATGCCGGAGGTGGCAACGGTGCCAATCTACGTCGCGGCTAAAGATGAAGCGATCATCGATATACGCAAAGCAGAACGTAACACCTCGGGTAGTGAGTGTGTCAGCGAACCACTTGATAGTTTGAACGGCTGTGCGTAAGTCAGATGGCATCCGCAGGTATTAAAAACAACTAAACAACATTATGACGGCACTATATGGTGATTCGCTATGGCGAGGTCTATGTTCGGAAAAAAAAGGGTTGCTCCATGCAGTAGGGCCTTAAAGTTCGCGATGTTAGTAAAGAGGTAGCGGTCGGAAATGGTGGCGTTGTTGAAAGCGTGGTAGTCACCGCGGTGCAGCCAGTCACTTGGGGACTATTTGGGCACAAAGTGGAGGGTAGACGCGCAAGGAATTAATAGTCCCGCCCTCTTCGACTTCTTCATGGCGTCTCCTATACTGGCATCCGCGCCACACAGCCCCTTATTGCACAGCATTTCGGCTAGCCGGCATCAACAAGGACGTTCGTTTGTGGACCCGCAGTTGTTTGGCTTGCCAGCAGTCCAAATCCATCATCATACCCTTTGTCTCTTCATGGCTCCATCACACCACCTTCGGAGCGTTTAGAGAGGGTTGATTTTGACATCTTGGGACCACGGCCACTATCTGACGGTACCTCACGTGCATTTACCGTTTTTCTAGGTTGTGATATATTTGTCGATGCTAGAAGCGTGTCCCACCAGGCATCGGATCCAGGATCACCGCCGCATTGCCGAAGGAGGAAGGAAACGTGGGCCGGAGACGGGGAGTAGGGGAAGTGAAGGAAAAACGCTTTATACACTTATTTACATTATTTACATAGAGCGGGACTGAGAATGGCTCTCAGTGGAAGGGGAACGTCTTCGTCAACCGTAGTCGACTGGGGCTAGCAGGCTTTTTTCGGCCACACTCACGGCCGAGTTAAATATCGTTCGGTTTCCCCAGATCCCTGGCTGGGGAATAATGGTCGACGAACACTGTCCAATCGGATGGACCGAAGGGGACGTTCTTGTTACCGCCCACGGCTGGGCAGGTGCGGGTTTTTTCACTCTCTCGCAGCTGGTTGATGAGAGGAGGAGATGCTGACCCATCCAGCGCTGCGGGATAGGAATCTCCCGAAGTCCTCCAGCAGGTGGATAAACTTGCTTCCCCGCCGAATGCCCAGAACGCGAGTCAATTCTTCAATTATCCGCCAGCGTGACCGGCGCCGGCTCGTCGCCTTGGTGTGGTCGCTCGGACAATAACTCCGGCGCGTCCCTGGCCTTCGCCTCTATAGTGGTCACCTCCGTTCAAGGAATTTCGCTGGGTTTACTGCTGACAATGGCCCATGAAATTCCTGCTACACTAATCCGCTGAGGCTCGCAAGGGGCATTCCAAGCATCCCACTTCCCACCGCCGTCGCGGGGTTGTCGGCCTCGATGAATGTTCACGGTAGCTGCTTGATCGGGCCCACGTGGTCCGAAGTGGACACAGGTGTGACGGGAACACACAAAGAGAGTTAAGGGGGGGGGGGGGGGGGTAGAAACACAACAGCACGTCCGCCGCCCGAAGAGGTCTCGTAGTGGTTGCAGCCAACGCTGCTGCGCGCAGAGACCTGGAGTTGTGTCCGTTCGGCTTTTGGTCACAGCTGGGCCCAAAGGTTCTTCTTGCTTCGTTGACAACTGTAACGGTCTCAACCAGCAAGGTACACAGCCCAACAAGCAGAAAGCGCCAAACCGACTTTAAGAACTGCCAAGCTGTTTTCGGTCGACAAAGTCTGTTTAGAGAAAATGAGCTGTCGCGTGAAATTTACGTCCTCCTCCGAAAGTTCCCAAGTTTGACCAAACCAGAATACAGAGAGCTTGTTTAGCCAAAAGGGAAAAATTTCCTAAAATTTTGGGGGGGTGCCGTAGCACGGTGTATGTCACAGAAAGCCACCGCCCGTGAGAGCACAAAGGGAAGGTGGAGCGGCTGAACACACATACAAAACAGACAAAAATGATTCCCGCTAAAGCAAAAAACAAAATACAAATTTGCATAGCGGAATAACGTCCGTGGAGTCAGGAAAGGGCATTACACGGAAAGCTTCGGCTGAGGCCATCAGCGTTTCCATTACCTCGCACTTTACTGCAACGCATGTAAACTGAGTCCGGCAATGCCAATCTCCAAAATTTCGCTCTCATTTCGCATAGGAGAGTGTAATGAACAAAAGACAAAAAAAAAAAACAAGCATTAAACTCAATATGAGATTATGCGTCATATCCGCCCCTTGCGCGGCCGCGGTCCGACAGCTGCTTTAGCAGATGAGACATTGCATAATGCTAGGAATTTCAGCTTGCATTTCTGTACAGGAGAGTTAAATGAACAAAAAAAAACAAGCATTCAACTCAAGACGGGATTATTCCTCGAATCCGTCTGCAAACGGCGTTGCGATCAGAGGAATTTACTGGTTCCTATTTTTCAGCCGCCCCCTGCGCGGCCGCGGTCCGATAGCTGCTCTAGCAGGTGCAACAGGACACAAGGCTAGGAATTTCAGCTTGGGACCCTTAACTGTTCCTCGTCCAAGTCTCGCGGTTCTGAAGTTTGGCTGACGCTCAGAAAGCAGAATGCGAGAAGGGAACGGACGAGTGCGAATGCCGTGCCAGCGTATCCGTCTCTCTCGGATCGGGTTCGCGCGTTGCGTCCTCTTGGCTTGTGTTCCCACGGGGCGGGTGCGAACTCTTGAGCACCGAGGTGCCAAATTGGGGCGGCTACGCGGTTCGGATTTCAGTCGAGCAGTTAACAAGGGCCGCACTTTCCCCTTAATTAACTCTTCCCGTTTGGCCACCTCTATACGCTGCCGCTCTGTGGAAACCCTCGCTGTTGGTTTGCGGGGTGCGTCACTAGCCATCGCGGAACCGTCACAGGTTAAGTCGTCGGCGTTCGCCTCATTTCCAATTTGTGATCCAGCCTGCTCTGGATCACTACCGTGAGAGTTTATAAGGGTTACAGGGTCACGTTTGCCCTCTTCACCCGCGTGCTCTGCTGGCGCTGCGAATTCTGGAGCCTTCGAACCGGTGAGGACCTGCGCAGCGTTATCTCCAAGACTAAGGCCCTTTTCTTTGGGCAGCCTATCCAAGCGATTTGGGAAAATCGAGGGATGCTGCATAGGCAGGTCTTGGGAGACGGCTGCCTCGGTCAGACGCAGCTCGAGCGGGCTCTCGATCGCGACGCGGGCAGTAAGTTGGTCGTGTTGGATACCTTTCCTATCCTTATACTGGCGGTACAGCAGGCCAGAACGGAGCTGGAAAGGTATGTTCTTCCGTGACACACCTATGTGACTTTGGTGACTCAAGTTGCGTAGATTTTGGTCTTTCTCTTGCTCAGCGGTGAACGTTTCTCTGTCCACACGAAGGAGCTCAAGAAAGCCATCCGAGTGGGGCAACACAAGATCGGTATTCACTTCCTCACCTAGCCCCAGCTCATCACTTGCGCCTGATTCGGAAGACTCACTATCGCCTGCACTACTATCGGTACTCTTTACCCCTGTGCTAGAGGTGAGTAAGTCCTGGGCTGGCTCGTCATTAGGTAGCGCGGAGCCGTCACGGGTAAAGTCGCCGGCGTTCGCCTCATCGCCAGTTTGCAATAAAGCCTGCTCTAGCTCATCACCGTGAGAATTTACAGGCTTCGGGCTTACAGGTTCAGGTTTGCCCTCTTCAACCACGTGCTCTGCTGGCGCCGCGACCTCACGAGCCTTCGAAATGGTAAGGACCTTCGCAGCGTTATCTCCAAAACAAAGGCCTTTTTCTTGGGGCAGCATATCCAAGCGATTAGAGAAAATCGAGGGATGCTGCTTAGGCAGGTTTTGGGAGACGGCTGCACCGGTCAGACGCACCTCGAGCGGGCTCTCGATCGCGACGCTGCCAATGGGCAAAGACACGCTGGTTTCAGTGGAGCATAACTCATTTTCGGGTGTTTGGTCGCGAGCGGCTGTCGTTCCCTGATCGTTGAACTGATCATGGTTTCGAGGCAGCGCTGAGACGCATTCCTCGCTTACAATAGAACTTGCAGTTGCCGCTTTCAGCGCGCGACTGCTTTCTGGAGGACTACATTTTTGCTCTGCGCCTACGCCTTTCTGGGTTGCAAGGAAAATCTGCGCGGCATCGCGCTTTTCAGCTAACGCCGCGCTCTGGCTTGGAGCGCCACAGTCGCTGTCAGGTGACAGACAACGACGCTCTGTGCCGCAGATCATCACATCAACTTCCCGACTGCCACTGTTCTTCTGAGCAACTACATTGTGCGTAGCTGACCAAGCGGGGCTCTTTGGCTGGTCGCTGACGCACTGATGGGGGCGCTGCTCGCTGCTATCACTTCGGATTTTAGACTCGGTCTGTACACGAATTCTGAAGTGTCGGAAGAGGGCACTTTTCGCTTTGTCGTAGTTTCTGGCATCCTCATCGGACAGTCGCGCTAATACGGCGCTGACATCGCAAGGAAGGATGGCCAGCAACATCATTGACCATTCGCCCTGATCTAGTTCTTCTTCCGCACATATCTGTTCAAAACTCGCGAGGAACGTTCTGAAGCTCTCGCCTCTCTGAAAAGTCCGCAACCGATCTCGGGCCCTTTTCCGTCTGAGAAATTGAGTCGTACGTATGAGCTCCTGCTGCTCTCGTTTACGTAGTTCCTCGAGCTCAGCGCGTCTCTTACGGCATTGCTCCTGCCATTCTATTTCAACCCTGTCGGCCTTCTCCTTGCGCTCTTTTTCAATCCTGTCAGCCTCCTTCTTAGCGGCTTCCTTGCGGTAAAGGCGTTCTTTTTCAACCCTGTCGGACTCCTCCTTGCGTTCCTTTTTAACCCTGTCGGCCTCCTTCTTAGCGTTCCTGATTCCCTCCTGAATGACTTCCCAGGTCTCCAAAATTTTGTCACCCTCCTTAGCGCCACATTCCTTAATAGCCTCAATCAGCTGCGGCTTTCTGTGACTCTTCCTGGCCTCAATACCCAGCTTTTCACACAGCAACATCAACTCTGGCTTCTTTAGCTTGCTCAAATCCATGGCAACTTCCGAACGAGGACTTTCATAAAATAAGCTGCTACGTGAAATGCTTAAGCGAGCACGTGCAGAAAAACAATCTACAGGTAGTGATAAATTTCCAGAGTTATCAAGCCTGGCAGATTCTTAAAGAAAGTCAAGCGCTCACCACTGCTGAAGCCAGGACCAAGCGTGGAAGATCCCACCGCTGCCAACCAGTTGATATATTTGTCGATGCTAGAAGCGCGTCCCACCAGGCATCGTGTCCAGGATCACCGCCGCATTGCCGAAGGAGGAAGGAAACGTGGGCCGGAGACGGGGAGTAGGGGAAGTGAAGGAAAAACGCTTTATACACTTATTTACATTATTTACATAGAGCGGGACTGAGAATGGCTCTCAGTGGAAGGGGAACGTCTTCGTCAACCGTAGTCGACTGGGGCTAGCAGGCTTTTTTCGGCCACACTCACGGCCGAGTTAAATATCGTTCGGTTTCCCCAGATCCCTGGCTGGGGAATAATGGTCGACGAACACTGTCCAATCGGATGGACCGAAGGGGACGTTCTTGTTACCGCCCACGGCTGGGCAGGTGCGGGTTTTTTCACTCTCTCGCAGCTGGTTGATGAGAGGAGGAGATGCTGACCCATCCAGCGCTGCGGGATAGGAATCTCCCGAAGTCCTCCAGCAGGTGGATAAACTTGCTTCCCCGCCGAATGCCCAGAACGCGAGTCAATTCTTCAATTATCCGCCAGCGTGACCGGCGCCGGCTCGTCGCCTTGGTGTGGTCGCTCGGACAATAACTCCGGCGCGTCCCTGGCCTTCGCCTCTATAGTGGTCACCTCCGTTCAAGGAATTTCGCTGGGTTTACTGCTGACAATGGCCCATGAAATTCCTGCTACACTAATCCGCTGAGGCTCGCAAGGGGCATTCCAAGCATCCCACTTCCCACCGCCGTCGCGGGGTTGTCGGCCTCGATGAATGTTCACGGTAGCTGCTTGATCGGGCCCACGTGGTCCGAAGTGGACACAGGTGTGACGGGAACACACAAAGAGAGTTAAGGGGGGGGGGGGGTAGAAACACAACAGTTGTCAGCAGCATTATACCTCTCCGCCATCAAGGGCGAAACCGTTGCTGAAGCTTTTGTTTCGTTCTTCGTGTTATGTTTCGGCGTCCCTTCTACAGTCACCTTCCATCGCAGCCAGTTCAAGTCTTCGCTTTTGAAGCACCTTGTCGCCTTGCTAGGAAGTTCGCGGATTCCCACCACAGCCCATCACCTCATTGCAAATTGCAGAGTGGAGCGTTTTCGGACCCTGAGGGCATGCTTGAAGGCGCAACCAGAAACAGCCACGTCAACAGTTTACCTACGTCTTATGTTGTTTAACCATAGGGCTGCCTGAAAGCAGGACACCAAGTGCATACCTGTCGATCTTGCATATGGTTCACCGCTGCGACTTCGCGAAAAACTGTTTGACGCTACGTCCATCTCGTCTTGTCCTGAACTCTTTGAGTGCGTACGTAGTGCAGCTGTTGTCTGCCCTGAGCAATCTTCGTGACCCGCTTCCTCCACTACAAAGACGTGCTTCCCCCTACATCCTTCCTGTCTTCGAGACAGCGACACATTTGCTTGTCCCTCGCGAAGCAGTTTGCAAGCCCTTACAGTGCCCTTTTGATGGACCTCATCAGATCACCAAGAGCCGTGATAAGATCCACACGCTTTATTTGCACGGTCGCCACGGTTCTGTGTCTACTGGCCGCCTTAAAGCAGCCATAGCCGAACGAGCGGTGCCCCTCAAACTCTCGACCATGCAACGCCTCCCGTCTCCGTTGACGTCACTTTGCCGCGCTCTACGACCCCCCCCCCCCCCCCCCCCCCCCCCACTGCTAGAAACATGGCTACAACCAGCGAACAACCATCTGTGTCATTCGCGCTCCTGCCTTTCACCGAGCTCCTGCACCGGCCTGGAGGGTGGCGGGCTGTGTAGCAGCACCCTTAGCGTTGGTAACGCACCAGGAGACGAGAAAACAAAGAGCCGCTGCTCGGAGTCGTCTGTGTCTGCGCCGAACACGCACAGTGATCTTGGTTGAACGAATCACTTTTCAGTTTTTTTATCCTGGCATCATCACTGTCAATCACTGTCTCTGCTCGCTTCGAACGCTTCTTAGTAACAGGCGCAATTTTATTTTGCACTAGAGTGTTTTACTCGTGCTGTTAATTACATCCCGTAATCATGATGTCAGCTCCATCAGCAGGCCACTAAAAACATACGCAAAAAATACAACGCTGCAACAGAATAATGACTTAAATCAAACACCGTATTGTGCAGCCCCAACGCATACTGAGCTAGCTGGCGCCCTTTCACAAGTATGCAACTAGTTTAGCAAAACAACACAGATAGGAGCATATCAACCACTGCTTGTCCTGAATAAGTACTGATGATCACTGCAGCACATATTTGGGGACCTTCTTTGCCTTGCGTGCTGGATCCTGTGAGGTCCGTGTCCAGCGGACAACAAATTTTTATCAACTGTGCTAACAGTGAAGCATGTAATCAAGGGTTCGACAGAATCCTGTCTGGCGAGGGAGAGGAATAGTGGAAAAATAAAACATACACTCGCCAAAAGATGGTTTATAAAAAACTTCGTTTGAAAGATCGTCTGGAGCGCACACGTTTCCCCGGAGTGGTGTACAAAATCCCCTGCAAAAACTGCGATGCATCATACATTGGCGAATCAGGCGATTTCAGAAGAAGATTAAGAGAACATAAGAACGACGTCAAGAAATGTCGCACCTCATCGAACCCGCTGGCAGAGCATGCTCAAGAAAAGAACCACACCATTGACTGGGAGAACGCCACAATATTAGATACCATGAAACCCACATCGTCACGACTGCTTTTAGAATCTTTTTATATACAGACCACGGATCATGTCATTAACAGGACGAAGGGTAATCTCCCGGATAACTACGCCCACTCACTGCGTTGTCAAGTGCGCATATAAGAAGCGGCCCATTCCGTCCATCATTCATTGTGAACAAGGGACCCGTACGGGTCCCGAAACGTCAAACTAAGTTTTTTATAAACCATCTTTTGGCGAGTGTATGTTTTATTTTTCCACTAGTGGTTTGGTTTGGTTTATGGGGTTTAACGTCCCAAAGCGACTGAGGCTATGAGAGACGCCGTAGTGGAGGGCTTCGGAAATTTCGACCACCTGGGGTTCTTTAACGTGCACTGACATCGCACAGTACACGGGCCTCTAGAATTTCTCCTCCAAAGAAATTCCAGCCGCCGCGGCCGGGATCGAACCTGCGTCTTTCGGGTCAGCAGCCGAGCACCATAGCCACTGAGCCAACGCGGCGGCTTTCCACTAGTGAAGCATGTAGGTCTCGTTTCCTTTTAAACATGTCTCGTTTTGTTTTAAACACACATAAGACATATATGATGTGAAGATATATCCTTTCCGTTTATTCACTTTCTCCTGACGCTTTTTGCACTCGAGTGGAACCTGGAAGTTAATCTACAGAACGTCAAAAGGACATCCTCTAGCCACAGCCTACTACCGAATTAAAGCTAAAAAATGTGAAAGCACTCACAGTGTTCGCAGCGACGTCAAGCCAATGAAGTCATCCGCCGCCAATCGCACGATCTTGTTTTTAGGGAGAGACCTGGAAAGTAAGCAGCACTTTCAAACCGGCTGTCGGCAACACAGCCAATGAATCAGTTAGGACAGTTAGCTAAGTAGGAGTAGTAGAAAGGCAACTCTTCTACTTTTTCTTCCAAATAGAAAACAACAGCAGGTTCCTGTGTTGTGATATGTTAATTTTCTTTATTAATTAAGTAACGTCAGGTTGTCAAACCGACAGTTCTTCTTGACTTAATACAAACTTCTCTATTAAGAGCGTCCAAGCATTTGGTAGTGTTTGAGCTCAGCTACTCGACAATTTCTTTGAGAAACGGAAGGAAAAATCCACCACATTTACATTTCGGCGCCGTCGAACCCTCGCCAGTCTACCCACTACCGCCAACCGCTGCCGGTTAGAACCGATGCCTGTGCAAACCACTGGCACTATAATTTTAGGCAATGCATTGTACTAAAAATTTCCCACGTGTATGAGTTCGCAGATATTTTTCTTGCGCCATAAGCAGTAGGGGCAGAGTAGTTTTTGCTTATTTATTTTGTAGCCCGCCTAAAGGGATATCTTTGAAGCAGCCTGCGATTCTTATTTGCAAACGTCAGAACTCATCCAATGCTTGAAAATTTAGCCCAGAATAATTTATACCGTGCATTACCGTAGAATGAATATTTACAAAATTCTTGCGAATGAAAATAGCGTTACATGGGGTGATTTGAGATAAGTTTTAGTACTTGTAGTCATGCGTCGTACCTAGCAAAAGGAGAGTAATGATAATGAAAAGGCAATAGCGCTACACCGAGACATACACAAGAGAGACTGACAAAGGATGCAGGAAAGACTGACGCTGTAGCGCTGTTGCCTTTTCAGTCTCAAATAATGCACCGTCTACCCCACATTGACGTTCTTTTAAACCATCTTTCGAAAAGAGAGTAATGATTTTTTCAAGACACGACATGCGTAATAAACAATGCTTGCTAGGTTAAAAATACCCAGGACTTATATTGAAGTGTCTGTGCAGCACTCACAAGACTTGCAGCCGCTTGTGAGAAGCTAGAGCACCAGGCCGAAGGACCTCAATTTCGTTCTCGTCGAGCCATCTAAAATAAAAGAAGTAACAAGTTTCACCCAAAAACTGTGAAGCCGGATTACGTATTTGCCGAGGGCAAAAAAAAAAAAAAACGTACTCGATACATAGCCAGACACTAACATATTGGCTTCAAAGCTCCATATCACAATTATTCACCTCTGTTGCTTCTTTTTCTCTGGCAGTGCTAGAACTGAATGAACAAGTGCAAGCCCTCTGCGTACATGCATGAATGATTCTTCAGTATTCTGCTCCCCGACGAAGCATAACAGCCGTTTTGCATCTTTCATCTTGAACGTGTCTGGTAATAAGGGATTATTTGCTTTTTGATTGCACGAATAAACGTCTATTATGAGCTGTGTATAAATGTGCTGAAGAATATGCCCAGTTACGGAACATATTTCTGCTTAACGTTTAAAAAGAAACAGAGTTGCCTTATGAAAAGTAGTGAGAAACATTTTTAGAAAAATTGACTTTTTAGATTGGTGTGTGCACTGATCGCATTTAGACTCTCCCAGGAAAAAAGCCTGCCGAAGAGGCGATATTTACTTTTGTGGCATTGGAATATAGAACACACATACTTATTAAAGACATGTGTAAACACGCTCATCTTCCGCGGTGCTTTCTAGTCTTTAATCTCCTATCTCCCTCTTCAGGCAGAAGCTTGACCTTGGAAAGCAAACAGTGTCGTGCAGAGTAAACTGATGAGAGGAAGCTGGGACTCATTTAAAACTGAGCGTAGTTTCTTCGGCTTCACGGCAAAATAATTTTTTTTATTCTTAAGATAGCGCTCATACCATTATCTGTTTTTTCCCTGATGTCACTTTTTTATTTCTATTTCATCAGTGTGAAGAACCTGGTTACGCTGCTCATCAAGAAAGGCTTTTTTGATTTATTTTTGTAGGTTCTAGTTTGCTCTGCAATGAAGCTATTAGACTGAAGGAATACATCAGTCGTACAAAAGCCGAGGTACTTAGGCTACACTAGATTACACTACACAAGTAAATTTAAGATCTATTTCAAAACCACATACCACCAACCCCGGTCTTCGTTAAAATGTGTCGCAAGCGATAATAACATTAAGATAAATTCAATCACTTCATGCTTATGCAAATGTGCTCTTGTGCTTATGCAAAAGTGCCTGTGAGCTTTCTGTAAGTCGCAGTGCTGCATCTGCCAGTACTTTCTTTGAGGAGGGAACAAAATCTTGCAGCAAATTGCACTAGAAAAAGCGACAGAGTAGAGCACCCTTAAGATATGCAGCTACCCATTTCCTTCTTCTAGAATATGCACACATTCACGCGTTCGCTTGCAATTCCTGACGAGGAACAATGAGAATAAGGTGACTCATTTTGAGTGAAACTTACAAATGTGTCAGGTTGGTAGTGTGTTTCAGCAAGCCTTCGTGCACTTCGTTCAAGGAACAACTCTTGAGGTCTCTGCGTTATTAGAAAAACAAAAATAAACGATGCTAGTAATATCCGTTAAATGTGTTGTTCTTGTGCAATTTCATACGCATCGATGATACTAGTTATCAATTATATATATATATATATATATATATATATATATATATATATATATATATATATATATATATATATACTTTTCACCAGCCGAGACGGAAGAACCATGAGGTACTAAAATACGTAGGTTCGTTAAGAAACGTAAGAACGACGCTATAATCCATACCCCGTGCTCTGGTCTGGGCTGTAGCCCAGGTGTACGTTTAACTTGTAATATAATGAGACAGTGAAAAATCCGAGAGGAAGTGGTAGGGCGAAGGGAAAGAGGAGGGTGGACTCCTGGGATGTGTAGCTGATTCCTGGAGATTCTAAAGGGAAGATTATGAGCACAGTGCTTTTCTCTCTTTGTAGAATGTTCCTTAAGCAGCGATGAACAGTAGTTATGTCGCAATGAACTTAGACGCTACTCAAAATTGGTCGTATTATTATAAATGTACTCTGGAGGGCAGTCCAAGAAAAGACGATCTGGGTGCGGAAACAAACGCCATTAGCGCTGTCACAAGTGAAATGTTTTGCTAGTAGGTGAAATTTTTACTAAACGCACCTATAAAACGTACATGTACAAGAAGGTAAAACCTAACCAGTAATAAAATACGACACGTGTCAACCGTGCTTCACTAGGAGCCTTAAACTCTGCGGATATCCTTATCTTGACAGGGAAGACACGGAATCTTTAAACTATCTTTTTCTTCCTGCTAGTCTTGAGATGAATTCTAGCGCGTGAGTTCTTCTTGTGGCATATGTGAAACACTTCCTAAGCTCTAAGGCCGACTGATCATAGTGCCTACACTTGACTATGCCAAAAGAGCATTACAACAATATCAAATATCTGCCGTGTGCAATCGACAAGTTAGAACAGTTCTTTCAGACGTGCCCATAATTTTCAGAAACTTTAGTTAGTCGACCAAGGAACTAACGGAAGCGTCTCACAAGTAAGAACTCATGCCTCTCCGAATCCTTTCCAGTGCCGGTAGAAAGAGAAATTAACTTTGCCGCTTCCACACCTCAGCGTCCAAAATAAGGATATCACCTTGGATGATATCCCCTCTTTACGCATTATCACGTATTATGTGATGCAGCTTGATTGTTACGACTTTGTATCTTTGCGTAGTGTTCTCCAGTATTGCCCATTCAAAAAGCGTTCTCTGTATTTTTTTTAAATAAGGCTTAGGTGCTCTCCCGCTTCTTCTTTATTTGCGCTACTTTTCAGCCGGAGTAAACTGCTAACTTTGTTCTAATTTACAGGCGACGAGATCCAGCTCTTCCAGACGATAATGAGAATAATGATCACTATATATTGGCGCACATGAGGACGTCCTCTTTATGAAACTCATTTATAAATATCCACCTACATTTCTGGTGGTATATATGATTCAGTGCAATCTCTAGACAATGTCGGATCCTCAGGATGATTTTTGTTTTATGAATTACGAATTTTATTATGAACGTTTTATTGCTTCCAACTTATATGTGCCCAGCACAAGGGTCTTATTGAGCCGAGTTTTTTTTTAGCAGTATAGATAACACACGACCTCTGTGTAGTATATAAAGTTGGGGACTCAGTGGCGAAACGTACAAGATGGCAACGGCCAGGTTGAGTACTATTTACGCGTCTCCAAACCTTCGCCTGTAATCACAGCGTCTTATATCGGCCAAGCAGTGAATGTTCGCCGGCAGAAACAAAAGTGTGTGTGGAATAATTCGCGCTCTATAGAAACCATTGTTTCTTCGAAACTGCTGTTTCTATAGGTACCGTTTGTTTCTTGGCGTTTGTCGTGCCGACCACCGTTGAGCTCAAGAACGCTATAAAGCTGTAAAAGGGTTTTTTTTCAGGGAAGAGGGAAGGCTCGCATGCACTTGACCAGGATGACGGACGGAAGAGGCGGTGACCAATGAGCAAACGAATCAACGATCGCGTGAAAAACAAAATAATGAGAGAATACCAGGCGAGAGTTACGGTTTTGTCCTCAATAAGCCGGTAGCATCTAACACGTCGAAATAACGGGCGTAGACACAGCGCTTAGTCAACAGCCATCTTCTAGAGCGTTAACGAACTAGGAAACAACGTCTGTCAACGGCTTTAACCACTCCGTCTCCATCTATAGCACAGGCCTCCGACATGGAACAGGCAACACGAGGTTGGCGGACTTCACAACGACACATGTCAGCAATATTCCTAGACAATTACAGTACCCTCGCGAAATTTTTTGTCGCAGACATTAACGCACGCAAATTCATCGAGTTCATCAGTAGTCCGCAGCCACTGGGCTAAAAAAATTTTTAATGTTTATTAAAATTCAAGGGATGTTTATTAATTCAATGTTTATTAAAATTCTTCTACGTGTTGCATTCACGTAGAAGAAACTTGCTTTCAGCGCTTTATCGTCTTGCCTTTCTTTGTCCGTGTCTTAGGAGTGCGCTGTGTTTTTCCTCAAGATGAACTACCAACTAGCCCGCTCTTCCACCTTTGCTTGCTTTTCTTTTTTGATAGTTTCGAAGTTCGAAGGAAGGCGAAAATTTTAGGCCAGAGGAGGATATTACGCGTTGCTGTTATGTCGCACAGCAAAATTCTGCCAGGTCCTACCATTCGCAGGAAGAAACAAATATTTCTGAGAAACGTACTTACAGCGTTTCCAGCGCTGTGAGTCCACGAAACGCCTCTGGTGCAATGGACTCAATGGGGTTGTGAGAAAGATGCCTGGAACATACAGCCCCGAACTTAGAGAGTAATGATTCTGATAAAGTCCAGGAAAGCATTTGTCATATTAAAGGAAAAATTTATTTCCGATCACACCGTTCACGTATAGAGCTGTCTGCGGTGTCACCTTTTAACTAGCGCCTTAGTGCCGACTACTCAAAAAAGGCAATCATTTTAATCAATTGACAAAACAGAACTCCCTAAAGTATTATGATTTCTACGTTCTTAACAATGCGTGCAGAGCCACAAGACGCATTTTTGCTATAAAGGTCATCAAGGTTAGAGTTCACGAAAAACAGTTAATCGGTTTGCCGGCAAGGCCAATAAAAACTTTACACCTGGCCACAGCTAGTCAACTACATAACTTTTTGAAGGAAACGACAACAAACAGGCCCGTATTTATAATCATCTGTAGCTTTTCCCTCGGCGGTATAGGAAACGCTTACACTCTGCAAGTAAGGCGCACTCTTGCTACAATACTGTGAGTGAACGTAGCGACACGCAACTTGCGGTGACTGCGGATATTGAAATTTAAACTTATACTACGCAACAGTATACTCTCCGCTATACAAGCAGCAAATCGGTACGGTAGTTCCGCCATCGATATCAGCTGGAACGCGTCGTTAATGCACGCCTGTGCCCTTTAATTCTACCTCGCAACCGCATGACTGCCTGACGAGAAACTTCCAGCGCATTCAAGATTCATGTGACGTAGGTTTAGAGTTGGTGTGCAGCTTTAACGTTCTTGACTGTTTTTCAATCCATGCGTACGTATTTTGTATTCAGCGCAGGGAGAAACAAACATCACGTGCTGTTATCCTTTCAGTTAGCACGGTTTCTTTCGTTGAATAGGCTGCTGTACACATGACCAAAGCCTACCGAGAGCTTTGCTTTGGAGCTCGCCTGGAGTTTCTGTCATCACAAGGATCTCGCAACTTCAGAGACTGTTAAGAGACGTGTTTGATCGGTGGTATTGAATGGTAGACCTAGTGCAGCACAAGTTTATACATTTAAGTTTTGTTAGACCGACGATGAGCGCATTTGGACCACGTTCTACTTTGCGCGCCTTATTTCGAGATTATTCCGAATAATGCGATGCTAACGCGCCCAAAGCTCTCTCATAACATCTCTTATGTGTAACGGTATACCGCTTGGATTAGCAGTTAATTTTAGGGAGCAAACAAAGCAGAGATGTCTACTGCCGAACGCATACAGCATACAGCCGGGCTAGTTGGTGTTTAGATAAGAAAGACGTATTTGTTAGCTTGACGGAACGTGAACACGGACCGACCGAACTACACGACGAAAGCTTCTCCCTTCCTCGATTTTGTTCGTGCTCCTCCGCGCTATAGCCATCCGGAAATTAATCAACAAGAGTAAATAAACCCCGCGGTTTAAATTCCTGCACATACTGAAGTGGTATGCTGGTTTGTAGAGCGCTATGAAAGCAGTAAAAGGCGAACGGACACATAATTCAGTTACCAAAATATTTGGTGCAAGCAGAAACTATAACAACGCCCTCGAAGCAGGATCAATTTTTTTCTTCACACGTGGGGCCCATTGTAATTACCGTTGTTATTTTAGGGATAGCCTGTTGCGGTAAACGCAGATTCCTTAAAAGTACGCGGAAACCAACTCTCGATAAAACGTGGGTTACTTTGGCAGAAATCAGTTATCATATTCCTGCGAGCCCGCATTGATTTCTGGTCACTTGTTCGTTTTCTACGCCCGCTCGTATTCGCTTCATAATCCCCGGATATTGCAGGGTTTCCCCGGGAAAAGTAAGCAAGCCTTCTGCGCGAATCAGCAAATCCCCCTCCCCCCGCCCCCTCCCCCGCCAAGCAAAAATCCAACCAAGAGCGCAATCGCAGAAGCGCGTTAGTTACCGAGATAGGGCGTCAGCCTTTATAAGCAACCTTTTACCCTGGGTCACTTCAAGATGTCTAATCAAAAACAATCTGGCTCCTTCGGTATTCATTCGCTAAAGTAAGAAAAACTGTAGAGAGTACTGAGGCACTTTGGGAAACTTAGCTCGTGTAGCTCTTTTCTTTTGTTCTAGCAAGAATTTCCATTCGCTCTTCATAGCAAAGCAAAAGCATGAAACACCACACAGCGTACAATCTTCAAAAAGCAAAGATAAATGCTCAAGGTACTTACAGAATTTGAAGATTCTTGCTGCTCACAAATGTGTCTGCGGCAATGGCTCGAATTCTGTTGCCTTGGAGGTACCTGTTGAAAGATTCACACACTCTTTCGCCATCCTAAAGAAGTAGAAAGTAGACTGAATTGTGGAACTTCCTCATTTGTTCTTACAGGGACACTCAGGCCCACTCTACCCGATTATTGTTTTCGGTAAAAGGTGATTCTTTGGTCCCATCGCAGTGCGTAAACATTTGCAAGACAGCGAAAAAAAGCAATATATGTTACAGGGGCATGGAGGACAACTAGCCAATTATTGCTTTCGGTAAAAATTGATTCGCCAGCAGCCCTACGCACATACGCAACACCTAAGATTTTGTCAGATATGTTCGGGAGTGGGGAATGATGGTCTCATTTGATGTGAGGTTTCTATTCACCACAGTACCCATAAATCTCGCCTTGCATATCTGCACCGCCGTCCCTGAGACAAAACCGAGGTTGCCAAAAAGGTCCCCAATCGACGTGCAGGAAATAGTTCGACTTCTCGGTTTCTATCTTTAAACACTTAATTTCCTTTTGACAAAGTTTCGTTCAAGCAAGTTCACGGAGTAGTTGTGGGTGCATCTATATTCGTCATTGTTGCAACGTCACAATGCAAGAACTCGAGGCTCGTGCACTTGAATGTTTCGCGCCGCCCCCAACGTTTTTCTGGGGCACGTGGGCGATTGCTCCTGTGTGCCGAATACGCTTTGGATGCTTTCACTTTGCACATCTACACATTAGACGGGTACTGACGTGACATTTCAGACGCAAGAAAACCTTATGATTTGCTTCATGGGCGTGAAGAGATGCCTTCTAGGCAGCTTCAGGATCAGGCGTTGAGTTGAACATAATTTGATATGATATTTTAATGTCTGAATTGCCACTCGGCATTTCCGCCTGTGTCGAGTGATGTCAAGGTGCACCTGCTCCAATTCATGTGACGTCGCCGAACCCAGCGGTTGTTCACAGGAACAACCATTGCTTGCCTGCGAAGCAGACGTTATTCGAATGTGGTAGACCTGGTTGTCCGATCGGCCGTTACGTCAAGGCGGACTCCAGAGCTGGCGCCGACTTAGACCGAAACTGCCTAACAGAACCGTTTCTAATCAATTATTCACGCAGCGCAACGGCGTTTTCAGCTAACTTTCATCTTGATCTCACTGGACGCTTCGAAAACAAAAAAGTGGTAGGGCTTTAACGTAGTTAAATCGAGTGCACGTGAGAAAGGGTGTGTTTAGCCTGGTTGACTCATTGCTGTGTCGTCAGCACGTCTGGCGACGATGTTAGATTGATATTAGATTAAGGTTAAGCGCTGATCAAGGAAACTCGATCTGATATGTTCGCGCCGCATGTGGAATTTCATGAAGACAGCGATGTGCAATGCACAGCGCGATAGTCCGCCGCGATAATGTTTTCTCTCAGAACGCCTTTTCTTCTAGGCAGCGCTCGAAAAATCGAGGGATACTTTTATCAGCTGTTTGCTTCATTTTTTTATTCGTCCACGTATTATACGAGGGGTGTTCAATAAAGATTTCCCGTGACTCACTTCTATTGATTGTAGGATGCTGAAACTCCGCATATGCAATGACTCAAGTCACTATAGGTCACGTGCAATGTGCAACTCTCAAGTAATAACGGTCTTTCTTTTATAGGTGCTGAAGTGGTGTGAGGTGTGATAATGTATGCAGTGGAATACAGAGCAGTCATCAAGTTCCTGTACTTGAAAGGCCGCACTCCAAGGGAGACGTTCGATGAGATAAAAGAAGTTTATGGGCAGGATTCCCCATCACAAGATGTAGTGACGAACTGGAATCGTCAATTAAAATGTGGTCAGATTTCGGTGGGAACAGCTCCGATTGCAGCACGACCCCACTCTGCTATTGATGAACACACGATCCAGCAAGTAGAGGCCGCCATTTTAGAAAATCGCCCCGTAACCGTTGGATACCTAGCTGAAAATGTCGAGATTACTGTGGGGTCCATGGAAAAAATAATTTAGGACCAACTTCATCTGCATAAGGTAACGGCTTACTGGGTTCCCCGGCTGCTCACGCCTTTCCAAAAGCAGGAACGAGTCGAATGCTCCCAGGCTCGTTTGACCATATGCCATGGAAACCAGGAGGACTTTTTCAACAGACTGATTACACAGGATGAAAGCTGGGGCCATCACTATGATCCGGAGGCTCAAGTCTAGTCGATGCAATGAAAGCACTTGGACTCACCGCCTCCAAAGAATGCACGCGCCCAGCCCTCGGCGGGCAAGGTCATGCTCACAGTCTTTTGGGACCAGCACGGAGTAGTCTTGAGGGATTTCCTAGCTCAAGGAAGCCAGGTTACTGGGGCATACTATGCTTCACTGCTGCGGAAATTGCGGGAGGTCATCAAAAGCAAGAGTCGTGGCATGCTCACCAAAGGTGTCCGCCTTCTGCAAGACAACGCCCCAGTTCAGAACTCACATGTTGCCCAGATGGAAGCACGCTGCTGCGGTTTTCAAGTTCTAGTGCATCCGCCTTATTCACCGACCTCGCACCATCGTACTTCCACCTCTTTCCAACAGTGAAGTCATATTTGAAGGGCAAGCATTTTAAAGATGATGAGACTCTGATTTCTGAAGTCACAACGTGTCTTATGGAGCAACCAGTCGACTTCTACAAGCGAGGTGTTTGCAGTTGCCTAAAAAGACGGGAAAAATGTGTGTCTTTGGGTGGCACCTTTTTAGACAAGGACTAATAAATCTGCAAAGTTTCGTTGCTCTCCATCCACAGAAAGTGGGTCAGGGGAAATCTTTATTGAACGCCCCTCGTAAAAGTACGCATTTACTGGGTCTCTGGGCAGTGTGGCATCGCTTCCAATGAGAGGGCTGATTTTTTAGCAAAATCCGTCCTTGGTGGACCTATTTTCCCGTTCGTCCCGGATAGTGTCTGCTTTACTATAGAACGCTTTCAACAATTCCAGCGTCTCCCATAGTTGAACTATGCCCCTCTCCTAGGTGTAGAGGATTTTTAACACCTGAAATTCCCTTGGAGTGTGTGGATGTGCTGTTCAAGGCAATGTGAGGAGTCCATACCCCTCTTACGCTGCATAATACCGCCGCTTAGCCTTTGTTTACGTAAATCGTGGTTATCTATGAACAGTCTTTGTGAGTCTTGTGGTAAAATTTAGTCCATAGATCTCTTTTTCCTTTTCTGTCCGGTGCAGGTATGCAGGCCAAGAGCTATCGGTACGCTTGTTATAGCGACCTCGCGTCACATGAGACCATGATTTCCCCAGTCACGAACATATTTGACATCTTAGGGGTTACGTATGTGAGTAGGGCTCTTTGCGAAACGTACTTGGATAACTCTGCGTGGAAACGTCGACAAGGTTCGCTGCAAGCGTCAAGGGATATTGCCTGAAACCAGTGCACGATTATATTTCCGACTCTATAGTTAAATCAGGTAGATTCCTCCGCCGGAATTAGAATTGACTGTTTTTCTTTTTCTTTTTTTGTCAAATTTTAGTCTAAGACACAAAATTATCCAAATACTCCACTTGTAGATAAGTGCGTTTGTATTCGCTAAGGACCCTAGCCAATCCCCCGCCGTAAGTATATGTCATTAAGCCTGGGGACATCATCATCACAACTAGTCTGTTGCAGCCTGACACGGGACGGGATCGGCAGCGGCGTTGGATAGCGCTCTCGTGCAGTGGCCAACGATGCCTGCCTGTTCACGCCGCCGCGGGTTGAAAACCCAGTCGCGGCAATATTTATTTTATTCCTGCATAGGCTATTACTTTGCTAGCTTTGGCCAATGTCACCCTGAAGATCACCCTCTCATTGGCTGCAGCTTGCGCGACACTCCTTCGACCTACCTGACTTACTCCAAGGCCTCACACAAGAATCTTGGTTAGGATAGTGTTAAATAGTGCTTCCGCACTAAGCAACGGGCACTCAGAATTTTTATCTTTATGCCCCTCTAACAATATAGGGCCAGCAATGCACTTTACCCTTCAAAAAGAAGTCGGTGGCCACATCCGTTTCCTTCTATTCGCCCTGCTGCCCAAAAGAGTTCCGAGGTTGCCTGGCTGCTCTGCCGAATGGAAATAATATATCCCAACGAGCAGACCAGGTCACCAAATTTTCGCCATAATTTGTTGACCCGCTGCTATCTTTGACGTTTTGTTGACTCCGCAGAACGTAAATTCTCGCGTCGCGCGTCATGCGACCCCACGTAGCTGAAAACGAACTGCTATTCCGTGCGTCCAAGGTGTTAGCGAAACGCTTGAGAGTATACTAGGCTGCTATGATGTGCAGATTGCGCACTTGCCAACCCGAGCACGAAGACACGAACAAACGACCTCGAACAAAACGACCTCAAAAAATAGTTGCCAACGAAGCAAACGTAATCTGCTCAGCTGCTCATAAGCAGCATATGAGACCCCTGTGTGCAGTCAACACTACTACGTCAGCGTATGTAGCGGCGTCTACGTACACTGTGTCGTTTCTAGTTGCCAGTGTTCTTTGTACATACTCTGCTCTTGCTTCTCTTCACACCATGTGTAGATTCGGGTCCATATTTCTTGATATCGGTGCTACTTTGATGGTATTTCTGTATTCGTCTTGTATCGTCTCCGTGCTTTGTGTCTCCTTTATCGTAGCTTCACCGCCGTATCTGCTCAGGAGTCCTCTGCCCGTTGCCGATAGTTTTAGTCTTTCGATTTGTGCTACATACGCTCAGGACAGAAACCACAAGAAGAGCAAAGTGGCAACGGTGATCAACTCGGACCTACAAGAAATCACCAGCGTATCAATCCGGAACTGTACGGTAGTCGAGGCCGAAGAGGCAGCCGTGGCTCTAGCGGCAGCGGAGGGCTACCGATCCAACAGGTCCTTAACCATACTCACCGACTCACAAGCTGCATGCCGCAACTACCTAAACGGCAGAATCAGCCACAGCGCGCTCCGCATTCTCCGCTCAAGTGGCAAAACCGAAAACAACCAGGCCAAACACACGACAGTCTGGGTGCCGGGACATACCTACATTAGGGGAGATCAGGAGGCGGATAGGATAGCTCGAGGGTACTCAAAAAAAACGAACATCCAACAATACCGAACCCGCTGAGGAACCCGAGCCGGTAGCCCAAAGCTATACAAAAATTCTTAACTACTACAGAGGGATCAGACGAAAATACCCGCCCCCACACAAACAACACAATAAAGAAGACGCCGTAGCATGGCGACAGTTACAAACGGGAACATTCCCGTGCCTAAACATCCTAAGTACAATCTACCCCACGCAATACAGGAGCGAGTGCCCGTGGTGTGGAGACAAACCAACCCTATACCATACCACATGGGCTAGCCAGAAAATAGACAAGCTACCCATAATAGAAAACCCGAGTGCGGAACAGTGGGAGAGGATGCTATCCAGCGACATCCTGAAAGTCCAACAAGGACTAGTAAGGCGTGCACGCAGGGTAGGTACCCTCAGCGGAGCCCAGGACTAAGGGAACCGACTCTGAAGAGAAGATGGAAGACTCCATCTGAAGCCGCAAAAAATATTGTAAAATAGAGCAAATAAACCTTTTCACCACCACCACCACTGGCTTCACGCCGTCTATGCGCCGCAGTATCCACTTTTTCCACTGCATATACTGCATATAAAAAAATATTTAAATACACCTGACGCCATCACCAGATGTTTACGCAAAGTATAGTGACGCCAATAATTTTTATCAAGGATCCCTGAGACTAGTATATACTGCCGTTGACTTTTCAAGCGGTGATGATGGAATAATTTTCGCTGTTGACGTTAGGAGATTGAATCGAGCGGAGCGAAAAACAAATTTGTAGCTTTTTAAATGTATATTTCACGAGCATGAAGTGCGTCTTTCGCTGCCGAACGAATATCAACATAACAAGATAGACACCCTGAATCGATGTTTAATAATCGTGACCGAAATTTTAGCAGAGTCGTCCTCAGTTACTCTTACACGGAAAGCGCTAATCCATCAGTGCCGCTATCTCAACGCGCCTTGCATTTTGAGGGCTCTTCAGCAATAAGAATTTCCGAGCCAAGCACCAAAAAGTGAACTGAAACATTTAGAAATTATGCAGCTAATCTATCACTATGATATAACACCCCTCCAATAATAGATCAAAAACTTTTTTCCGCTGCTTTCTGCGAGCCAGTGTCTTTCGTAAATGCGTCCTGCGACAGCCCTCTCTATCATCCTACTCAATCACCCTTGTCACAAAGATATATCGATCGCCCTCGGGTGTCGGCACAATATTTTTTTGCATAAATACAGCCCACAGCTTACGTTCCTTCAAAGAAAGGGATCATAGGTGTCGTACTGAGGAAACCTGAGTGAATCTGCAGTGTGTGCAACATTTAATCCGGACTCAAAAATCTGAAACTTTCTTTGAAATTTGCGCCACAAACATCTTTCCTTGCCCTGTGGATAGCATCAAGGAGAACTCCCGCGTTAGCCCGTCTCATTTGTTGATTTATTGTATTTTTGTTTTTTCGACTGCGTTCTACGAAAATGCGTCTTATAGAAGCTCACAGAGCAACAGAAAGACGGGATTTTAATATTCGGAAAGCCTGCAACATTGCGTAAAGTTTCTCTTTAGTTTCCTCTTTGCCACGCGCTATATCTCGCGCAGTCTGCCTTGGTGACAAAACAAAAATCACACCGCTGAAGTGATGCAGTCGCAGCGCCGAAACAGCCACATGCTTTCGTAACAGCTGTCGGTCAGGGTGAAAGAAAAATAGGCGAATATAGAAAATATTTTTTGCAGCAATTCTTTCAACATGGAAGGCGCGGTTCAGTCATGCGAATGAATCGAATGCGCTGATTTCTCAGCTTTTGGCAAATGACATGGAAAGTTTATGCACTTTAGCGGTCGCAAAAAAAGGGGCTTCGTACCACGGCAAGACCATTGCAGTGCGCGCGAAGGAAATTGCGGTTTTTCACGCAAATGACGAAAAGTAACTTCGAGAAACTAAAGCCGATATTCGACAGCCCAAAGCAAGAACTTTACTGACCCCGTTTGGTCCCGTGCCTTTCGTTTTTTGTTAGTGGCAACAGTGGAAAAGCGATCGTTGAGATGTTGAAACGAAACGTCGGATAACATTCCCGCAATTCTGTGTGATGGTGTCTGTGTGATGGTGAAAGTGCGACCGCGTGCGAATCGATGACAGTAAGCTTCTAGGGGTTGGATCGCTCGTAAAAAGGCACTGTGAGTCTCTGAATGAAGCGCTGTTCCGAGGTAACTTTCTCGCATGGCACGGGTGCGACCAATAAAAAAAATCAACAAAAATATGCGCCCAAAAGAAAGAGCGCCACTTGTCTGTTTGTGAACAGTGAAAAATAAACCAGATGAAAGTTTCTCTCTTGCAGCATTGTATTAAGAGAAGTCACGCGCATCAACAGCGGCAAGGTGGTGGTGGTGGTGGAACTTTATTTCCAGCGGATATAGAGGAGCGACCCGAAGTCGCCCCCCGCTTAAACGGCGGCCGCTATCCCTTGGGCAGCGGCGGCGTCTTCAGCCAGCTGGAGGAGCTTGATCTGTGTCCCCGGGTCGGGGCTGAGCAATAGAGCCTCCCAATGATCAGAGTCGGTAATGAAGCGACTCGCGGGTAGGGACTGCGGGCAGTTCCAGATCATATGATTTAGATCGGCTTTGGCATCACAATTTTTGCATTTGCCTGAGTACAGTCCATCCGAATAGAAGCTACACAATTGGAGATTTGGATAGGTTTTAGTTTGAAGTTTACGCCAGGCTTTCGCCTGTTGCTTCGAAAGCGTTTTATCTGCTGGGGGAAATCTGAGTCTTGCAAGCCTGTAGTGCTGCAGGATTTCTCTGCAAGAAAACAACCTGTCCTTGCCGGAGTATAGGGCGGGTGGACTGCACGACCCAGCTCGGCGGGATAGTTCTCGAGCTAGGTTATGAGCCGCCTCATTACCAGCAAGGGAGGCATGAGCAGGCGTCCAGATTAGGCGAATGCGCCGCGTGGGCTGATAATTTATCAGAATCCGTGCTGCTTGTGGAGAGATTCTTCCAAACGTGTAGTTACGTATTGCCAATTTTGAGTCGCTGACAATGGTTTCTGCCGAGGATCTCGCAATGGCTTGAGCAATGGCTGTTTCTTCTCCAACATGTGTGTGCTGAGTGCGTATAGTGCCCCCCGTTATGAGTGTACCACATTCCGTGGTGACCACAGCTACCATCTTGTCAGCCGAAGAATCTGCTGCATCAACATATGCCACAGAGGTATCATGAAGGAAGCGTTTGCCTAATGATTTGGCTCTCTCTGCACGACGTTCAGCGTGGAAATCGGGGTGCATGTTCCGAGGTAATGGAGGAATGACCAGAAGCTGGCGTATATGTTTGGGAAGGTCAGTTGTTGGTCCGCCTTGTCGTTCGTATTTTATGCCGAGTGTGGACAGAATGTGTCTGCCAGTTGGTGTGGCCGTTAGTCGTTCGTACTGCGAGACGGTTACCGCTTCAATAATCTCACTTAGGGTGTTATGAAGACCGAGACCTAAGACTTTCTCAGTCGCTATGTGCATGGGTAGCCCAACTGCCTGTTTGACGGATTTTCTGGTTATGGCTTCCACTTTCTCTTTTTCAGCTGACTTGAGATGTAGGTAAGGGCATACGTAAGCGATGCGGTTGATCACAAAGGCTTGTACTAAACGGAGAGTATTGCTTTCCCTCAAGCCCGAGTGGCGGTTACTAATGCGGCGAATGAGTCGCATAATTTGCTGCGAGGTTCCCTGAAGCTTCTGAATTACGTCACCATTGAAGCCGTGTTCTTGTAGAATTAGGCCCAAGATTTTAATTTCGGGTACTCGAGGAATGGGGACTCCGCGAATACTGAGTTCGATGGCCGATGGGGGTTGCGCAAGGGATCTGATTTTGCGGAATATGAGAAATTCAGATTTGGCTGGAGAGCACCGCAGCCTCCTGGGGTCTACATAGCTCCCCACGATATCGATGGCATGCTGGAGTCTCTCTTCGATTTCGGCATCACTGCCCTCGGCGGTCCACAAGGTGATATCGTCAGCATAGAGGCTGTGGTGGAGTTGCGGGATCTGCGCTAATTGGTGTGGAAGTTTCAACATTGCAACGTTGAAGAGAAAGGGTGACAGGACCGATCCCTGCGGGGTGCCCTTGTTGCCGAGGGGGAAGTCACGCGAGTGGAGACCTCCTACTTGAACATGCGCCTTTCTGCCTGAGAGAAAGTCGCGAATATAGTTGAAGGTGCGGGCTCCCACCCCGAGTTCATGAAGGTTCTCCAAGATCGCATCATGTCTGACATTGTCAAAGGCCTTTTCCAGGTCGAGTCCAAAAATGATTCTGGTGTCTCGCGTTTTTGCCTCAATAATCTGATGTTTGAGCTGAAGCATTACATCCTGCGTAGAAAGTTTTGGTCGAAAGCCAATCATGGTTGGGGGGTAAAGCTCGTTCTCCTCCATAAACCGGTTGAGGCGGGTATTACGTGCTCCATGAGCTTACCCACACAAGACGTGAGCAAGACGTGAGCACACAAGAGCACACAAGACGTGAGACAGCGGCAAGGAAAATTTTTTATCGGTATTTTCTGCGGCTTAAAGTAAAATTAAATGCTACAAGGAGGCGTCATTTTAACGACAGAAGACAAAATATGCGAGTCGTGTGGCCGCATTGTGCCCCGAAGACCACGGAGAAATACAAAAAAAAAGTTATATAATCAATAAAGGGTGTATAGCTTTTTTCAACGCACAACTACATCAATTCTCTACTTTTAGGGCAACGAGTCAATAAAAGGATCCTGATGAAAAAGTAAAGTGTCTCTTTGTCAATCGATTACTACGTTCTAATGAAAAAGGAGCTCCTTTCACTAAGCCAGAGCACAAATAAAAAAAATGGTAAAAAAAAATGAAACGAAGGTATCCCCACTAAAGGCTAATCACACTTGAGATGAGTGCGATGACGTGAGTAGTCATACTGACGACGCGTCTCTGAAGCTAAGAAATAATACCATTCACTTCCAAACGGGCATCATGAAGTCGTTATTAAACAAATCACAAGTTTAAAATGAGTAGGCAAGGGGGAAAAATCCCCCTTTTTATACTCGATTCACTAAGCTATAAATGCGGGTTTTTTTGTAGGACTAACACGAGCAAGCACAAAGTGCAAAATAATTTATTTCGCAATCAACCGAAATTGGACTCAGTGGGTGAGCATTTACTCAAGAGATGATACTTGCGATGGGTCTAAGAACAGGGGTGCAACACGAAACATGTGCTCGATATCCTCCAATACAGAATCCTAAGACGCGTCCCCGTTACCAGTTTCAATATGGTTTAATCGCATACGTTAAAGCAACCTCAATTTCAATTTTTAGGTACTAGCGCCGTAGTAATAGTGAGTGACTGTACATCAAGAGAAGACTAAAAGGCACGAGTCTGAAAACATACACACAGTACAAGCAGCAATGGTTCCGGGCCAAGTCGTTCGGGAGAAAAGGCAATAGCCGGGCGTACGACTTCGGCGAAGTTCAGCTGTCCTGCTATTCTTAGAAATACCAGCCGTCATCATGAAGAGACGAAAAGAATAACAGCGTCGAACTTCTTGAATAACTCCGGGAGAGTGCTTGAATGAGAGCGCGTGGAGAAGCAGATTCGCCAGTGGTTGTCATGGCAATAGCGCCAGGTACTCCACGCGCCGGCACCGAATATTGCTATCAAGAAACTCCAGTGACTTAGCGCCAATGCGCCCATTAAGCACCTCATTAGGCGTCCGCGGGTGACCCGACTGGCGCGTTTGTTTTTATGATTGCCAGCGCACTTATACCGGGTGTCCCAGCTGAATGTAACCAAACTTTTAAAAAAGCCGAATGTCCTAGTCCAGTGAAACCAACTCAGGGTTGTTTATAGTCGCGTGGCCTAGACTTGAGTATTTTTTTCGCCCTTCAAAATTCATTAATTAGTTAAGTTTAATTCGCTATTTTTTTATTAACTTCAGGAAGAAATTGTCAATGCAAAAGTTCTTTATAACCTCGAAAAACCGCTAGTAGTGCTGTTTCCGTCAAGTTACGATTAACGTAGCTTCATTTATTGGCCTTAAAAGGAAGCTGTCACGTGACCAGCTGCTCGCTCACTCCTCTGCCCCAATGTGCACCCAAAGTCTCATCGAGGAGAGGACTTCAGAAAAAATGGATTTTATTCTTTAAGGTGCGCCTTGGGACGTTGAAGTGGCACAGTTGTCATGTGGAAGCTTTTTCTTATTGTGCGCGTTATGGTTAAAGACCGGTAAAAAAAACCACTTAACGTAAATATTACTTTGCTGCAAGTGTCTCAGTAAGCTGTTTCTCAAAGCGATCGACAACTTTTTCATTGACGCTTTGTTCCTCATGTCAATAATTAAAAAGTTAGTTAATTAAGTTTGGCTAATTAGTCAACCTTGAAGAACGAAAAAATACTGCAGACTAGGTCACGCGACTCTAAACAACCCTCATTTGGCTTCAGACGGCTAGGACACCCCGTGTTTTTTAAAAGCTTGGTTACATGTGGCTGGGACACCTGGTATATGGAGAAGTTTCGCAGTACTGTTTTCCTCAGAGCTGAATGGATTTTTACTTTGCCTTTTTGAGGGCAGCTTTTCAGTGTCTGTTCCAGGGTTGAGCGGATATGTAACGGACAGAGCATGCGGGGAGGAGAGCGGAGGAGAAGGAGAAGGTGGTACTGAAGAGAACGCCAGGAGGAAAGTGATGGAGGAGAGTACGGTGGTCGAGGGCGGAGGAAAGAGCCACGCGTAGTCTCTGGCGGCTTTCGGTAAACGGGCCGCCCGAGCAGAGACTCAGAGATGCATCTGCCTGGTTGCAAAAAATAAAACAACAACAAGTTGTTCTGCCAAACTGAAATCAAGTGAACACTGTTTAGAGTTCTGTCATGTAGCGACTAATATTTTTTTTCATTCCACTTGTTTATTGTTTATTTGTTTATTTGGTACCTGCCTCGCCTTTCGGCATTACAGCAGGGGGCACTTTCAAATTTAAAAAAACAAGAAATCATTCACATAACGCGTGAAAAAGGCATCATTAGGTAGAACATTAACAATATGTGGCGGCAAAGCATTCCATTCGTGAACTACTTCGAGATTCTTTCTTCGAGTTTTAAGTTCTGGCCACTGAAGATTCCTTTTACTTTCTGAGATACTGAGTGTCCTGGAATAATTTCCAGGTACAAAGCGGACTGCCCTATTTTGAATTTTTTCAATTTATCAATAAGTTCTTGGGTGTGCGGGTCCCTGCACACTGATGCATATTCGAGTACCATGCGGACGCGAGTAAAATATAGCTGTTCTTTGATATGCTTGTATTAATATTGAGTCGACAATAATGCCGCGAATGTTTGTAGTGTTTGTTTATTCATTCTTCAAAGCTGCCGGCACGCCGCTTTATCGCTTTGTTTATGATGCAAGACGCGCCTAGATTTATCTCGATTGATCGCATCCAGGCGGAGCCGGTTCTAGTTTGCGCCAGAATGTTCTAGCAACTTTCCAAGCTTTATCTCGAAAGTTCGCGATCAGCTTTAAAAAGAGCACGGCCGAGAGTGGCGGGTATTCTGTTCGACGACCGCTGAGCAGGCTTGTTGTTACGCTGCCGCAAAGTGATTCAGTTCGTTGCGGGCGCAAGTCAGCCCAAATAAAGAGTTTCGTTTAGAAGACAGTCTCGCTGTTTACGTGTTCGCCGGACTGCAGTCACGACAACGTGCCATCTGGTGGGGGTGCTGGGTATCGATCCCAGTACCTTTTAAAATACGGCTTTAAGCGCTCAGTACTGATTAGGATAGTCTTCGAACGCCATAAAATGAATCCGATAGAGTTCCTTTAACCTTTACTTATATATTAATGTAACTGAGTTGACACAAAGCGGAAAAACAACTTTCTTTGTTCTAACATTTCAGCCAGCGCGTAACCTTAGTCAGAATCATTTTTCTCTGAGCTCCCTACTTTCTTCAAAGTTCCGCTTGCGGAAACCAATATCACTCACTTTCGTCTGTGCGCACGTGTGTGTGTACGCACACTGTATGTCCTTTGCCAGTGCATGCATGCTTTATGTTGGTCCGTAAATGAAGGGAAGAAGGTTGCTTGCAGTGCCCGCGTTTAGGACAGACCATGTCATGTCCATCGTGCTGAACCGATTCTATAATAGCGCAACACAACCGCTGTAGATATCGATACCTCTCCCGGTGCGGAGGATAGTGACGCAGGTGGTGTACAGCCTTGTGGGCTTTAAACAGCTGTCTTTTGTGCTTATCTTCCTTTACGAGATCCATTTCAGTATTATTCTTAGCAACTTTAAGATACAAAGAAAGAACTGTGTACATACTTACAAATTTCACATTTTTTTTTATTTAACTACAATGTGCAACGATTAGATAGCATGAAACTTCACAAAAAGATAAAAACACTAATCGTAAAACATTTTGCTTCAAAGAGCTCAAACAATTTTTCAATAATAGCTCCAGCTTCATTTTTAGATTCGTACCGAGTTCAATAAAGGTAGCTGACAGCTCGCGACCAGATTTACTTCCTTCGTCTGGAAACTAATTCGAAACAACAGAAGACAATAAAAATTATGAATAAAACAAGCAGAATGAAGTAGCGCTTCATTTGCGTCAACGCTTGGGCTGGCTTCTTTACCCGCACACCTTTTATCCAGTTACGCAGTAGCAGACATAACTAGAAACCGTCATTCTTCTGGTCAGGACCGAAAATAACTGAGGCACCTTAATTATCGATGAAAGGACGTTTTCCTACAAAGTCCTGTTAAATCCAGCAGCGCTTTTGTATAAGAGAATTTGCGTGACCCACAAGACAGAATCACTGAAAATATGTGGACACTATGCTCTGTTGCGTGTCCACCACAGTTACGAATTGTTGCGCTTTTGTTCGCCAGTAGACTAACGCTATGTATGCACAGCGAAGAGTCTCGCCCGCCCGACATTACCTCCCCCTCCTCACAAAAGACCGAGCGCAATGGAAAACAACCAATAATATCCATTCAATCTCTCCTAAGCCTATTAAGGAGACAAAAGCTAAAACGAATTTTTGCTCTTCGCATAGTTATATCTTACTTGACTAGAAGAGAAGTAAGCTAGAGGGCAAAAACATAAAGCTGCAAGTTCGTTGATTGAAATTGTGAAGCCTCGTAAATGAAATAGTCAGGCTGGAGAAACTTATTTATTTCGTAGAGATCTCGGAGTATTCTCGCGTATAGGCTGTAGCTTTTACAAAATTTTCTCCTTCGTTTCCTTGCTGTTAGCGCTTCCTTCATGACTTAAGGACATTGCTCTAAAACAGACTACTTCTATTGTCTGATGAACGATTACGTCCGCCATCATCGTAAGTTGAAATCATTCCAACAACGTCAAAACGAAGATGATGGCTGAGTCTCGCCCAATATGTACAGGTTGAATTTCGCGAAAGCGTTCGCAATCACAAAAGAAAAACACATTCGTCCCGAATGTTGACGAATTCAAACTTGACCTCGTGAGTGCACCTTAAGCCATAGTTGCTCCATGCTAAATGAAGACGCGTACCAAACACTTCAACAATTGGAATTTGCTAACTGCAAGTCCGGAATTGCGAACAATCATAACAAAAGTTAGCACGCGGGCCGGTAAGAGCTACTCACACTTTCTTGAGCTTGGGAAGGTTTCCGAATACATCTTCGCCAAGGCTAACAACTCCCGCTGATGACATCACCCTGAAAATAAAGTACCGTCAAGTCAGGACGTCCAGCGTGAATAAAAGTCACTCGGCTGTTAAATCTCTTGCTCTTCTTTGTTAATTCATGACCTGTTCGTTGACACAATGAGAATTCAGCGCAGAAATGTCATTTTTATGTTAACAACATCGCAACTGCTGTTCGAAGTGTTTATTGCGCCTCTTAGTGCCTATAAATAGCAGTAGAGTAGCTAACTGTGAGCGCCTACACTTAAATTGAACGCCATATGCACTATTATTGTGATGTGGAAAAAGAAAAACATGACGACAACGTTGAGGTCCATGCGTTCTCGTAAAATTGCGTAGGGCAAGTTACCTCCTTTGGATGCGACTTGATATGCACGCTATTTTGAACTTTTAGATTAACTGGGTAATGCCTCGGCATTCGGCCGTCTTCCGAATACCCGTATTCATTTCACGACTTCCCGCTATTCAGATATATCGCCATTTTACGGTAGTATGAAGATTAGAATTTTTAGTCACTACAAAATCGAACCCGACTCGCCAGGGCTTGGGATAAGGAAATGAATAACGGTTCACACTTCCCCGTTGCTCAGGAGCATAAGCCGCAGTTTAATTTTCTTCAGAAAATCGGCAATCGCCCAAAAATTACACTAGTTTTGGCAACCGGCCTTCACTAATTTGAGTGCTCTGTGTAGACTCTTTTAATGCTCTGATGTCAGCATAAATTTAGAGATAAAGGTTATCAGATTGCTCTTGCAGTTCCTAAAATTTTGAAGGCACAGATTATAGTTGGTTTCAATTGATAGAGTAGTACGAAAAGACATTTTTCGCGGAAAAAAGTTTCAGTAGGCTAGGAAGAAAAAACAACAAAATACACGTGGCACCATCACGGGCCGATTAAGCAAGCAAATTGCGTGCGTCGGGACCACTTAACTGTGCATCCCAGAAACTAGGCTACGCACTCATTCACTTCAATGCGGTGACGCCGTCCTTCTCGGTGTGGATGGCACGACTCGAACAGAGTGCATAGAAAAATTTTAACCTCAGTTTTCCTCTGTCATAAATGAATATTTTGTTCCCGGATAGATGTGAGCATACCCGGAGGGAGCCGGAGAATCAATTTTTGCTGCGAATAATTATTGGATAGAGTTATTTGCTGCGTCCCTTTAAGAGCTCTCCAGAAGCATGTATGCTTAACCGCAGCACAGAATCTACTGCACGCGACGGCCTCAAACGTGGTCACTTGATTAGTTGACAACTGTAAACGGTTCTTTGTCCTATACGGTTCCGGACTTGCTTATCTCCGGTAGGTGTCACTCGGATGGCTGGATGGAAGATCGTTAAGTGGTTGGCTAGCGCCTCGACAACTGCTTGTCGATTATGTGCCGAAATATATATAAAAAAGTAGGCACTGTCACAAAAGCCACAGCTGTACCTGTAACTCAACGGCTGAATATTACGAAGTAATTCGAAGTAACCTTTCATTTCTAACCTTAATCCGTGACTCTATGCAATTGTAAGAGCCAAACGAAAGGTATCTAAAATATGGCGCACTCACGGAACGTTCTGACGTGCAAAGTTATTGTAGATCTCAGCCCAGGGTTTTTTGACGGCAGATAAATGCTGACTGTTTTCCACATCGCTGCCACATTTTAATGAGGTCAATAAGTTGACCGAGCCTGACTGTGAGTGGCCATTAAATAAGTTCAAAAATAGCGACACACAATTACTACCGCCAGATAATACGGGTCGATAACTAAAAACGACGAAGGACCGCGCGCACAAATTTTTCCTTTCTCGTCCAGAGTCCACGAACTTTTGTGCTGGTGATTAGCCTATGTATGCATATTCTACTCAACAATTATGCAGCTTTGTGCTTTGTTATAAAGGCTATTCGTTCTTTGCGCGAAAGGGCTTTTTTTTAATTCTGCACTGGATCAGGTGACACAGAACTTATCCTGCGCATCAGAGCACTTTTTCAGCGCGGCTGAAGTCAAACGCTAAGCATAAACCAAATACCTCATTCATTTCATCCATATCCTCTTTTTTTTACTATTCATACAGAGTTATTAACAGACCTCAAAGAATGTAGGAACTTCATGGAGCCTCGACTCTCTTATTTAACGGCAGCACCCTAAAACTATCATACAACCCAACAAGGCAGCAATTTAGCAATTGCTTTAAGCGCTGCAGTGCGATGCACTGCAAGCGAATAGGAAAAGCAACGCGGTGAGAAGCGCAGTGCTCACAGTTCTGTTAGCTGAGGCATCAGCGGGAAGTCGCTCTTCTGCAGGGCGGAGAACGAGTTTCCAGAGATGTCTCTGCAAAGAAAAAGCAAAACAGAAAAAGTTCGATTGAATGGGTATTGTTCTTTCAGTGTGTCTTCAGGTTGTTTTTGTTTTCGTCTCCCTTTTATATGAGCACGAAGCAGCCTTCTTTTTCTTTGGTTCCTCCGTTCGTTTAATGCCACGGTAGAAAACAAGGAGCTCTATTCTATGCCCGACAGCCGAAGAGCATGGTTTCGACACAAAATAAGCCTACTTGTTGGGATCTCGCGGGTGAAAGCCGTCCTACGTTTTGCTGCTGATTAGGGGCCTTGCAGGAAATGCCTTGTTCATATTACTTGCGGCTGACCGACTTTTTTGTGTGTAATTGGGGCCACCGTAATCCTGAAGAGAATCTCTGCTCGCATAAAACACTTAAGGGGGAAAATACTGGCTAGTGTGTTTTCTTGCGACACGCGGTCTAAGACCATCCAGATATATTAAAGTCTTCGCGCTGACCTTGATGGTTAGCTGACATACGAGCACTTCGCAAACGCTAACGAAGCGAACCAAACAGAACGACCTGTTAATATTGAAACAACGTTCTAAGAAAAAACGCCTCAGCCTTTTCAAGAAGTCTGCTCTTGCCAAGACAACCTTTCGGGCGAAAGGCGCGTGATTGTTGCATTGTACTAGGTGCGGATGAGAGGACGGGTCTTCGTTCCGAAGCGTGAAGCACTGATCCTCCACCATACGTTCAAAATTGCTCTTGTGTGATTTGATGTAATATTGAGGATATTTTGTTCCTTTTTTTTTTCAAATGAGTGCACTTGAGTTCAGTTGAAACTAGATGTCACTGATATTCGGCTGCTTTCATGTGTAGGTCTTTTAACTACGCTTATTCGAAGGAACGCTATGTACTGGAGCCTCCTCACGCTTCTGAAAGAGAACAGCCTCTACGACTTACTGTAGCTTACGAGTGTCTCATCTTATGCCCCATGGCAAGAACGCCGTATACAAAAATGGTTGAATGGGTGAATTGGGTTCAACGTCTGAAAGCGACTCAGGCTATGGGGCACGCCGTAGTGAAGGGCTGCGGATAATTTCGACCATCTGGGGTTCTTTAACGGGCACTGATATCGCACTGCACACGGGCTTCTAACATTTCTCTTCCACAAAAATCCGACCGCCACGGCGGGATTGATCCCGCGTATTTCGGGTCAGCAGGCGAGCACCACACTGTGCCACTACGGCGGCCTCCCTTATACAAAAAGGAAACTCTTTGCTCTCCCTCGTGAAAGACACGCCATGCTGGCTTTTTTCCGTCTCCCGCATGCTTAGAAAACAGCCACGAATCGATGGTGCTTCAGCAGCTTCAGCATAAGAGCCGGTGATTGTTTTTTTTTTTTTGCCACTCGGTGTGGACGGAACTCTGCACGCATGGTTTTAAAGGAGACAAAGGCACGTGGCTCAAGAGTCCTGATATACTCACTTTACCGCTTCATGAATTATTCCTTTCGCAGAGTCCTTCTTTCATAAGTCTTTTTTTTTTTCTCTTCCCTTCTTCCTTCCTTGTCTCCTCCTTCCTTGCTTTTAGGCGTTGTTTCTTTCCGTTCTTCGTTCTTACTTTCCTTCCCTCCGTCCTCGATCTTTTGTTCTTTTCTGCCGAATTCTTTTGTTTTAATATTCACTTTCACTTTTCTCTTGTTTCCTCTCTCTTCCTGTTTCTGTGCACTGTTCCTCTGCTTCCTGTCTTACAGCGATCGTTTCTTTCTCTCCCTCCCTTCTTTTTTTTTCTCATTCTGCGCTTCCCTGTCCTCCTTTTTTCCCCATTATTTTTTTTTTGCCCCTCAACATTTTCAGATAAAGGAGCCCTGGCTAAGCAAGAAGACGGGCACACTTTTTGGTTGCTGTGCAATATATTCATCTTGCTGTGGATCAATTATATTTATATCACCCACGAGCAGAAATGCCATAAAAGAGGAGGACAGCGGCAAAATCGGCACGTGCCGCTACGTGGACACGTTCCACTTGCTCGCTTGGTACATTGCCAGCTGCTTCTTTCCTTCCTGAGTAGATGGCGCTGGCGTCATTAGGATGGCTTTTATACGTAATGGCATGGCGAGTAGAATGCGCTGTTCGGTAGCAACGAACATTTATAACGATTCTAAGCACTGTAGAGTGTTGCAATTGTCCTCTTTTAAATGTATTCTATTTTAGTTTTCTTGTTTCTCAAAAGAGCAAGCCACGCCAATCTGCCACTGTCGACGGGATCTGTCACTTGGCTCTAGCTGAGGGCAACTACAACCAAGCTGAAAGTTTCCATAACGCGAGTCCCATAATTGCCAATATTTCCAAATGGTTTATATAGAGTCAGTATAGATTGTGTGGAGTCGGTATGTACTCTACGGAAAGCGCGTGCAGAAACTTACGGACTCCTTATGATGTGATGCACATTACAAAGAATGCTTATGGTACTTTTACGCACTCCATTGCGAAAACATATGGATTTCCATATATTTTTTTAGATTTTATGGACTAATATCTCAATAATTCCATAGAGAGACTCGTATGGAATGTTTCTGTAGGAAATAGAAATAAGTGCATATTGTGCGCTTTAAATTGTGAAGCAACAACGGTTATGGCTATGGTGAGCTGTGACACATGAGCTATGGGCTATATGCGACGCCAATAGAAAGGGCAGCGGATTAATTTAATTTCACCTGGGGTTCTTTAAAGTGCTCTGACATTACACACCACACCGGCGTTTTTTTTTTTATTTCGCCTGCAGCTTAATACGGCTGCCGTGCGCGGGATTTAAGCCGCAGCCTCGGGATCGGCAGCCGAACGGGAAAGTCACGGACCTACAGCTGCGGGCGCAACGGAACAGACTGAAAGGACCTGAAACAAGCTTCGTATATTATCCCAGCTTGCAACTGCTTTTCAACAGAAGAATTTATTTTATTTTTGTTTTGCATTGCTCAGTAACCGGACTACAATGGAGTACAGCATTATTTTTGTGGGCGCCCTAGCTAGAAACAAAATGTCTAATTACTTTGCGCACGACGGTTGGAAGAATTTCAGATGACGAAAAAAGCAGCGCAACAATTTATTGTAGTGAGGAAAGAAATTGGTAAAAAAAAGCTTCAGTGGCTGAAATTAAAGTAACCAGAACAAACTTTCTGAATTTCGGAGTATAAACCTGCACCGTGATTCAACCAAATTGGGCATTAGGAGCGTTCAGATAAGTTAGATGTGCAATAAATTTATTTGTTTAGGTGAATCAGTAAAAAAAGTCACAGAAAGCCATGACATAGCCTCCTTTATACTCTGTGCCTGTCAACGAAGCCACTGAGGGGAGCGCCCTCAGTGGCGCTCCCGCCTCTGAGGGCGCCACTGACGTAGGTGTCGAGGCGCACTGGTGCGAATGCCGGCGCGAGGATGGGAGCGCTGTTATTCGCTCGCGGGATAACTGCTACTAAGCATGAATCTTACATATTCATTATATTTACTTGTAAGGCCGACATCCTCTAAGCATAACAAGTGATCACGTTAGTTGTTAGCTGGTAGCACCAACGCTATGACATGTTATGTGATGCAGTTTCAAGATATGTGGACATGGCTAGAAGAACCGCATGACTGATCCGCTAGCGTCAATGGTAATAGAGCAGTTACAATCCTTGACGACGCTGCGCTAAGACAAAATTTATGAAGAAAGGCACCAGCATTTATTTACAGATTTCACAACAGCAGCTGTGCTGCAAGAGTGACTACTTTTACAGCTTCATGACTTTTCGTGAGAGTGGCTTCTGCCGAAACAGCGGCTTATACATTCTTGTCTGTTATCGAAGAGGCGTAGTTCACCAGCAGTGGTCTAATGAATCTAGTTGCCACAAGTAGAGAAAAATGTTCACGGGGACTGCTGTCACTGACAGGGCACTTCAGCAACCTTGATTTACAGATGGCTGTAACAGCTGCATCGGTCCGGTTTTTCAATGGATTTTGAAGTCATGGGTTTTCTTTTTAGCTTGTCTCCACAAACAGCCGCAGACTAAGACAAAGAGTAATTCGTCAGATGGGTAAAGGAGCCCACCACGGTCCTGTTCACGGGTGAACTGCTCGAATGGGCTACTTGTAGGTGGCTTGGTTGTGAGTAAAAAACACTGCTCACATTCCATATGTACACTTATCACACGAGCGATATCGCCATCTACATAGAACGTGGCCGACAGTTGCAATGTAGGTAGAGAAACAGTTATATGCTGCACGTCTAAGCGTCCCAAGACTTCCAAAGCAGCCTCTGGAAGCTCATCGCTCCTCCCAAGTACACATAGCCCTGCAGTCCTAAGTCCAGTGCTGTGGTGACTCTCATGATATAGTACGTTGCTGTGTTCAGATGTCGCGGCAATTCCCGTTCTCAAGACTTTTCTAGTCCTGAGAATACCGACCGCACGTCAAGTTGGTCGTTGCATCCCAGTGACCGCCTCAGGGTTCCAAACAGCGCTTCAATTGGGTCACTGCTGAATTTCCGCGTTAGTACAAAACAGAACTTCTCAGCTAAGAGATAGCGAATGCAGCAAGCAGTCGAGTAAGTAGTGAGCAGAAGGGCCTCGTACGTTTCGCTTGTGAAAAAGGCACGAGGATAAGTTGCATCTTTCTTTAGTTGGTCGATATATAGCGGAAATGTAACTTCCAGCCATTCCAGCCTAGAATCATTTTTCTTCGTCAAAGTGCCTGACGTCAGGGAAATTTTGCTTGACATGTTGGCACTTGTTGCTGGTGTCGTGCAGTAGTAACCATCCATGGATGCTCTTCATAAACAGTATTGTTGGTTCCGCATAGGCAGATGATGTATGGCAGCTCTGTCCTGCGTGCTCTTTCAAAAACTCAGAACAGATGATAACGTCTGGAGAAAAAACTTGGACAGCTCGTTAGAAGTTCATTTTTTCAATATTGTTCGGAAAAACATGTTTTCTGGTTAGACTCCTCACAGGTTTTACAATTCAATCTTTCTTACATCTCGTAGAGTTTCTTCAAGTGAGTTGACGAAACCTCTCCTTTCTTTCCAAGGTCGCGTGCAAGGAACTGAGTGCGGATGGTTTTCAAGACGTGGCAATAATCAAAGCTTTAAAAAAGCACTGCAAAACTGCAAACACTGCAAAACAGCCCACGTAACAGCGACAGAGCAACAGCACGTGGCTATCCGGGCTGCTGTGCAACACAGCGCACCCGGCACTCGCCTCGCGAGGGTGCCCCAACGTCGGTGTCGCCATCTCTCGGCAGCCAGCGGCGTAACTTCTCAAGGGAGGACGAGCGGCGACGACGGCCGCGGAGCGCGGAGTTGCCAGGCACAGAAAGTATAAAGGAGACTATGGCCATGAAGCTTCACGAGCCTTCTAGCCAACTAAAACAGACTGCAAAGAAATTCACGATTCTCAGGGCAGACAATATTTTGTGTTTCTAATGAAATAGGAAATGAATTGGTAAATAATTAAAAACTAAAAAGAACGGAGATATTTAATTCTAAAGCACTTGAAGCCCTATCCAATAAACGATGTCCAACGTTATTGTGCATAATTTTGCAATAAATCATAACGGGTGAGTTTCTTTGAGGTTTTTAAAATATACAAAAAACGAGAGCTACAGTCCAGTTAAAACCGATTGTGCCGATTTTCAAACGATATACTGCTCAAGGTGAGAGCAATTACCTCAAGACAGGGATAACCATAGAGCATCTGGAGAGGCCTTTGTTTCCTATTGATGTTGATGATAAGGACTCCAAGAAATTACACACTATAGGTTTACAACTCAGAGGAGGAAAGTGTAACATAGAACAGGATTGGTTTACAGAGGATGGAATTTTGATTGAGAACTCCGCTTCTTTCAAACGAAGGGCGAAAAAAAATCATAAGAACGATTACGATACTACCTAATGCGAAATTTCAGCGTAGCTCTGTCTGCTTCGGCAGCGCGGATGGCAGGTTCCTCTCGAAGGCAGCGCCGGCACAGTGAACGGCACAGTCTTCTCGTCGGCGGAAATGATCTGTAGCGGCGGCGCGAAAGGCAGGGCCCTCCCGATGGTGGCGCTGACTAAGCTCGGGCAGCTTGTTTAGCAGCAGTGACAGACGAAGAATTTTCATCGGTTGCGCTGCTCATTAATCGCAAAAACCTGGCGGAGACTTTTACGACGAAAGCCTTACTTGCCCCATTGAGCGAAAGCCCATATGTGCGAGTGGTAACACTCGATGGTGCCAGTAAAGATTTGGGGCATGCCTACTTCCTTCGACGAAGCCTGAACAAGAACCGCATAGCAGCATGCAAAACGCTAAGATGACCTTAAATAGTCAACTCCGGAGCTTCTACAAGCTGGCGCCAGACCTGAGGGAAGGGCGAGGCGCCGCAGCACGAGTTAAGCTGAGTCTCCCTCCCCACGTGTTCTCGGGAGGGCTCGAACCTTCTCGAACGTCTGTCCGCTTGCGCCGCCTCGCCAAGGTTGTGGAGAGAGGAGGGCCGGAGACTGAGGCGTTATTTCATCAATATCAGCAGCAACCTCACTATGCCCACTCCAGGACAAAGCTCTCTCATGTCTCTCCAATTGACGCTTTCCTGTACCAGCCGAGGCAACCTGATCGTCGCAAATTTCGTAATCTCCTCCATCCACCTAACTTTCTGCTGCCCCCTGCTACGCGTGCCTTCTCTTGGTATCCACTCTGTTACCCTTAATGTCCATCGTTTATCATGCTTTCGCATTATATGCCTTGCCCAAGCCCAATTCCTCCTCTTGATTTAGACTAGGATGTCATTAACCCGCGTTTCTTCCCTCGCCTCCATTCTCCTAATGTCACACCTATCTTTTTTTTTCTTTCCTTAGGTCACTGCGTGGTCCTTAAGATGAATCCTTCTCGTTAGCCTCCTCGTTTGTGCCCCATAGGTGAATACCGGTAAGATACAGGTTTTGTAAACTTCTCTTATTCTCCATAATTTTCTAATTTTCCCTATTCTTGCTCATATACTGATAAATAAAAGCGCAAAGATGGAAACAAAGACGCGGGCAAGATGAAGGATAAGCTTCATGCAAGATTTGCATCCTCTAACACAATCTAAGCCAGGCGATTTGGAATTGCAAAAAGAACCCACCACCAAACCAGAGGCCGCGAGAGGCCGAATTCTCGAGCGCACCTTTGCATTAGAAGGACGGGCTTAAGCTGCCGCCTTGTCTAAGGGACGCAAAAAGTCTCGAGATCATTGTCGTGAGTCCGTTCCGACCGACGACGAGTATGCGGACCCTCCCTTGTTGATTCTAGCTGCAACTTTCACTTCACCAGTAATAAATTCCGTGGTATGTAGACCATTGCTCCGCTGCGACGTCATTCACTATGCATGAGATGGAAGAAATATCACGCCAGTGCTTCCAAAGCAGTTAACGTCCTCGAACCTCCTGCTTCTGCTCGAGTGGCTCACGGCTCGACTGATGTGTATGAGTTATCCCAAGACGGCCCTCACTTAGCATCGGGTGGATGTAGCGGCCTGTCATTGAGAAAGTGCTCGACGCCCGCTATCCCATGCTGTTGTGTTTACGTATAAATAAGGACAGAAAGATTCTAGCAAAATTTTCCTTTCCTGCGGAGGCGATATCTGGATAAATGCAGCGGTACTACCGCCTTTCCTCTCATCTCCCTCTTTAAAAGAGCGCACTCATACATACAGAGGAGACGGAGCTGGAGCACGGGAGAAGCGAGTACACATTCACTCTCACCAACAGTGGCACACTCTGTTGCTTCAAACACGCAGGCCGCATAAACATTTGCACAATATTTGGCTGGGGACGTCACTGAGTTGTCTGCTACTGCAATCATACCATATCTGCTATTTCAAGGGCTACTCTGCTATCAACTGCTCTTACAATAATACGACGAGACTTGTAAGCACGCTATAAGCTGCAAGCACATGATACACTGAAAAATTTGAGAGGTACGCGAACCGCTTTCTGGAGATTGTAGTGATAACCTGCGTAGTCACTTTCCTTTCTCCTTTCGTAGACACTCCCATTTGATACATTGCCAAGTCACTGGGTGGTCTTTCACGTTTAAGCCCTATTAGGCTTCTTGGCAAAGAGATACGCGGAGCGTACGCATGATGATGTAGCCATTCAAGTGCTCACTATTACAGACTAAATGTATCTGCAGGGGTGCGCAAGCTCCCTGTTCTTTGCTTTACATTTTCTCGTGTTTTCTAAGTGAACTTTTTCTGCCTCAGTTTTAGGGAGCCGGATGTCCCTGATTTGAGTATTCTTCGCTGCCTCTTGAAATGAATGTAATCTGGGACCTATCGAAAGCAAAACAGGAGAATTTTCAATTTTTAGCACTTTTTTTTTTCACCCACCGGACTGTAGTTTTGCACAGGCTGTTGTACCCAGAGAATTTGTAACGCTTTTTTGCTGCTGCTTCGTTGGTTCCTGCGCGTGCACCTCCAAACCGGCATTGAGTTACTCGTTTCTTTGTGGTTCTGGTGAACTGTCTGAGCATGGCACAGTCAACATGCTTGATAACTACCACGACGCCTCTATGTTGTGAATAGTGCAGCAAGAAAAATGCGATAATTCTTTCGTTGAACTGGGTTGCCAGTTTGTGCAGACATTAACATTGAGATAACGAATTTTGGTCGTTTTGCATTTTGTAGCTTTCCCTGGAGTTTGCAAAAATCCTTCCACCAGTCCCATTTTCCCATTCCGGGATTACTATTTTGCTGCTGACCGACAAGTGCAAAGTTACAGCAGTGCCACGTCGCAGTTAACTAGAGGGGGAAAAAATTTGGCCACGCCCGCCATCCTCCAGTCACAATAGATTGCGCGCCGAGGAACTAGAAGTTATTTGCTCTTACCGGCGCTCCCTACCTCCGTGCCTGAAGCTAATCCCTCAACGCAGCCCCTGTCTTAATCGCGTTAACGGTAAGAGGCGGGATTTCTGTTTGTGCCTGCAGGCGTCTGACCATGTTATTAACACGATGGCTGCCCGGAACGTTCTCTGATTTGCAGTGATTGCGCACTTTTTGCGATTTTGGATCCTTTTCGTTGACGTTGCATACAAAAGCGACTAAGGCGTGAAGTCTAGAAACTAATGCATCGACATTCAGCGCGAATAATTTTAACGTGCAACACAGTTCGTGGTCCAAATACCTATGTTCTGCCTCGGCGCTGTCTTCACTGTTCTTTCATTTCCTATGCATTTTTTTTCTTTTCGGAGAGGGGGAGGGGGTAAGGGGGGCGACACAAAAGCAGTCGCAACTTCGCTCCAAAAAACACACTTCCTATACTAGCGACAATATGCAAGGAAAGGTTTGAAACCTATTTACTCACAGATTTGTGGTGTTGTGCGGAATGGTAGCTGGCAGCGAACGCAGACCCGTGTTTTCGCAGAAAAAGGCTTGTCCTTCCGAGCAGCGACAGCCAGGGTGAACCCAGTCTGAAAATAAAAAATTATTAATTCAATTCATAAATGGAATTTACGCCCATCCTAATCCGCATGATCAGCGCAAGAATGTGAGCGTCTTGTAGTCGTTACTGTTGGCAGTCATGTTTGTAACCGTGTTTGTGGCTCTGGCATCCCGCGTATACGTACAGCGCTCCTAGCTCGACCGCTCCGCCTCACCTTTATCCATGACCCTTTCCGCAAACCCTTTCCGCAATACGAATAATGTGCCGCATCACCGGTAGTGGCGTTTTCATTACTATGGCGGCTGCTAGAGTGCCGGCTGCGTAGTTCAAGATGTTTTCCTAAGAAGCGTTTCAAGGCGTTTGTCAGTGTCTCGTGGCGACCACTTGCCCAGCGTAATGGCACCAAAGTTAGCGCGAGATCCGAGGCACAAGCCATGCGCACGGGGTGGTGAGACAATCGCAAACGTTCGATATTGATGCCGCGGTCGCTCGTTTTAAAGGAGGAAAAACTTAGGCGCAAAAGCTACCGCTTACTATAATATTTTGTATGTTAATTTTCACTTTTCCGTTTATCTCAGCTAGATTTGGCCCTACACGCACACGGTGGGATGGAATGGACAGCGCGAAGACACCTGGTGAAGGAATGATCGAGGTTTTTTTTTATCATGGGCTCTTACAATGTATGATGTAATTTTCCAAACATATCTAGAAAAACAAATACGAGGTACAGAGGCCAAAGCCGGAAGCCCCTGTGAGTGTTGTGGGACTGTTCGCAAACTTTTGCCATAGGCTGCAAACTGTTTTTTGGCCATGGTGGAACGCCGCCGCTAATTGTCGCGCCATTTAGACGATGTCGTTAAGGAGCACGCGACTACTATGTGCGCTGTGTGTTCCGTATAGTTTGTGCTTGCTGTGTGTGTTGCTGCATCGTTTACCTCTGTCAACAGGAAAAGCATGATAGTGAGACTAACATCTCCAGCAACGTTAATCTTACCTCGAAAGAAAGGCGCCCAGTACATGGACCCGACGCCGTTTATATACTCAGTGCCGCCCACTCAAGATAACGTGAATGCGAAATAATCCAGCCCACCAACAAATGTTACGCTACGTATTCCTTGACACAGGCTGGAAAAAGTGGCAAGGTTTTTAACGTAATTAAACCGAAAAGACGTGCGAAAGCATGAGTTCATTGTTCGCCTCTTCTCCTTCTCTTCCCTTTGCCTACAGCTGACGTGACACTCCTCAAACTTTTTCGAGCTTCCTCCCTTGGGATAGAGCTGGCGCGACGCTCCTCCGAAATTTCCCGAGCTTCCTCCTTCTGGTTGGAGCCTGCCTTCTTCTCCTTGCATTAGCTACAGCTGGCGCGAGGCTCCTCTGAACATTGCCGAAACTATCCTAGTCCGAGTTACTCCCAGAGGACAAGATTCTTGCTCGGGGTCGCTACCTCTGGAGTAGTCCTTTACTAAAAAAGGTTTTGAATACCATCGGGCCGCCGGGCTTGTTCCCATGATGTTCTGCAAACGCGGGGTTAGTACCAGAAGGGTGTTATGGTTGGCTACCCAGCACTGGTAGAGAGGGATAATGGGATAGAGCAGGAAAAGAGAGAAGGGGCATAGTCAAATTTGGTCCCTTTAAGCCAGTCGCTCTCAGGAAGCGAAAAAGCGCCTTGTACGCCTTGAAAGTAGTCGATTCCTATGGTCATAGTCCCAGGATCTTATCCTCTGCCAAAGGGCAAGGATCGAGGTGGTCCCAAAGTAGGGCACTCACTCAGGCGATGTACAATTGTCACCTCACAGTCGAATCTTTCCCAAGCAGAGCTGTCGGCCATCCACATCCGGAACATGCATTGCTTTGTAAATGCAGCACCGAGCCATAGACGCCACCAACTCGCTTCGCGGCGCGGTATAATGAGGAGAAGACGAAGGTGCAGTCTAGGTCCCACACCCTGTGGCCACGGTTGAAAAAGTGGCCAGATTTTCATGCAGAAAGCATGAGCTCCAGTGCAACGTGTGCAGCTCACACGCTGCGTCTACTCTTGATAAAGGAATCTAGACTTGGAGTCCATCATTGTGGGCAGAGCTGGCAGCCTCGTCCGCGTGGTGGTTTCCTTTGATACCGAAGTGTCCTGGAAGCCATTGAAAAATCTATCGTTACCTTTCGGTATGGCGCAGTGGTAAACCTTGCGAATCTCAGCAACCAGCTGTTCATGCGACCCGCGGCGTATAAGAGGTTAGAGGCCTTGAAGGGCTGCTTTGGAATCCGAAACGGCCCGAACACGCTGGGCAATTATTGCTTCGCTATCGACACTTTGCAGATCATTTGTGCTTGACAAAGTCTACCTCAGAATGAAGAGCCTGGGTGGCTAGAACTGCTCCTGAGCTTGACCAAGTCTGCTTGTTCAGAACTATTGATGCCCTGAGATGCAAAACAAGACTGGTATCTCTTAAAAATTCCACAAATGCATCAAACATGGTCTAAAAAATGTACCAAAGCATCGCCACAGCTGACAACTGAACCCTTCGCAATCTTAGCTCTGTTTATAAAAACTGTAGGAGGTTAAGGGCCTTCTGCTTCAATTGACTAAAGCAGAAATTTGGGCAACTTGGTACGTATTCATTTTTGAAGCAGCGCAACAAAGACGGGACGTGGAAACTGAGGGGTAAAGACAAACAGGCGCTGACTAACAACTGGGTTTCCTGTTTGTCTTTACCTCTCAGTTTCCGCATCCCGTCTCTGTTGCGCTGTTTCAAAAATGAATAAATGCTTCAATTGACGTCTCCAGGCCTGTCTAAGAGACTACTTATAATCTATGTGCATGGAGTCTTTGGTGTTAAGAGCTATATAGATTTTAGCAGTCGATTTTTGCAGCATTCGCCGCTGTAGTAGCTCTGTTGTTATGGCGCTCGGCTGCTGAGCCGAAAGACGCGGTGGTTGAATTTCTTTGGAGGAGAAATTCTAGAGGCCCGTGGACTGTGCGATGTTAGTGCATGTTAAAGAACCCCAGGTGGTCGAAATTTCAGGAGCCCTTCACTACGGTCGCTTGAAGGCGTTAAACCCCCTTAAACCATGAACCATAAATCATCTTTTAGGAACCTCTTTCTTTACTCCGGAAATAGTAGGATGCCGACAAAATTCCTTTAGTAGAGCTGCAATATTGGTTATGAACTCTAAAGTGGGCAATGCACAGTGCAATATTTCTTGTCTTTAAACGGTGCAACAAAAAATTGCGATAAATATTTTCCTATGTGGGCATTTGATTAACTCCCTGTTCGTGACAGACTATTATTCGCGTGTATTAAGACTCCTTTCTGGGAGGCTAAACAAAAAAAGGGTGCTGTCAGCAACTTCCGTTCTGCTTTTAAAAGTAAGAATAAGCTTTCGTTGCAGCTTTTGGTGAGGAGCATTTAACATAGAGATATGAAGCAAAAGTTTGTGGGCTCACATCTTTTAATCTAGGAAATGGCATTACATGCACGAAGCACATGTCGCAGATACTGCAAACAAGTTTACACTGCTGTCTTTAGGTGATCCACAACTCACAGCTGGCCAATGTTGGATGAATTACGCGATTGAAAATTTAAACAATACTATTAGTGTTTAGAAGCAATTTGACCTCATCGTGGTTTGGCATTGATTCCCGAGAGGGGAAATGGCTTATGCGATAGGGGCCAAGCATCTAATCGGGGCGATCATTTACGTTGCAATTTGCATTTCTCACAGAAACGCTGATAAACGAAGCAAAGCTTTTCAACGTGTTGTTGACATTCCGAAAGCTCATATCGTGGTTCTCCGCTTCGTAAACGTTTCTTTAGAATGTAGTTAAGTGCACTACAAGTATATTTTCTGGATTTTCTGCGAAATTAAGGTGTGTAATGTGTATGGCGCGCCGAATACCAAGTAGTTGTATTGTTAGGAGAAGGTAAGTGTCACTTACCTTCTCCTAACATTAAATTTCCCAACCAGACCGACTTCTGTCGAATGTTTTCTTTTGAGTTGTATTGTATAGGCACTGCTATTCCATGTCAGCCGATCTCATGTAGTTCGAACATAAACTGGACAACACGACATTGACAGGTGTATACGCAGAGTTGTAAATTAGCAGAGCCTGGAAAAAAATGCTGATGCATAGTGACCATAACATAGGAAAAATGTGATCCGCAGGTGTGGGCGAGTGCGAACGCAGCGTCTCGTCTCAAGTCACTGTAAAGTTAGTGTTACATGATTGCTCTGTTCATTTAAGCAGGCCCTGAAATGCTGTACCAAATGTTATTCTTCAACATAAACCTATAATGATGTCCGAAATTTGTCTATTAGAAATACTGTTGGCATATTTTTTCATAAAATTGCACTGTAACGTTGTTCAACATATTTTATTGATTTTATTGAGCAGCTGGGATTCCTTAACGTGTACGGAGGTCGCACTGCACACGGGCGTCTTTACGCATTTTAGAGCGTTAGCTTCACTTCACGATCAAAGCTGCAAAAGCTGGTACATCGCTGACGCTTGTACCTTGACCTTGAATAAATAAATAACGCCGCGACTGTGCTTCCAAAGCGCTGCGGCGTTAAAACACCAGCTTCACTGTCCACTGCACGAGAGCCGTATGCTATCGCCGCGGCCGATAACGCCAGGCGTTAAACGCCAAGGGGCTCTCACACAGCGCATTGCACATCGTCGTCTTCGTCTGCATACATTTGTGGCGCGAACAGATTAGATCAAGTTAACCTCGACCTGAGCTTGACTTTAGTCTAATATTGTTGCCAGATGTGCCGACGACCCAGCAAATCCATGAGCCACTCAGGGTAAAGACATGATATCGCACGCCTACTCGTTTGAACACGTTAAAATCCTACCATTTTTTCCCCGCCGAAATGCGCCAACGTCGGTCGTGCGATGATCACGCTTATCAGGGATGATAACGCGATGATGACGAAAGCAGAAAAGTGCACAAGCGAAGACGTCTGCGAGATCATACCTAGAACAGCGTAGCCATTTTTGTCAAGCTACATCAGTTTTTAATCTTCGAGATTAAGTTAAGCAGCGCCACCCGCTCGCAAGCGGAGGCAAAAAACTCCTAAGCGTTGGCGAAAGCTTGGGCCGACGCCTCGTCTGCGTGCTTATCGAGACGTCTTTTCCCGCCCACTTACCGCATTTGCCGGACTTCTTCTCCCGGTCCTCGTCAGGCCGTTTCTGGAAGTAATCCTCGATGAACTTCTTAAGATTCATGTCACCTGCAGTGGAGAAAAACGGTTTTAAGGTATGAAGCGCCTTTATAGCCAAGCACGCACTTTTTTGTATTTACACTGCCACTTAGGAATTGTCGCGATGGTAATCGTAATACAGCTTTGTGGAAATTTCTTTTATTTATTAGCCAGCAAAAGCAGCTAGGCATTGCCAGTGTAAAGAGTGAGTCGGCCATGAGGCCAATACAGTTAACTGATATTTTCTCGAAGCTTCACATTGAAGATTATCAAGGAATCATGAAATAGGTCAGTCTCCGATTATTCCAGGGTTCTATCACGTGAGGAAACGCAAAGAACTAGGTTTATTATACCAGCCCTCTGCTTATAACGTCCAAGGTGGGGAAACCAAGATCAGTGCAGCTATGCAATATGCTGAAATTAATAACCCTAAAACTGAAGAAAAAACTTGTTCGTGTGTATGCAGATAACAGGTTAGGTAACTACAAAGTGCGAAGTTTCTGGAGTTAGACGAAAGCAATAAAGTCTGCATGTGGATAATGGGTTAGATAATGCAAACCACGAAGTTTTTGAGGTGAGACGAAAGGAGTACAGGTCAATAATAAGAATTTGCGCTGTCTCATTATCATCTTAATCATCAGCCTGACTACGTCCACTGCGGGATAAAGGTCTCTCACATATCCCTCAAATTAACTCCGTCCTGTGCGTGCCCCGGCCTCCTTATCCCCGAAAACTTCTTATTTATATATCTTGTAGTATATATCTTTGAAGGTTCCACCCGGAATCTGAGCATAAACCACGTTTTGAACTCACCGATATAAAATGCGGGCTGAAGTTAAAGACCTTATAATGACTTTAAAACAGTATAATAGCACTGCTTATGTCCATTTTGAAGGTACGTTTAGGGGTTTTTGTCTTATCGACCTTGGGCGCAGAGCGACACCAGGAGGTTTTAGCTATGCGATGGCCTTGAGATCAGCAGGGCTAGGGAGACCCTAACTCATAGGAACTGAATTCGAAGAAGTTTAAAACTTGCTCAGGTCAACTCGCAGCGATGAATGAGGGTACGTAAGAAGGAAAGTGTGCGCCTTGAATATCATAAGTAAGCCTAGACCATAAGTAAGCCTAAGTAGGCTTACTTATGGTCTAAGTAGGCTTCCATAAGTAAGCCTAAGTAAGCACGCTGTCAGGTAGCAACAAACATTCAAGAAATCTCACAAACCTTATTGGTTCAAGAAACGTTAACTACTGTATTGGAGGTTTATTTTAACATTAAAACTGAGCAGAACGTTAGGTGTTGTATCATAAAATAGTTTGGCATCCAAATTAAACAATATACTAATGCTCTGTCCCAAACGTTTTAATAATTTTATAAATGAACAAATATTCCCTAATAGTTTATGCTTTACATAGGCTTAAACTAAATACGTTTCTGCTACTATTTCAAAATGTTATTTTATTGTTTGGTTAATAACCACAAACAACATAAAGAACTCCAGGGGATACCCCTTGAGGGTATGATGCGGTAGCCTAATGGATTAATTCCAATCTATGCAGAAGCTCATTCACGACAGTCATAGATCCCTGGGAGTCCTCACACCCCTCCTGGCACAGCGGCGCAGCGGTTAAGCGATTCTCCACTGCATTGCGATGGCAGGTGCTCCCAACGATGGGCCTTGTGTAGCCCCGGTTGCTCTGCCCTAGTGGCCGATCATTAATTTAACTGCCAGCTGCCGCGATGGGCAGTTTGCTCACTATCCGGCGGGCAAGTTTTTATGGCGCCGCATGGTCACGTGACCTATATATAGGTAGCCCACCTGTCTTGTAGGTTGCTCTCTGGGGACCACCTACGAGAGCCATGCCTGTGATTTCCCGCTCACAAAACCGACGTTGGATTTTCTAACGCTAACGCGTTAAAATATACTGCAGGCATCCTTTTATCGAACTTTTATGACCGCTCGTACAGCAAAGACGTTCATCAACTAGAAGTACTTAACAGTAATTCTTTTAGATTGTGCCTGCCAAACATTGGATGCACAGTATCGTTGTTTGGTGGGAAAACCTTGCTTATAACCCATTCGTCACTATCGCTTATTGGATACCCTTTATTAATGGCTGCATAATCTTGCGTCCATTAAAATAAGGCGAAAGCCTTTAATGGCTCATAGTGTCGTCCGTTAACAAAGCGTGTCACAGGCGTTTAACTCGGGAACTAAACAAATAGAAGAAAACCTATGGTTGCTTCAGATATGGGAGGGAAAAATGAACCTAAAAACAAAGTTTGATGACTGCAGGTCTATTATTTAATTAATTATAGGCAGAAATACCGACATTGCATCGAAATAGCGCGGACGTCGATATAGCCATGGGAACGGCGTGACGTCACATCCACCGGAAGTCGCCACGGCATAGTGAAAATTTTTACAGAATGGTCGGGAAAACGTCGGAATTGTGCCAAACTAGATGCAGCAATGTGTAATTAAGCGCAATGAACACTTAAGATCCCCGAAAGATTTACAGCCTTTGTCAAAAGTTTGGAGCCCAGGGGTTTTCTTTTGAGCCACACTGTGTCGTTATTTTTAATGTATCTCTAGCGCTCCAAATTTCCTCGTCATGAGAAGATTTCTGGTACTGCCTACTGCAATAGGTAGGACTTTCATGAATGCTCCTGGTGTCCCAATATAAAGCTTAGAAGTGAAACCCCCGGGCTCTAAACTTTTGACAAAGACTGTACAATTTGGGTATCGATATAGCCACGGGAACGGTGTGACGTCATATCCACTGGAATTCTTCACGGCATAGAGTCCTCAGCTTTTGCCTCTCAACACTTCAGTTGCCAAAGTGTGCACGCAATTTTTTGTTCAGAGGAGTGTGTTGGATGTATTCGTTGCGGTGTATTCTTCAACGCAGATGCCTGTCCTGCTTGGTGCTTGAAAACGCTAATCAAGCTGTGCAACTTCAAAATTGGTGGGCCTGTATGGTCTTCAAAGGTTGCCATTTTGCACAAAGTGCATGTTTTTGTTTTTTTCTACATTTAATTATTATTAAGACGAAGTTATTGAAACGCCCATTGTAGCGCTACAGAAACGTTAAAAAAACCGCATTAAAGGCAATCTATAACGTTTGACCAAAGTGTTTCGCTGCTTAATGGTATAGAACTCTGGGCATCTCTCGCCTTTCTCCCTTTCTTTCCTCTATCTGTCGTTCTTTCGTTCTTCGGGCATTGTTGATTGTTTGCTTTGTAGCTCTTCTTTTTTTCTTTTTCGTGCTGCGCCTTTTTTTTTCTCTCGCTCCCAAGAAGTAGTTTGCAGTCCGCTTAGGAGAGCCTTCAGCGCTAAGCGTTATTTCTACGTTCCGACCACTAGCTTTGTTTTTTTTTTATATATACCCTCGATATTCCGGAGAGGCACTTCGAATTCACACACTTGCACTACCTCGACATCGCCTTATTAAGGAGAAAAATGGAAGAAAACTGAACTTGCAGAAAAGTAGGAGGCAGCCATTCCCAATAAAGACCCCCGGCTGGCCGAAACTTTCAAGCATTCGGCGACGTTTATTCAAACTGACCTCTACTTATTGGCTTGTCTTGGTGAGTTCTAGATTAACATCAACGCTGCTGCCGTACTCGCAGAGCAGGCTACTTGGCTGAGTGCGGACGCTAACCTAGTGAATCCTTCCATATGCAGGTGCCAGAAAGCTGATCTTCGCTGGTCAAAGGAAAGGCGATCCAAGAGAATATTTGCAAGCAAACTCGCAGAGAGAACGATTGTGGAGGGAGCAGCCTGTGTCCAAAATGCACTTATTTCACTTTTTGCTCTAAAAAAAGTGGTGTCGTTGTGGTTTGAGCGAAGAAAAAAAATTGCTCGCTAAAAGCGAAACCTAAACCGGGCCCACGGCCCTCCCCTTTTATATCAGTCCATAAGGGGAGTAAGCAGCGATGTCTGCCTGACAAGCGACATAAAATGTTGTCCGGCTGCAAATACTGAAGACATCAACGACGGCTCCTTTAGCTTTCTGATTACACAACAATTTACAAAACTGATGTTCAGTTACATTCCGTCATTTCGAGGCGAACTGTGCGAGAATCTTAATTTTTTTTTTTTGAGTTGGATGTAGTAGCTGCAGTATTTTATTATTTGTTTGCTACGTGCATCACCCCATATGCATTGGGCAGGAGGGTAACAGGCTAAGCTCCACATGAACAAATTGTTTCAATGCCACCCCCAAAAGAAAATTTCTTGATCTTCAGGCAGTGGTCAGTCTCTGAGATGTATAGTGTAGTGCCCGGCTATATTTTCGCGCGGTTCATGCCTGTTTAAGAATAATAAAGATCGTGGAAAAATTTTTAATCTCAGATGGCTTCTGCTGTATTTCAGTTCTTGATATTTAGAGTTGAATTTGCTTCCTGCCTTGCTATGCTGCCGGCTGTAGTTTTCGGGAACAAATCTAACTGACCTAGTTTGTGTTCTTTTATATTTGCTTCTGAGCACAAATGTATGTAGGTCCAATCAACCACATTCATATTCAACTATTGGTTGCACATCACTTAAACACAGCTGTGTTTCCGTTACTTAAAAAATGAGAGAAATGGTGCCGTATGAACCCCTAAACTGATAGTGCCTTGTTTACAAAGAAGTTAACATGGTCATTTCAACGTAAATCTGAAGTAAAAATGGGCCCTAAAAATTTGAACTCCTTGCTTATGTTCAGAGTAATACCATTAGTTCTGTACTTGCACAAATGATTAGCCCGTTGTTTTTGTTTTTCTTTTTAAGATGGTGACATGGATAGTTCTATTTGTATTTAATTGCATGTCCCAATGCAAACACCTGCAGCCGCTGCCGTGGCTCAGTGGCCCTGGGGCTCGGCTGCTGACCCGAAAGACGCTGGTTCGATCCCAGCTGCGGTGGTGGAATTTCGATGGAGACGAAATTCTAGAGACCCTTGTGTTGTGCGATATCAGTGCATGTTAAGGAACCCGAGATGGTCGAAAGTTCCAGAGCCCTTCCCTGCGGCGTCCCTCATAGCCTGAGTCGCTTTGGGGCGTTAAATCTTTCTAAACTCCTATAAGCAAACACCTTTGTCTAAGAAGTGCATAGGTGAGCTTGCAGGATTCTTCAATCGGAAATGCCACCTTCTACTCTATAAACAACGCAATCATCGTCAAACGTCCTGAGTGAAGACTGTATACCAGTAGGAATATCCTTTATGTACCACAAAAAAAAACAAAAGTTGCCTGGGCACAGAAGTTTGGGGCACTTCCGACGGTACTGGTGCATATTGTAAAGAAAAATCGTTTAGAACGACAGTCTATCCCTATAGTTACATGTGTTCGGTAAGCCACTAAATTAATTTGTAATCCAATTATCAGCTTCTAATTCGGTGAGGAGGACACTGTGCGGGACTACAACGTATGTTTTGCGGGAATCTAAGAAAATGCAATCAACTACTTGTTCCTAATAAATTGTCGAGGCTAAGTCATGAACCAATTTTACCAGTTGTGTATTGCTAGATAAACCACGCCTGTAACCGAGTTGGCTGCGGGTGAGGAGATAATTTTTACTTAAACGTTTTTTTTTGTTTTATTGGAGTTTAACGTCCCAAAGCGCCTCAAGCTATGGGGGACGCCGTAGTGAAGGCTCCGGAAATTTGACCACCTGGGGTTCTTTAACAGGCACTAACATCTCACAGCACACGGGCCTCTAGAATTTCGCCTTCATCGAAACTCAGCCGCCGCAGCCGGGATCGAACCCGCGTCTTTCGGGCCAGCAGCCGAGCGCCATAACCACTGAGCCACCGCGGCGGGGTTTACTTAAAGGGGTCGTAACGCAGCTATATATTACATGCTCCATAAATTTGCAGGTCATACTAGTCAGGAAATATAATCTTTCGTTCTGAACGAAATTTCGCATACTACTCTTATGTACGGGGACTAACACGATTACTTTCAATCAGCAAACAATTACGTTTTAAGCGGAATGAGACAAATTATAGAGAGCTTGGTACATGGGCTTATCAGAGCGGTAAAAAAAAGATCTGTTAAATGTCCTCCTTTTGAAGGAGAGAGAGGGACACTTTAATGGCTGATCCTTACGATAACACAGGATTGGTGTGGTGAGCTGTTCGCATGTATCGCGATATAAGTGATCAACAAAAGTTCAGCTTAAGAACAACTAAATCCTCTGAATAATAAACTATGCGCATGATTTAAAAATTTTGTTCTAGGTGTAAAATGTACCATAGAAATATCCCACCTACTCCATTCTAAGTGTACAAAAAGTCGCTGAAATCACTATATGGAGGAGTGTCGCAAACCGGATCCACCCAATTAAACGCCATTCAGTTTGCAGCCTTCGGGCTGCGGCCGTGTATCTGTTTTTTCAGCCAGCGTCCGTTCCGGCGGACGCGGTTGTTGCGACGCTCGTCTTTACTCTCTCTTTTACTCTGTCCTCTTATCTTTCAACTCTCTCCTATCTGCACGTGGCAGCGGTGGTGGCTCGGCTTGAGCCAGTCGGCAGGCCCGTGGTGTTGGTGGTGCAACTTTATTTCCAGCGGATATAGAGGAGCGACCCGAAGTCGCCCCCCGCTTAAACGGCGGCCGCTATCCCTTGGGCAGCAGCGGCGTCTTCAGCCAGCTGAAGGAGCTTGATCTGTGTCCCCGGGTCGGGGCTCAGCAATAGAGCCTCCCAATGATCAGAGTCGGTAATGAAGCAACTCGCGGGTAGGGACGGCGGGCAGTTCCAGATCATATGATTTAGATCGTCTTTGGCATCACAATTTTTGCATTTGTCTGAGAGTACAGTCCATCCGAATAGAAGCAACACAATTGGGGATTTGGATAGGTTTTAGTTTGAAGTTTACGCCAGGCTTTCGCCTGTTGCTTGGAAAGCGTTTTATCTGCTGGGGGAAATCTGAGTCTTGCAAGCCTGTAGTGCTGCAGGATTTTTCTGTAAGAAAACAACCTGTCCTGGCAGGCCCGTGCACTTTTCCTTTTCATCCTTCTCTCAGTCGCAACCAACCAACCTTCAGTAAATAATCCTATTAAACCTTCATTAGCCAGCTTATTTAAAAAAAGAAACACATTTCAAAGTCATTGCGGATTATGAATTGCAGCCTTCGTTCGTGGGGTTTAAGACTAAAAAAATGCTGCTTAAAGAATAAACGCTCAACTGCGTGTTACCCGCCATGCCAGTTTTCCATAATGCTTTCCTAAGGGTTTAATCAAGGTGATTTGCTACTAACAAATTGTTCTCGCTCGGTTGAATCGAAGTGAGCGCAGATAATGAATTAAGCGGTGAACTTTGTTGAATAACTTCTTTGAAAAAGTAGCGCTGCAAACTTTTTCCATTGTTATGCCATTGCTCTAAGTTTTTTTTCTGTACTGGCACTCAGAAACGGCACTGCAGAGAATATTAACCATATTTAAAAACCAGTTGCCGGAGAAAACTGCTTTTGAGAGTAAAAAAAAAAAAAGAGTTGAATGGACACAGGCTTGCCCTCGTTATATTGAGCTCAGCGAATGTTTCGAAGCTTCAGAGCGAGCTCAAGGAAATCTGAAAAGCCCAGGAAAGCAAAACACAAGCAAAGCGTTTCAGGAAACTAATCCTCTCTAGCTTACACAATAGCCGCTACGAATAAATGCCTGCGATGTTCCAGCGGAAGGACGTCGCAACCAAGCGAGTCGTTTTGTGACGTTAAGCCCATAATGCAGTAAGCCAGTAAATTTAGTGGAGGCTTTCAAAAGACAACCGGTTTGTTTGCGCACGGATAAAATCCTTCTCAAAAGTTTTAAGCAGGGAGATTACAAAAAGGCCTTTGCATTGAGCAAGCGCTCCATATAATCAGCGTAGAAGTCAGAATTCCTGCGCAAGGGTTCCTCCGTGTGAACCATGGTTCATCAAAGTCCTTCTAGAATGCATTACGGTGCGCCTAAATTAGGCATGTATTCGTTTCGTGGTCAGCGCTCAGTGTCGAGCTAGCAATTTTGTCTTATTGCTCACAGCATTGAAATACGTAGCAGCACAAAAGCCATGAGGGGGGGTAAATCATCAGTCACATTTCAAAAGAGCAACGGCTATGAAACATGCACGCAATTTTCTAAGAGGATGTAGCTTCCTCTAGTGCTCAAAAGCAGATCAAAATTTTACCTGGTATCGTTTTTGTATTATAAGGTTTTTACTAATGCATCGTTTGCTTAAAACATACCGGATGCAGAGTTTCAAAATTTTGTACGAGAGCAGAGATTGTTATTCTTCACAACTTTGACCGAAATTTTGTGCTTTTGAGCTATAATAGGCTCAATATGTTTTTATGTCTTTCTCGCTGAAATCCATATTACCACGAATCTTTGTAGTGTTTCTTCATTAATTCTTCAAAGCTGCCGGCACGCCACTTTATCATATTGTTTGCGATGCAAGGCGCGCCCAGGTTTATCTCGATTGATCGCATCCGGGCGAAGCCGATTCTAAGTTGTTCCAGAATGTTCTAAGCACTTTCTGCGCTTGATCTCGAAAGTTTGCTATTTACTTTAAAATGAGCACGGCCGAGAGCGGTTACGTTCGGTTCGACGACGGCCGAGCACGCTTGCACGCTTGTTGCTACGCCGCCGCCTACTCATTCAGTTCTTTGCGGACGCAAGTCAGCCTAAATAAAGAGTTTAGAAGCCACTTTCGCTGTCTTCCTGCTCTACGGACTGCAGTCACCACTACGTGACGATATACCACCCATGCATGTTTATTTAGCACATAAAATACAAACGGACTTGTGTAATTGGTTCTGGCTTTCCATCGCAAAAAGCAGTGACATAAATTTGTGCCTTACTACTTATAAGACTGTGTTGGTCAAATGTTTAGGGGAATCCCCCAAGGTGGAGTAGATTTGTAATAAGGGATTAATTACTCATTGGCATCCACCCGAGCGCAGCCATACGGCTACCAAGAAAAGCTAACAGCTTTCTCAGAAACTTCGTAGTTAAAGAAAAATTCGTCTTGGTCAGGGGTTCGAACTCGGGACCACCGCTTCACCGGAGCAGTCGCTCTACCAATTGAGCTAACCGGGATGGCAAGCTTACGGCAGGGCGAGAGCGAATTGATCAATAACTCGAAGTGGGAACTGTGTTGGTTAAATGTTTAGGGGAAACATTTGACCAAAACATTTCCCACTTCGAATTATTGATCAATTCGCATTCGCCTTACCATAAGCTTGCCGTCCCGGTTAGCTCAATTGGTAAAGCGACTGCTCCGGTGAAGCGGTGGTCCCGGGTTCGAACCCCTGGCCAGGACGAATTTTTCTTTAACTACGAAGTTTCTGAGAAAGCTGTTAGCTTTCCTTGGTAGCCGTATGGCGGCGCTAGGGTGGATGTCAATGAGCAATTACTCCCTTATGACTTATAAGAGTCCAGTGAGAAATGTAAATAAACTCCAAGAACACTTTTTTGGAAAAAGCTTATATAAAGCCTCTGAACATTCGCACTCTTACACTAATCGTGACGACGCAAAAGTAAAAACAACAACCTTATACTACACTACCTTAGTATAGTATGTTTTCTGAAAGCTAAAGAAATTTTCTATCGGGTGTTTGTAAAATCTAAGAATCAGTTTTTTAACAAATCATTTTCCCCTTCACTTTCAAATTTCAAATTTCACTTTCAAATTTTGTTTTAGAATCATCCGCGAAGTTTAATTGCGAGTCAACTGGAAAGAACAACAAGTAAAAAAGCTTATTGCAGCGTGCGGCAGGCTTTTCACAGCCTTCGAGCCAGCGGAGGAAAATACCGGATGCAGAACAAATTCCAAGGGTGGGCGCGTGACTTCCGGCTGCCACACATTTTCAAAAGTTGGCAGCAATACTACTGAGCGGCGCTCTGCCTGAGGCAATTTTATCTGACTCGAAAAGGGATAATTAATGATTACTCTCCCTTCCGGTCTTTTTAACGTTCCCACGGCAACCCCTTCGAAAATAAGCACAGCAAAGCGAACCAGACCTGACAATCCCCCCCCCCCCCCCCCCCCCCCCCCCGTATGGGGTACTCCGTGTCGCTGTGTTATCACTAGCTTTTCTTGCTTTGCGTGGGTGTTTCCGCCCAGTTCATAAGAGCATTGGTTCTTGCCCTTGCGCATACTCTAAGTAGCAACCTAAACAGTTAAAACTGATTATCAGTAACTTCAGCGTATGATGTTCCTCGTATTCCTAGGAACTTTCGACAATGGGCAGGACTCCAGTGGGACACTTGCACACTTCGCTGAACAAGAGGCTTTCGCGCGAAACGACACCTCTCGGTGTCTTCCTAAGCTAAGTATCAATGAAATTTTCTAAACCTGTGGCCCAATTTTCTTAAACAAAACGCGGAAATGCCGCCACAGAACAGTCATTTTATGCGCTGTTCGTGGTGGTGCCCAGATGAGTGCACATACTTCATAACAGATTATCTGGAGCTCAGTGCACGCGAAAGGATTATAATTTTATGTAAGGGATCTGCCGGACCTGCGGGTGCGCAAACGGGCGCTTTCAGGACATCGCCCTTTCCCCAGACCTTTGCTTGTACTGCCTTTTCACATGCGGCTCAACGGCTCATTAAAAGGGTGGAAAGGCAGCGCATCCTTAAGGGCCCTGCTGTAGGACTCCAGCAAAGTTTCGTTATGGTGTGGTAGCTTAATTAAGTTGGCGTCGGCTCTTAGGCACAAAGGCGGTCGGAAGGAAGTGAGCTATGGGAAGTGTACAGTAAGGCATTCCGAAATTAAGAAGTAGGCGAAAGCGATGAGAAAGCAGGGAAGAAAATGCCTTTTTCATACACCCCTCGCTCTGCCCTTATACCAATAACTTTCCTATTTCCATCGGTTAAAAAAGGTTAGCAGCAGTTTAACTATATTACAGCGAATGGTGGAGCGATAGCCGTTCTTGCTCTTATGATTTAGCTGTTTCTTACCTCCTGGCTTGGTTTTTTTATTGCGACTGATGACGCCGGTCAAATTTTGGGATAACCATTGTAAAGCCTATAGTCAAATTCGCCTGGGCATTGATGTTGGTCGAAATCGAGGAAGGTCCAATTTCGGGGGTGGGTGGACCAAATTTTGTGAGTTACCCGGGTCAAATTTGGAGATCATTATAGTAGTAAGCACATTCAAATTTGGCGGACATCGATTTTGGTCCAAATTGACAGAGGTCAAATTTCGAGGGTGGGCAGGGTGAAATTTAGGGAATCGATACCCGGGCCTAATTTTAAGACGCCGGTGCATTGGCCATTGCCGAAGTATACTTCGGCATCGAAATTTAGGCTGTTGCTATGAAAATGCTGTCAGGTGGTGGCTTCTTGTCAAACACGCAAACAGGCCTGAAATTCCAGTTCTGGATTGAGTATAGCTATCACCACGGTGTAAGAATAATTACACCGTGGCTATCACTCTAAATACCGTCACGGCCGGCGCTCAGCGTTTCCAAAGTCCAACGCCTCACTCTGGCCGTCAGCGCGAGGAAGTGGCTAGATATCGCAGTCCGCCAGACCACTTTTATTTTTTATTTTTACAGCTAAAGCTCGTATAGCTTTGGTTTAGCCATATAGCCCAACACTCTACCGTGCAACTACCCGCCGCGGTGGCTCAGTGGTTATGGCGCTAGGCTGCTGACCCCAAAAGACACGGGTTTGATCCCGGCCGCGGCGACCGAATTTCGATGAACGCGAAATTATAGAGGCCCGTGTACTGGGCGATGTCAGTGCACGCTAATGAACCCCAGGTGGTCTAAATTTCTGGAGCCCTTCACTACGGCGTCCCTCATAGCCCGAGTCGCTTTAAGACGTCAAACCGCAACAAACCAGATTAATCTACCGTGCAACCTACCGTGTCAGCCGTAAGAGCTTTGTTGCTTAGTGAATTATTGTAAATTAACTGACTGAATTCATTTTAATTTAGGCTAAGATAACCGAATGAGGAGGGGCAGGAGGAATGTGCCACACGATGGTAGTTCAACGTTATGATGCATGGCTATGTGGCTAAACAAATGTTATAAGAGTTTTAGCTACTTCATGGCCTTAGGTGTGAAGACTAGCTGTATAATTTTTTCCTTATTTGTGCCCAACTTGATGCTGGATATTTTTGCGATACTGACATTATCTTTCTCAAAATCCATTCTAAAAGCTCGCGCTGATATGACGCGTTCGGCTTCTTCAGACAGCCTTTCATTAAATTGTTATTCACTTTTACCAGGGCCTGAAAAACCGTGGCCGTTTAATTTAGTGTGTTGCATACGATTAGCAATCAGTTTAATAATCTTCCTGATGCTGCGCAACGAGCAATCAGTAACTAATTCGTTAATGGCAGCGTTCGGCTGTAAAGCACGGTACTCACGTCAGCTTAGAAATGCAGCGTGACTGCTGCTCAACAAAGGCAGCAAATCGACATTAACCCAGAAACCACATCGGGAAAAATGAGACGCCTTGAGGTCACACCGACTCACAAAATGGCATAATTGAAGGAGTTATTTTCTCCATGTGCATTTTACAACAAAGGTTACTAGCAGGGTACCCTTACGTAAGGCACGTTGCCGGAAGCACAACCGATCGCAAATAACTACCACCGAGCCAAAGGCAAGAAAAAAATGCTTAAGCTAAGCAACGGTTTTGCATGGTTCCAATTCAGCGACAGCGGACGCCCCTACCGGGCAGTCAACTTTGGGAAGACACCGCTGACCCGACCAGCGTTTCGCTCGGCACTACACCAGAGGCTCCATGACATCCAAAAGGACGCGTAAAGACGCACAAGTCTTGTGCATAACTCTCGTTTAAATACTGAGCTCGTTTCGAAAAGAGCAGCAGTCGCAAAACAGCACCTCTTGGCCGACAATGTAACAGCAGCCAGTCGATGGACGTCAATGTCTGTGCAAGGTTTCTTTTGCGAGGCATTTACCGCTTCTTTTCCGGAGTTGTATGCGACTACAGAAATGAGTTGCGCACTGGAAAGCAATTCTCTCCGGCCGCCTTAGTCAGCCGCCAACTAATAGAAAGCCCAAACAGTTTGCCGGTCCTGCAAGAAAAAGGAAAAACAGGGACATCGGTCCGACAACATGGTCTGTCAACAGGATTATCCGGACGAACCAGCAGTCAACATGGTTCCTACTGAAGGAGCAAGACAACTTGAAGCCTAGTTAGCAGTTCGGCCAGCCGACAATTTGCAGCGAGAGCATCGTTTCCGCGGCAACTTGGGTGATTACTCACGTGGAAAGAACGTCACTGCGAATAAGGAGACCTCTCAAACTACTTTGAGCCTGTGTGTATTTTTTACGGGCCTCTCTTGCTTCCTAATCTGTTATGATGGGTACGGTGTCATTGTAGTGACAAGCTGCCGGCCAGCAGGAAATTACTGGCGGCTGCTAATGGCAGGCGGCGGGTAAACAAGGCCTGTAATAATAAAATAATAAAGAAAGACCGCTCAAAAATAAATGTCTGCAGGCTGTTTTTGTAGGCCGACTATGGTATCGGGCGTCAGATTGTACCCGGTTGTAAAAGGCGACAAGATGCAGAATTCAAATGCATACTACCTGCGTCATGCCGGAATAGGGAAATGTGATGATATCTCATAATTTCTAGTTTTAACATTCTGGACCTTCAATGTATACTCCCTGTTCCCTCCTTCGAGAAGACGGTATTTCTATTTCCAGATATGATTTCCATCAATCACTATGTCAATAAATCCATAAAAAAAAATTGCGAGGACACTTTGGCAACTAAAGTGTTAAGAGATGAAAGCCAAAGTCACTATGCCGTGACGACTTCCGGTGGATGTGACGTCCCATGGTTCTTGTAGCTATATCGATACCCAAGTTATACATATTTCGGGGATCTTAAGTGTTAATTGCGCTTGATTACACATTTTTTCATCTAATCTGACAGAAATGCGACGTTTTTCCGATAATTGTATGACAATTTTCACTATGCCGTGACGACTTCCGGTGGATTTGACATCACTTCGTTTTTGTGGCTATATCGACATCCGCGCTATTTCGCCTCAATTTCGACATTTTTGCCTATAATGTTTTAACTAATTAATCTATAGCCATCAAACTTCGCTTCTTGCTTCATTTCTTTCTCCTCTGTCTGAAGCAACCATTGGTTTTCTTCTATACCTTTTAGTTCTTGAGTTAAACGCGTGTGACACGCTCTGTTAACGGACGACAGTATGAGCCATTAAAGGCTTTCGCCTTAATAATTTTCCATTTTCAGGTAATATTCTCATGCATACTTTCGTACAAATGAGACGCCAGAAGGTCAGTACTAGTTTAGAAAGAGTGAGAGAGGGGGATTTTCATTATTCAACTTAAGATTAACCGCTGTTGTTCGTGGAATCTGTACCATTAATTTTGGTGCCTTCTCACCTGACCGCTTCTTCTCCACTTTCTGATTAATGTTGCCAATATTGAGAGTGCTACTACTCTGCGTTCCCTGCATTAATCTCTAAATTTTCTTGATCAAACCTTGGATATTTTACTTCCTTTTCGCCTCTTTGGTGTAACTATTGAGTGCAGTAAAGTCCTTGGCCTGCGTTGCAGTTATACCGGAACTTAAGCTTTTCAGTAACAGAGATTTTGCTGACTGCCACCACCTTGTTAATCAAAACTATTTTCCGGCGTTGCCAGCAATATTTTATTGATAGGGGGTCCTACACCATGGTTTCTGCTCTAACTGGAGAGAGCACTTTCCGCAACGCTCTTCATACCTCGTCTAATCTCCCATGCTTACTGATTGCTTTCCCACCATAATTAACTGTCGATAGCTCTTCAAGTATGAAAACTGGCTACAGCTCTTGGATAAGATGCTTGCGAAAATTGTTCAAATTTTCTGTTTCCAGTGAATGTTTGTCCGGCCTTGGAGACAGGTCCTTCCCTTTCGTCGCTAGTGAGACTGCCACCGAAATTTCCGGTCGCTTCTGGAGCCATCTCCTGTTTTGGTAAGGAAGCTCGCTTCACGAATCATTCAGTGAGCATTTCTTGTACAGTTTCGCCTTGGCTAACATAGTCTTACTGATATTCGCAGTTATTTGCAACACCAAAACAGCACCTGATCACTTCCTCTAATTTTAGAGGAAATCGGTTTCATTTTCTACTAGGAGAATGTTTAGCACAGCACTGGTATTTGGGCCTATAAGTACAGCCTCTAATACGCAATATGTACCCACACCTTCTTTGTATATTTGAGCATTTTAAGAAAATTTTGACATGTAGAAGTAATCTGTATATTAGGTGAAAGTAAGTGCACGAAGTCGACTTGGACAGCGGGGCTTGCCAAATTCGGATAGCAGATGACCGCCGGTCCGCTAGGTGAACATAGTTTATTCGGACAGAAAAAAGAAACGTAGCCCGAAGTGCCCAAAAAAGTTGGGATTTGAGACTAGCACATTTTCTGGAATTAGGTAGCTGCAGAAGCCCGCAAGACTGGGTTCCATGAAATCAAATGGGAGAGACATTTGTCCTGCAGTGCTGTGGTGAGTTGACCATTAGGCGACACAGTTTGTTTCCATAAATGTGCATCTCTCTCTTTCTGCGGTGTACTCTCAGATGTTTATGAAACCTAAAATAATTACACGAACATAGAAAGAGGAACAGACCAAGTACTCCACGCAAGAATACCGCATGCAGGCGAAAGCCTTTAATGCCTATTACTGTCGTTAGCAGCCGTGTCGGCAGATGTGTCCGCGTTTCGGTTACGTGCCTCATATAGGCGTATGACAATCATTACTTGATTGATACTTAATCGATGGCATTTGAAAGACATTAGAAAGCGACTTAATGCGTTCTATTATAATTGCATAATAATCAATGACTAATTAAGTAATGCTAGTAAAGCAACTAGCCTAATTAACCTTTCTAGTCAGAGCGGATAAATAAATAAAACCGCGTAAGAAATTGGCCGAGTTGGGGAACCGAACCAGGGTCTCAGGAGTGCGAGGCGAGCACGCTAACCCCTCCGCCATACCAGCTCGATGGTTTGGAATGAACTAAGGCGCGTCTAGTGAATACGGCGTCTTCGTTTACTCCGGTTTTCCTCCCTTGCCGTTACGGCGAGGTTCAGGTGTCCACCGAGATATGAGAGACAGATACATTTCCTTTCCTCAAAAACCAATTTACCGACGAGCAAGGCGTAGGGCCGAACGGGCGATGGCGTTCTGTGGACTCCCTGGCAGCGTTGCAAGACGCTCTCGCGTTCCACTCTTAGAGGCGAAGCTTTACATCTTAACCACACATCATTGACACAAGCAGCAACACTGCGCTTAAGGCTTTCGCCTCACCGCACTTTAGGTCAACAAAGTGCGCCCTGAATTTTTTCTAGGCATCCAATATTGCCTGCAATTTCACTCACCGCAGCCTTTCTCGTCCGAGGCATCCGGGCAGTCGTTCCGGCTATCGCAGATGAACTCCCTGCGGACGCACTGTCTTTGCTGTCCTCCGCACGGGAAGGAGCCCTCCGGACACGGGTTTTTCGTCGCTGCTGCTCCGTTGGACACGCTCGCAGCTGACAGCACTGCACAACAATGTAGAAGACAAGGACAAATATTGTGATCAGAACGCTATCGGCATATTCGTGCAGTAAGGCGTTAATCTGCCTTTTGTCATGAAACAAACACACACGCACAATTTAAACAACAGGTGGCACGTGCTAATAAGTTTGAGCATGCAGAAATATGTTTGACATGTGCTCAGTCAGAGATTGGCGGAAGGTGCGGTAGAGATGATGGTGCCCAGTTGGCAACGAGATTGTAGCGATGCAGTCACGCCATCTACGCTCGCTTTAACCAGTTTTAGGCATCCAGGATCTCGCCTCACTTGCGTAAACCGCGTCTTTTAAACAAGATTGATTCTGAAGACGGCGCAAAAGGGACAGGAATAAGCAAAGCACCAGAAGACAACGGGGAGGCGTCAACTTTCAACTGAGGTTCATCCGCCCACATCCTTGCATTTTTATGAAGCACCCGAGTCAGGCCGCGGTTATGGTACTCGTCTGATGACCCGAAACACGCGGGTTCGATCTAGGCCGTGACGGTCGAATTTCGATGCAGACGAAATTCTAGAGGCCTGTGTACTGTGCGATGTCAGTGCACGATTGGCCGTTGGCCTCATCTTGATGGATAGCTTACGAAAGTATACTTATCATGCTATCACAACTGTAACTAAATGAAATTAGGTCAACGCGTGGCGACTGCAAGGAAGAGGTGTCGAAGGCATTGGAGAGAGCCGGCATGCGCCGTTTCCCAAAGCGTCACCTGGAGGAGTTCCCGGCCATAACAATACCAAAGCGATTCCAGGCGATGTATACAGCAGTTAACGAAGTGACCTCAAGAGAGGCGTGCTGCTTGTGATTACGACTGTCCCGAGAAGCAATTAGAGGACCATGCGGCATCTGTCACAGGAACAGAGGGACAACGCCAGTAATTAGCAGTGCAAGATAAAGCACCGAGAAGGTCCAGCCGCTTACGAAGATGAAGGCGATTTCCCGGTAATAGATGGTTTCCACTGCCTGCAGAAGAAGACGCCACACCTACCCATGCAACGAGGCAAGAAATGCGGAGCATGCCGGATATGAGCGAAGTACAGGAACACAGAGCGGGGCGGACGTTACCATTGGGCACCAGCGGCAAAACGGGGAAGGAACAGGAGTCAATCAAGGGGGGAAAACAAGGGGCCTCGGTGGTAAAAAACGTGATTCCGTCGGTTTCCTTATGTCCGGGGCGCACTCAGCCCAACGCCTACACCCCAATACCTATCCCGATTGAAGTAGAAACAATCCCAGTGCGGAAAGGAGGAACCCCTGCATTACCGAACGCATGTCCGGAGATTCCCGGGGGAGCACAAAAACAAAACTCCGGGGGAGCACAAAAACAATTCCGGGGGAGCACAAAAACAAAAACTCGGAGCACAATGCTGCCCTCCAAAGGCGCAAAGCAAGCAAAGATACATGCAGGTGGAATACCACATCAAAAGCATATACCACGGGGGCAGATCATTATAGCTTCTGTCCCACATGAAAAAAAAAAAGAAATGCCGAGCTTAGAAAAGAAGTTCCGCTCTGCGAGAGGAAAAAGCCTTTATAGGACAGAGGCCACACCATTTCACCACTAGTAGAGGACACATCTTCTGATGAAGTAACAGCTCAGCACTGCAGTACGATGGACAGTTGAGCTTTTTGGTAAAGGTTCATTCTGGGTGGAACAGCGCAAACCGACAGTTTGCGCTGTACTAATCAAAATTGACAACTCATCATCCCTACACAACTGAAAGTAAACACGAAAAGCATTGACGCGTTATCAAAAATCAGCCCCGCATCTAAAACAATGTAGGGAAGAGGCACATTCTTACAACTGGTCGCCCATATCTAAGAAAATGTCGATGAACCATACTCAGCTGAAACAAGGAGACGCGGGTATCCGAACACAGCAATGGACCTATAGAAGAATTCTCAGCAAACGTGCCCCATTTCAGCACTGCATCTCATAAGCAGCATGAGCGTGTAATGAGATTGCATTGTAAGAAAACCGAACACTTCTTCGTGTCTGACTCCAAGGTATACGTCCATCCGAGCGTATGACACTGTTCCCAATTGCAACAAGGGTTTCACCGATAAAAGTCGCATACAGTGACAGCCAGATTGGCGGAAGAGTGCTACAATATGGTGCAGGAACACTCTGACACCATCGCTAGCATTAAAAGCCCTGCTTCATAAATTCTGACTGATTTCATCAAGAACAAATCCTCGAAATCTTCAGTATACCTATATAGGATATCAAAGGGCTGGTAATACAGTAAGGACTAAGCAAACGTAATTGGTTTGGTTTATTGGAGTTTAACGTCCCAAAGCGACTGATGCTATGAGAGACGCCGTAGTGAAGGGCTCCGGAAATTTCGACCACCTTGGGTTCTTTAACGTGCACTGACATCGCACAGCACACGGGCCTCTAGAATTTCGCCTTCATCGAAATTCAGCCGCCGCGGCCGGGATCGAACCCGCGTCTTTTGGGTGAGGAGCCGAGCGCCGTAACCACTGAGCCACCGCGGCGGGGCAAACGTAATTCAACCGTTACCGCGAGACAACTCTCTTTCTTCTAAAAGATACCAACAGCCACGAAAAATCATCGCTTTGCAAACACTACAGTCCAGGAAGCGGGGTTCTCCAGAGGGAAAGTGTAACGCACCTTCGTCCTCATCAATCGCAGAACCATTCGCGATGGAAAGTAGGCAGACGACGATAACGAAAAGACCTTGCTGGATCTAAGAACATCAGAGAAAGCAAGTAAGACAGCTTCCTTAGCCCCCAGGGAAGTGATCACGCCAATAGAAAGCACGGAAAGAACGTTGAGATGGATGTGCCCGAAAATCAGGCGGATTAACCCCTGAGCAGCCTTTATTAAGGTAGCCGAAAGTTAGGAAGCTATAGAGCCGGCAGGATGGATACAATAAGCAAACAATGCTCACAAGACCTCTCTGAAGAAAGAGAGGGGACCATGCTTAATTAGAAACGTATTGAGTCACCCTATCCGCCCACCAGAAATTGCTTGTGAGAAAATGCAACAAAAAAGTATGCACAACTCACAGGCAATGCCGAACCGGCTGCTATAGAGGCTAAATAATAAGAAGACAAATTTTGCACCAGTAGATTGGTGCTGTTCTGTGGACAAGCGGACAATAACTATTTCATCGAACCCTGGTAGCCAATCACGTCTTCTTTGGGCCCCTCCTAGCAGAGAGGCTTTATCTGCGTACTGAAAACTATAAAGGTGAAAATTCTAATCGGAGACCAGCTTCTTTTCGATGGCTTGCACCGAACCAACAGAAGCGAAACTGGCGGAACCAGAAGGGCACAAAAGAAACGCTGATCAACCTTTAAAAATCGGAGAGGTGAGGGCAGCGGTCTTTTCATCCATAACGAAGACGTCACGGCAGGATAGAGTTAAGAACAAGATGTTCACGATGCTGCCAAACGAACAACTGCAACAGCTTGAAGCCATAGCCGAGGCATGGAACGCGGGGGGAGACGAGTCTACGCAATGAAAAAGAGCCAAAATCGTCTTCGTCACAAAGCCCTCCAGAGGGCCTAAGAAGACACGCAACCTAAGACCGACTGACATGTCTGACTTTAGACCCAGAAAACGTAAGGGAGATGTGAGCCTAGAGAAACAACGTTAGCTACAAAAGTTCAACGAATCGGTCGATACTACAGTAACCATGCTGAGACTCAGGTGCCGACGCAAGACGCCGTTCTCGCCATAAACAAAAAAATGCAGAAATATTCACGTTTCCACCAAAATATAGTGGTGTAAGCCCGTGGCTGTCAAAAAGCGCTGGCATGAAAGTTTCATTATATGGCAAGATTCACGCCTTCCTAAGGCAGAACATCACAATTTCCGCTAAATCAGCGCTACCCAGCGCGGAAAACTTTTCTTGAGGTCTGGTAAAATACTACTAGATGACACAAATATCCTCATCAGAGATGCAACGGAGTGAAGCAAGCGCTGAAAGTTATTAAAAGGGAAGCGATATTGCATCAGAATTGTTAGCCATTGTAAAGCTTTTTTATCCTATCCTTTCTCACAGCTGCGCAAATTGCGGCGACGCCCTTTCCGGCAAGAAGTGCGCCGCCTGCAGGCATTACACCTGGTGCGTGAGGGAAGCCTGCTTGTAATTTTTAAAAATAAAGGTTTGGAGGTACAGGGTAGTTTTTGTTGCATGCCTGAAAACAGGAAAAACACAATAGCTATTAACGCACTTGTCTGAATTCCAACAGTTAACTTTCTAGGCATTAGCGGTAGGCGGTTAATTGCAATTAGAGATTTGTATCCGGGCGTTAGTATTAGGTAAATAGCCTATAAAATCTCGAAAGCGCCCGTACTTTTCGCCTCCGTGACTCAACAAGTTCGGGTACTTCTCGCTCTATTACTAAATCGTGCGTTTCCAGAAAGCGCCGTTAGCTCTCTGCAGAGGCGCGATTTTCGAATTGCATGAAAATGCTCAAGTTTGTTGAGTCACGGAGGTGAGCCATATTGTGTTTTCTAAATTTTAATACGTTATTTGGCTATTACTAACAGCCAGCTACAAGTATAATTGCAATGAGGCGACTATCGGTAATAGTCAAAAAGTTAACTGTTGAAATTTAGTTAATAGCGAGAAAGTTAGTCACTAGAATTTAGTTAAGCGCTTTACTAGTCCATTCGATTCAATGAATTTCTGGCACCCACCAACCCCGGCATTTCTATGTTGCAAAAAGGTTCTGTTTACCTCAAACCACGTTTTTCTTAAATTAGTGGCGGGCTTCTCTGTAAACCTAATATTCTTTAATATAATTAATGACCGCGCAGGCAACTAGAGGCCACTCGTTAAATAGCCTTTGTACGTAAGCTGCTATAATGATCATGGAGATGTTAAATTCATACCACGCATGAAATGGAAAACTTTCTGTGGTATACTCCATAAGCACTGCCCTATTTGGAACGGAATTGTGGCATTTCGATACTACTCCAAATAAATTTCGCATCTGTATTTTTGAACCCAGAGCAATGTGTTCAAATGATTTATATCCCCCAGCTAAATGAGCACCGGGAATGTGGGGGCACTGTTACAGCCGCCGTCGTCGCTTCGACGGACGTGGATGTTGCGACGCGTGCCTGTTCTTTCAATCTTCTCAATCTTTGCTCTCACATCTTTCAACTCTCTTCTGTCCGCACGTGGCAGCGACTGTGGCTCAGCCCGAGCCAGTGGGCAGGCCCGTGCTCTTTCCTTTTAATCGTTCCTTCCGTCGCAACAACAACAACAACACATTTTCACCGGAACAGCGCGCACTAAGACACGGACAGAAGGGAGACACGACACACACTCCCTTCTGTCCGTGTCTTAGTGCGCGCTGTTCCGGTGAAAATGAGTTACCAACTTGCCCAAGCATCTGTTTTAACAACAACACGCTGTTGTATAAGCAAGCAGCGCTTTTTGAAAAGCTGCAAGGCGGATCCACAAGATGTGGCGCTGCTCCGTTGAAAGAACGGAGTTCGTCGGCTAGAACAGTTGAAGTTTTAAGAAAAAACGGCTTCGCCGGCTACCTACGCGTTCGCGGCACTATTATTAACCGCATTTTATTTCAGAAGTTTTTAAAAAGCATTGATATTTAAGTCATTCGCGAAACCAGAATCTTTCGCCTTGAAAATACAGAGAATAAGCTGGAACGCTTGCTACAATGGCTTCATGGAAGCAAGGAGCTCAGCTGGGCTCTGCAAACTTCATATGGAGATTTTCCAGAGTAGCAGCTGCCATACAGGCTTGATTAAAAAGTTTGAAGAAGGTATAGCGCTTCTTCCAGATTTGCTCGCGTCTTGCCACAGCATCGCAGGTCGATGCAAAATGAACAGTGAGCTCCGCGCCGGGCTTCGTGCTTCCAAGGAAACTTTATGCATTCAGGCTAAAACTGATCAATACTTTGAGCGTGCCCGTCTTTCAAAAAGTGCCAACAATATTCAGGCATGACGACGAATGTAGGCATCGAAACACAACACAAAACGAAGAGGACACCATACGCGCTGCCTCATGGTACACAACATTTGCTAAGATCACATTTTATGTTGTTTTACATATGAAACTTTTTGCCTTTCAATATGCACGAAGATGGGGCGAAGGAGGAAGGGGGGGGGGGGGGGGGATGCTGTAGCTTAACAGCAGTTTGAAATTCACAGAATTATTCATGGCGTCCTTACCCGTGAGACGGCAGTCTTTAATTGCGGATGTCTATCTCCCATAAGTGAAGCTCACTGCGCTTCTCTTGCGATATTCAACGCGCATTTTTCGTTTTCATAAACGACAAATTCATTTCCATTAGCACAAAATATAGCTTAATTGCAGCTTCGTCGTATCTTTGTTCCCATGTACTTCGAACTGTGTAGCCATCATACTTGATTTCCCTGTTAATTTGCTGTTGGCGAACGAGCAACATTTGACCGCCGTGGTAACTGTCTGTTGCCTCATGCCCCTCCTGACTCAATGGTGAAGCGGTTAAGCCATGCGACACGGCCCCGACAGGTGGCAGTTTCAAATAGAGCCCCCGGAGAGGCTTATGAGACCCAGGTTGCTCTTCCCGATTATTTAATTGACACCTGCCAGGTCGGACATTTTCCTAAAAATTCAGAGCAGGTTGCCACCTGCCAAGGTTGGCAGGTCGTGATGACCTCGAAAGGTCACGTGACACAGATGGCAAGTGGGCCGTCTCCTTGGGCTCATCGCATTGCCGATGACACCGGATTTCGTGCTGAATCGGAGCCTTAACGCTAGCGCGTTCTAAAATTGCAAGAAGGCTGTTAGTGGTGAACGTCGAAGGAAAGAGGGCGCTGGGAAGACCATAGAGGAGTACTCGTACAGCGCAGGACCGAAGAAGTTGATGGGCAGTCGCAAGAAACGGGGGCCTCACACGTACAAACTGTATAAGCACCAGAAGGAAGATGAAGGATTGTACGTAAAACTGAAGACGGATTGAAGAAAAGAAAATGTACACCTAATTCTGTCATTAAAAGTAGCGGTGTGAGCATAAAATGCGTCATAAGAAGCTTCTACCACATTCTATGACCGCTTATTCATGGCTGAAGCCGCACTCAGAAAGTGACTTGGTTTATTTGACTGCTGGCTGCTCCTCAACTTTCGCCGTTACTAAGCTTTGAGCTGAGCAGTCTGCATGGCTTCCCGGGCTGCTTTTGTGGCTTGAGGAGCCACTGCCATACGCCGTTCCTCTCGAAGCCTGATTGCGTGCTTGACATTCCTTGCCACTCTACGCGCTTTACGTGCTGCCGCGTTCAGTGCTAATATTTTATGTGCTAGCTAGAGGCGCAATCAGTGCTGCTTGCTGCTTTTGCTATCTTGCGCGACGTGCCATACACTCCAAAAATTTTTATACTCTTAAGGGTCCAACGCTCCTGTCCCAAGGTTAACACCCCTTCAGGGTGTTCGCCCGCACCATGAGGATGTTCGTGGAAACCCTTAGGGTGTTCATGAACACTGTATGGCCACAAATCAATACCTTAAAGGAGTATGGCCTGACACACCATTTTACATCTTTTTTTACACCTGTAAAGGCGCGAATATTTTTTGGTGATATATAGCATTCGTGCGCTCTTCTTCGCCTTTGGCTGCGTGTTAGGCATTCTTTGTCACCTTTTCACCTTTGGGTGGGGCTGCATTTTTGCCTTCGTGTGACGACTTATAACCCTTTTATGGTGAAGTATTTTTTCTGCACGTTACCATGTTTCGTAGAAGTTCGTTGCATCTTCGACCTGAGGTTCACGGCAGTTTCTTTACTTTGTTCGTCCGAATTTTTCAAGAATGGTGGCCGAAACAAATTTGAGCCTTAAAATCATTACAATGTCTTCCCTTTAGACGAGCCCCGAACCGCAAGGGCAAAGGTCACGGAAGGCCCAAGTAAAAAAACTCACACTGTCCATCCCGCCTTGTCAACATCCTCACTAGCCTGCGGGTCAAGGCAGATGATTCGCACTAGACATATTATACTAGCTACGCCGCCGTCGTACAGCAGAGGAAGATCCCTGAGAAGATATTTCTGCAAAAACTGCAATGTTCGTTATATATGCTCATTAGGGGAGCAGAGATGCACCAGAGCTCATTGATCAAACGAGTTCCTAAAACTCCGCTTCGAAATCTGGTTATTCCTAGTGGTCATTTCGCCAAGGCTGAAAGACGGTGGCTCCGCCTATGAGACCGTTAGCAAACTGGAACTCTTTACTTCGTTCTTTGTTGGCATTTGAATGGTCTCAACACCGCAGGTGGCATGACAGTCTGCTAACTTGCAAGTTCTGGCTAAATGAGAGCGCCAGTTATTGACCGAGGAGTTCCATGAGAAGTTTCGCAACTTGTAGAACCTAATAACTCTGAAGCTGCACCAAGGTCTGCAGGCTTGCTTTTCAGTCCTTCAAAACAATTCCGGAAATCCGCTTTCGCTGCTTTCAGAAGCCATTACCGGTAGCAATGTTTACAGAAAATAGTCCTTCATTCTTATGTTGAGCTATAAAAGTCGCTTTATTCTAGACCATACTACTATCCAAGGGGTGATCCGGCTTGTTACTAGGTGATAATCTTCACGGAGTCCAATTCCAAACAGGGCTAAGCAGAATGCTCACCTTGTGGCCGCTGTGGCGCTATCTACTGAAAACGGCACCAATCACCGGACACGCCCCAGGAGCGGTGGTGACACACGAGTACTTAAGAATATATTAGAATTTTTAGGTCGAAAAATGAACCCTACTAAATTTGTGGACCACGAAGATAAAAAAGCGACACACTACAAAAAATAGGCCGCTTGATCGGCTTTCGGCTTTAGTCAAATGCAAAGCAGCACGGAAGTACGGTTTTTCTGCAACGCATCTACCCCTCCGAGCAACGCAATAGCATTTCGCCAATATAGGCGCGAATAGCGCGTGAGAAACACATGCGCGAATGGGATTCCGTAGGAGGGATAGGCAGTAAGCCCAGGTTTTCTTGGTCCCTCAGTGGCAGAGGGGTGAATTGCTTCCGGTGCGAGCCCCGTCTCTTCTCTTTTTTGGAACGAGGTCAATTCGTAGGCCTAAATGGGTCGCCTATGTCACACAATCTCAGAGGACCCGTTTTGGTTGGCTGACTGTCTTTTTCACACACCATCACACTCATTCTTCGCGAATGACACCAGGCAGCGTTCGGTAACTTCACACAGCTCCTACTAGGAACAACTGACCCGGAAATTCTGCGTAGTCTTCGCAATGTAGCTACAGCAATAAATCGGCCGAGGAGATGCCCTCTTCCTATTTCAGGTACGGAACAATACCGTCGCTCTCGCTAGCCTTTCTCTTTTATTGCACTTTTCTCTGCAGAATAGAGTAAACAATATACATAGAAAAAAAGTGGTATTGCCCACGGCACCGATGAATATATGCGTTTTCCTCGGTATATAGGCTAATGAAAAAAAAACTGCAGAACAGCACAAATGCATTTGTTGGCACCACAGAACACAATCGAAAGCTGATCTGTCGTTGGTTTCGGTGCGAAATATAGCGCTCTTGTGTCACGCGTGGTTTCACACAATTGCTGTTCCATCAAGCGCAAGCAACCCCGGAATAAGTCGGAAAATGCTCCAGGATACAATAGATTGACCGGGCGCCAGTTTGACGCCACCAGTTTGACGCCACCTGCTGCTAAGAGGTGGCCTTTAGCCTATTAGTCTGAAGTTTTCTGTAGTCCATGACTTTCTGTGAGATGGCGTTGCGCACACGAACAAGCATACACAGGAAGGAGCAGAAGACAGAAAAAGCGCAGAAAGTTTGCGCTCTTTCTGTCTTCTGCTCCGTCCTGTGTATGCTTGTTCGTGTGCGCAACGCCATCTCACAGAAAGCTATGCACCAACTCGCCCAGCAAAAAGTTCTTCTACGTCCATGACTTGTTTCCACGAATAGGACAAATTATAGTAATATTTTTTTAAGTGAATGACTCCTATTAGCTCACTTTGTTTCCTGATAAGACTATAAGGACCAGTAATGCAATGGACCGCAATGGACCAGTAATGCGGCTAGATTAGCATGGCAAGAATTGGAAGCAATCAGATATAGTTAGTTTAAAACCGATAGCGGAAGCAGTTACTCAGACCGGATGCGGATGCTCAAACCACTAAGCAACTGCTGCAGTGCGGCCTTGCTAACCAGCAGCATAGTCGAGGGCAGGGATAAAAGAGCAGAAATAGTCGCTTGATCAGTTACAAGTGGTTCACGTAACGGTTAAACGTCCCTGTGGCGTTCGCTACTTCTTGAACAGGTTAGCCGTTCAAATAAGTTTTTGTTTTCCAACTAGAAACAAGAACAAAGGCACTGAAGCGGAAGTTGAAACCAAGGACTGGAGTCCAGACCCAGCAAAGCCGTTCAGCCTTATGCTCGTAGACACTTCAAGTTATTCATTGAAAACTTAAGCTATGTGCAGTAACGACCAATCCCTCGGGTAGTAGGCCAGCGCAGAGCTGTTTATGTTCTAAACAAATTATAAATAATTAAACAGCAACTGTATTTGGCTCTGTTGGATGCCTTCTCAATCAATCAGGCTCAAAACTAAAATTTGCCTTTTTTGTTTATGCGCTTGGGAGAGAGGAAATGAAATGAATTGTGATCGGCTCTAGTTAGGACTATTTTATGAGGTATCGTTCATGCTCCTACATAATAGACAATGTGAACATGTAGCTGGAGCGAATTTGAAGTTAGTGCATGTGTTGCCTGCGTGCCCACTTCGTCTTTCTTTCTGGTTTATGGTTCGGTTTAAGGGGTTTAACGTCCCAAAGCGACTAAGGCTATGAAAGACGCCATAGTGGAGGGCTCCGGAAATTTCGACCACCTGGGGTTCTTTAGCGTGCACTGACATCGCACAGTACACGGGCCTCTAGAATTTCTCCTCCAAAGAAATTCTAGCCGCCGCGGCCGGGATCGAACCCGCGTCTTTTGGATCAGCAGTCGAGCACCATAACCACTGAGCCACCGCGCCGGCGTCTTTCTTTCTATTGATACTATACTCACCCTGCTGCTGGATGTGACGACTAAACATATTATACTGGAATACTTACTTGCTGGAAACTGCAGGAACACGCACAGGATCCCCAGGCTTCTTCGGGAAAGGTGCCTGCGTATGCTGCACGTCGTGGCAGCCATGTTTCCGCCGCACCTCTCCTCTTAAGAGCACTGCATAAGAAAGAAAAGCGCCGTCGTAAATCCAAGTAGAAAACTATAACTATTTTATTTCGACTCATATTAGGCACGTAATTTACCCGCACGCAACACGCTTTGAAATTCAGAAAGAATGCGTGCCTTTATTCATCTCCTATTGAACTAAAATGGTACGGAGATTGCTGCCTAATTGAATCCATTAATCTGGTTCGGCATATTACATCTCTTTTAGTTTCTGTGACGTGGTGCTGTCAACAAAAGTAAGCCTTGAATCACGTGTTTTTACAACGCGTCATTCGCTTCACACTTTGCTGTTCACCGGCCAGCTTTCGGCGCATTTTAAAATCGAAACCGTTACCGACCATGAACATCCAAAATTCACTCCTCAGGCTCTCTTGCAAAGACCCAGCTGTTGAGGAAGGAGGCCTTTTCGAAACGCAAAAAAACACAGCGGGCTGTCGCAAGCTGCTGCCTTACAAAGTCATCACAACCACCCGGCTTATCATGCGATTGTTTGGGCAGGAAACCTTATGTCGAAATCAGTTTAAATGTAAGATTTCTTCTCTGACGTGACTCTGCTTCTTTGTTACGGTGATGTTATGTGCATGCGTTTGTTTTCTGGAAGCGCAGCTACCAGTACTTCGGTTGCCTGTTAGCGCAAGCGAGTTGTATAGCATTTATTCTCAGGGAACGCTCAATTAAAAAACAAAAAGTAAACCTTTGTTTCTCGGTGTGGGTTTAAAAACAACTGAATTTATACAAAAATGAATATATCTTTCATAGCGAGGGGCAGTGAGACGAATGCAGTACTGAAAATTTCTCGGTATTATTGGCAGACATGCGCACAGAAGAAGCATAACACCGCTTCTCTACCGGGCTGAAACCTCTGCCATGCATTCTTCTTATGGAGTTGTTACTACGCATAATCATATTTGACCCATTCCAGGAGTGAGGTGGCTTGACCTGTGGGAAATCACGAAAGCAGTTTGGAACATGGACTCCTGAGAAGTGCCGAATTTGTAGTTTGCACGATGCTTTCCTGCTTATGCTGCTGAAATTCTAGGGAGAAGGAGAAGGCATATATGCTGAAAACATGCGCTGGAAGACCACGTCGAAGCTTATTAAATTGCTTAGTTCTTGGTTAAGCAGACAGGCAAAACGTTACGTGTTAAAAACAGATTAAAACATAAACCTTAAGGGCTGAAATCTACAGTATCAGGTCGGTTCAGAAGTAAAGTTCTGGATCAGCTACTGAGTGAGGCAATCCTCTCTTGTTTCAGGCGGAATTGATGAGTCGGCAGATTTGTTATGAGCATTAAAAAGAAACTCCTAAGCTGTGGCCAAGATAACCAGAGAAAAATGCTATAGCCGCCGCGGTGGCTCAATGGTTATGGTGCTCGGCTGCTGACCCGAAAGACGCGGGTTCGATCCCGGCCGTGGCGGCGGAATTTCTTTAGAGGACAAATTCTAGAGGCTTGTGTACTGTGCGATGTCAGTGCACGTTAAAGTACCCTAGGTGGTCAAAATTTCCGGAGCCCTTCTCTACGGCGTCTCGCATAGGCTGAGTCGCGAAACCCCATAAACCGAACAAAACCAGAAAATTGCTATCAACAAAGAGAGATGGAAAAGGTCAATAGCATTTCCTTTTCCTGCAAAGTTAAACATAGAGCGAAACTTGAGCCCTGTGAATCTTGTGTGATGTATAAGATTCCTTTTCTATGTGAAATGGCGTACATAGAACAAACCGCGCGATGTTTGAACATTCGCCTTAGGCAGCGCAAAAATGACCGGTCCTCAGGGGAAAGTCCACCCGTCCGAGAATGCAACAACTGCCGTCCTATCGTTCAGGCGACACGGTTCCAGTGTTTTGATCATTTTCTTCTTCTTAACACCGATTCGTTAATTGACTTTTTTTTGTGCCTTTCTTATCTTTTTGTATTTAAGAGTTCATTCCCTTTTCAATAAACCACTTGTGAAAACAGCGCCACTCCTGTGGTCTTCCTGTGTTTTCGTAACGCCTGCGCCACTTATTCATCATGAACTTAATCAGCGCCGCAGAAAGTCGTTCACTGCTGCTTGATTGCACAAGATAGGCTAACTACTGGTGATACAGAAAAATTAAACACAACGAAAGCACCACGCTTAGGACAGCGTTTAAAAATGGAATCGTTGCTTCATGCTATCTCCAATGACGCGGCGAACAATTAGAAAGCACGACAATGGAGCGAATTCAGATAGTTTGCCATCCCGCTTCGGCCTGCTTGTAGGAGAGAGAGAGAGAAAGGAATTTTAATGAGGGAAAGGTGGAGAGGTCGGCCGGTGGTAACATGGCCCTGGCCTGCTACTCCACACAGGGGAAAGGGAAGAGGAGAAAAGGGAAAGTGCGAATGAAGGCTGATGATGGCATAATACAATGAGTTTCACGGGTGATGTCTACACACACACACACACACACACACACACACACACACACACACACACACACACACACACACACACACACACACACACACACACACACACACGCACACACACACGCACACGCACACGCACACACACACACTGGCTGGCTGGCTGGCTGGCACTCGCATCGCGGTTAGTAGACGCACATAAAACTCATAAAACTGGTGTCTGCAACACAAACACCGACACATGTCATTAACCATGTAGGTTGTGCACAGGCGGTCACAGACGAGTATCCAGGCCTGTTTCACACAAAAAGTTGAGCAGGGCCTTTGTCACACGGCACCAATCAGAACGTCTCGTCCTGGCGCCCAGAAGAGTTTCCTCAGAGAGAGGGCGAGAACCCAGTTGTTTCACGGTCGCCTTCAATGTTCTTCTTTCAGCAGTATAGTTCGGGCACTCACAAAGAAGGTGTCCAATAGTCTCTGGAGTATGGCACTGTGCGCAATTTGGGTTACTTTCGATGCCGATCTTGTGAAGATAGTGTTTGGTGTGGGCAACGCCAAGCCGTAGCCGGTGGAGTAAAGTCCCATGAAGTCGCACCACCATAGATGGCAAATGTAATCGTGAGCCAGCGTCAAGCTTACAGACGCGGTCCTGTTGATGACTCGAATCATGCCAGTGCGACTGCATTGCCGCTTGCATTAAATGCGCCAACAAGGCTCCAATGTCTGATCTAGAAAAGGCTATCTCAATGAAAGCACCATCACTATGTGCCATCCGAGCCTCGGCGTCAGCACGCTCGTTTCCCGCTATGCCGCAATGGCTCGGTATCCATTGAAACTTTATGATATGGCCGCGGTGGAAAGCTTCGGCTAACAAAAGCACAATCTGTTGAACCAGCTGCTTCCATGCCCTTGGTTTTACATAAGTTTGTACGACCTGCAATGCCGATCTCGAGTCGCAGAATATAGTCCATTGCTGCGCTGGCTGGTGACCAATATAAAGGACGGCTTCTCGTATGGCTGCCAATTCGGTTGCCGTAGAGGACGTTTTGTGCATGAGCCTGAAACGGTGACATGAGGCATTTCCTGGCACTGTCACCGCTGCAGCTGAAGAAGTGGTCGTCACGGATCCGTCCACGAAAACATGCTGGGTGTCAGTATACATAGATGTAATATATGACAGCGCCAGCTGTTTCAGTCCGACTGTTGGAATGTGCGTCTTCTTTGTTATCCCTGGGATTGGTCCATATAGATGGTTTTGGTACTGCCCAAAGTGGCACCTCCGCAATCTGGTGTGGCGCGTAGTTCGAAGGCACCGCACTGCGCTGCATCCAAAGGGCTCTGGAAAAGGCTGCATCTGGGCGCACCGCACTAATTTTGGTCAGGGGGTGATGACGATGCTTGTAGGCAATCGTCGAGCTAGATTGGATGTTAATAAGTACGTGCCCTTTACCTGAAATCAACTTTAACCCGGGGAATTTCTCCAAGGGGAGTAGTCTTCCAACTTTACCACTAGTTCAGAAGAGCAATGCCAGAAATTTCGGCGTAAAATACGAAAACAACGCAGCTTAGAACACTCAATACACGTTCTTTTGCCGCAGGGGACTTTACTCAGGGATCTGTACCTTTCTTTTCGAAGCTGCGCAAATGGCTGGCGTCCGCTTAGGGGACCCGATCACGCACTTGAGCAGGGCAACTGCATGTTCGTAATTTTTTGAAGACCCTCCTCATCATCGCCTCTTATGCCTTTAGTTCGTCAAAACGACTCAAAAAGACACTACGCATTGGACTTGTTGTGTTCCCTTTTTGCTCCACAGTTCATAGCTTTAACTCAAAGGCTCTCAAATTTCTTCTTTCGATTAGGACCCGACGCAGCCAGAAAACCCGATTCTATCGGCTAAGTGGTGTAGCATGTACACTGCATAACCTCCATCGATTTGATCCTTAACAGAGTACTAAGCGCTCCGTATGAATTACACATTAAGACCCAACGCAGCCAGCAAACCCCGATTCCATTAACTGATGGGTGCTGTCGCACGTACAGAGCGATACCTCCGCTGATTTGGTCGTTAACACGGTACTAAGTGCTCCGTATGAAATACACACTGGCCACCATCAACGCTCTCTACGTTGCCTAAGTACACAGATGAAAAGAGAGCACTTCAAATTTCGGCTGGGCAACTACGTTCTCGCTTCCCTTCCCAGTAGACTCTCGTGGGCACCTCAAAGGAAATCGAAAAAGTTCAGCGCTTAGTGAAAGTATCGGTAGCGGTGCAGTTTTTGTGTGACGCGAACATAGGAATGGCGTCTCCGAGGGGCGTGCGTCTTTCTTTTAATCCCGCTGTTTGTAAATGTCTGAGTGCGGAGTATGGGCGTGTGAGTGCGAGCTCTTGTGCATTTGGCCTTGGATGTTGCGCTTACATGTGGCTGTACTTTGCCATCCCAATTTCATTTCCTCCCCTTTTCGATCGTTTCCCTTCCCCTCGTCTCGAGTGTGGAGTAGAAGGCCAGAGGTTCCGGCCGACATTTCCACTTCCCTCCACACGACAAGTTTCACTCCCTAAACCATCCCAGCTTCAGGGCACTCCCACTTCCAAGCGCGAGAGCGCAATAAACCTCTCGAACGGTAGTCGTAGTTGCAGCATACTAGTCATCTCATCCACCAACCACACTCTCTCGCGCTGCTCAGCCCACGGGTATGCGCGTAAGCTTGGAGGAACAACCCATTATAACCCATAACGGTAAAGAAATAACTGATCATGATCATCATAAAAAAAAATAAGGAGTGTGACGTCACACGCTTAGCCTCCACAGGCCATCCTCCTCTGCGCTGCCGTGTTTCCCTCTTGTGGATTAGGCCCTCCAGAGCTGCTAGACTCGAAGCCAGCTTAGTTCGTCGTGATTGTTAGCGAACGTTCCCGCTCCGGCTGTTCGGGCACTCTGGCGGAATGCGTAGAGAAGTGGCATAGAAGTTCAGCATATTGTTTTGAAGCCTTAGTCGTCTGATTTGCAATTGTGCCTAATTAACGGTACTTTTAGATGCACTGGAGAAACGTGCAGGTAAACTTTTTATCAACGAGTTCATCAAGAGAACTAATACTCCGGACAGCGTTCTTCCGAGCGGTTTTTCCATCCCGGCAAGCAGCATTCCATGGTGGAGTCGATATGACCAAACCGCTCTTCGCGAAACCCACGGACGCAAATGCCTGACGGCCCATCCGGGAGTTCAATAGGATGTGCGGCTCAAATTTCGAGCGCCGGCATGAAGCAGCGCAACGAGCGAAAGCGAATTCCGTTATGAGCGACCGGTGCCTTGTCACGTGAGGCCCGCTTTCCCATGATGCTTTCCATTTTATTTTCATGAATAGAATTTAAAAAACGTCACTTGACGCTGTCTCCTAGTTTTTTTTTTTCTTCATGCGTGTAAGCGTTAGCATTGCGCGCAAGCGTCCGCGGAAGTTATAAACCAAAAACGCAGCGCTTCAAAAAAAAAAAAAAACACACCGACAAATTTCTTGGAATAAAATATCGAGAGCCAATGGCGACTGGAACAAGTGACGGGATCTGCCCGTATTGTAAGCTGAATGATCAGCAGTACTAGCTGTTTCGCGATACAATTGAGAAATAATTACGCAACCCATATTTGGTGAATGGTTATCTGACGACCATGATGAGAGGTTCGTTGGAAAGTACTAAAGAGTTTAATGGTTTTACGTAGTGCCAGTTTCTTGCATCCTGGCCCTGCCTTATTTACGGTGAGGGAAACCCGTGCTTTTCGATTTAATCGCTACTATACTGCATTTTCCCGCTACCTCAAGGTTGATGCATGTGTGCGAAACATTTTCAACTGCATTGGACTGGTTTTGAAAGTGTAGTCTGCCGATTGGGACGTACAGAAGGGTGCACCATGATGTCGACGTTCTAGTCGTCGAGCAAATATGCCAACATTCAGAACAGTTCAGAAGGCACTATTGAGTTGAACTTTGGAGGCTTGTGGCGACGTGTTGTCGCTATGCCCCGCCAAACCTGATTCCTAGAAAACGAAGCTAACGCAGGGCTCAATGCACGCACGGGCATTGTGCCTCGAGTTGGCGTATGTCGGCAGGGCAAACAAAGCAGAGGATGTGTACGGCACACCGTCAACGCTGATCACTACACGGCAATGAGAGAACTAAGCCAACAGTGCTAGCGGTGCGAAAGTAAAAAGCATGCGGTCTACCTCGCCGCCGAGAGTTTTTTAGAGCATGAGATAATTTGCAGGGGCAGCGTAGCACATTCCAGGACGCGTTCTGTTGATGCTGCTATCCACAATTCTGGAATCCGTCTATATTCCTGTTTCATGAAGTGTTCATACGCTTTTTGTCTTTGTTGTTAACGACGCGTTCAGCTACCTTCTCGTGTTGCCGTGCGGCAAAATGAAGCAAGCACTGTAGATTAGTCTAGCGCTTTTGTTGGTCATTACACTCACTTCTACGCTGCAACTTCAACTCGCCAATCATTGCGTTCAAGTAAGCACGCCGCTCCGTCGATTACGATGACACCTGCCTACAACCAAATTAAAAAAAAAATAGAGCAACTTCGCTTTCCTCGTGAGGAGCAGAGTGGCGTATTTTTAAATGATGTTCAATTAGAGGATAGTGGGGCGACAAGCGACAAAAATTTCCATGTCGTCGCAATTATTTTTATCTCAACATACCGAAAAGCACACACTGCCGAAATATTCCACACCATCCTGACATCACGCTCACCAAACGTGAGATGTGTAACTTAGTAGGAAGGTTGTTGATTTTAAAGAAAATTCAAGCCTCAGCATGTCACGTTTTGCCCTAGCGCATGGAGAAATATGAGGCAGTGCGGCGGACACAATGAGACGCCCTTTCAAAACCACTATATTACTCAACCTTCCAATGAATGCATACGAAGTTGGTTCCATAGATATATAGACCATCGATACGAGGTTATTTTAAAGACAGGCAGTGTACTAAGAACCGGGCTCTTTTTTGTTCCGTGGCTAACTACAGACTACACAGTTCTACCGCCGATCACTGCGCGCAGCCTTTCTAGCCGACGATTTCAAATTCCTCGCCTTGGCGGCAATTTTTTTCCCCTCCGGTGTCATAGTTGTTGTTCTTTCGCTCAGCCATGTTGAATGTATGTACGATTTGGTTCGATTCGTAGCGAGCCAGCATGAGGTATTTAATGTAATTGTAGGCAAGGCCAAATGGAGCTTGCTCCAATGTTTGAATACGTTGTAGAAATAGGTGTAAGAGGTGAAATAGGACAGAGTGCAGCGCTTTGGTATGCAAGACTCTTTATACAATTCCTGCTTTTCATATTATCGCCGTTTTTTTTACCCCTCTATGCAAGGTGCTTTTGAGAACAACGAATCGCTTCATGGAACGGGTGCTGCTAGCGTCACTCCATAAAGTTCTTGATGCTTTATGCGGGCTTAACACATCCACTGTTTGCTTTTAGTACACTAAATTACCGCAAGAGCGGAAAACATGGGTAGAGCTTTAGAGGAAGCAGTAAAATTAATGCATTTGTTGTAGTGTCAACACAACAACAAAACGTCGTGCTTTGCCGCACACCTGGCCTGCTGCTAAAATAATTCTATCTTAATTACTCGACAAGTAAAGCTTCTTAAACCGTGAGTAAGTTGATAGCAATAACTAATAGTAATAATTAAACCCATTCGTAAAAGTAGGACGCCAGGCTGGCTGAGCAGCACTGTTTTGAAAAGTGCTGCGTGCAGAATTTTGCGCCTTTCTACCGCTTCCTCGTTCACCAAGGCTCACTTCGCAGTTCTTTTCGGTACTTAGAAAAAACCAATGCAGTCAATTGAAGTCAATCTTAGTGGACATGTTGCCGGTCACACCTCACAAAACTCAAGTTAAGTTTTTCTCATTTAAAAGTTAGAGGCTAACAAACAAAATATCGCGTTTGGCCGCCTGTCGCATTTTGCCCCACTCTCCGCTACGTCATCACCATCATCAGCACCAGCAGTACACTAATAACGTCCACTGAATTTCCATGCTCTCTAACCATACGACATAGCAGCTGCAGCCACGTTATCCCCGTAAAGTGCCTGTTCTCGTTCATCTACTCGACTAACCGCCGCCCCCTGCTGCGCTGGCATTTTCATAGTATCTATTTTATTACTGTGGGACCATCAGTGACCTTACCTTCGCATTACACGATCGGTTTATGCACTTAATAAGCTTAATTTGGGCTAGGATATGAGGAACTCGCGTTCGACTCAAAGTCTGCCCTCTCAGATTATATACGTCAGGTTTATTTCCCAGATATCAATTTATATTTGTTTTCTGATCGCAGGAATTTCCGGATCATAATCAATAGTGGAATCAGTGCGATGCAAGCGAAGGTTTCAGTGGTGGTGGCTTGCCTATAATCGTTTACCACATACCCCTTTAGAGCTGTTTCATGCCAATGGCATAGTGCATGTCTAGGGAACCTGTAGTGAGTTCTAGCATCCCCAGTCTTCCCAGAATAAACTAAAGTGAAAAGCGTCCTTATTACGCTCTAGACGAGGTTCATGGACACTTGTTTTTTTCATTACGAGTGTCCGGAAATGCCATATCTAAGAACCTGTTAGAGGTAAGAATGAAATTACCAGGCGAAGACAGGCGAAGATATTATTACAAGACAGCAACGCCGCTGGCGTTGAACAAGTGTCATGAAACATAGGCTCCCTCGTCGTTCTCTCCGAAAAGACCAAGGAATAGACAGAGAGGGCTTTGTTTCTCTCTCCGCTGAATGCTTTAAAAGGCGAGTTCTGTCGCGCATATTTAGCGACTGTGCAAACAGAATGTTCTTAATGCACTCACACAAAAGGCGGCAATGGAAAAACCGATTAATCCGCTTTCCTTAAACGTCATCGATTCTGGCGAGCTAGGCACGGGGATTCGAAATGCGAGTCTCCCTTGAGACTTTCGTCAGAGCCGCAGATGGAGGAAAATGGAATGGCGAGTCAAGAGAATTTCTTTTCTTTGAACCGACCAGACCGCAGGTGCTTTTAGCCGATAGCGCTGAAGTAACTGAATACGTTTTGTGAAAACGTATTTAAGGACAGGAGGGGTTTTCAGAGGTATATATTTTGTCACTTTACAAACAAGTTGAATAAAGAACATTTCAGCCGCCAAAGTTAAGGGAATCGATTTCAAACGGACTTATTTGACTAGAGGCAGCGGCAGTTCGCAGAAAGCAGCAAACTTCTGGCACTCGGTGATAACTCTGTGAGCTGAACTAAGAAAGAGTCAATGCGTATGTATACACGTGCGTATATGTCGACAATGGTAACTGTGAAGCCGTTAAAGTGCGATGTTGCACAATTCCAAAGTGAAGGGTGTGACTGGTACGGAGGTGCGAACTTTCTGCAGAAGCTCTATTGCTTTCCTATGCAGCTTTATCTATGAGCTTGGCTAGGTGTCAATGAGTAATAGCTCCCTTACTTCATGTAGAGAGCAACCCGAGGCAAGAAATTTTAGAGTTCACTGTTCCCTCATCATTTATTTCCTAAAGGGACGAAACACGAACCGGTTTTTTCCCGCTGTTCTCTTCGAAATTGCTGTAATTTCTTGTGTCATTGACTAGAGTAAAAAAAGACTGTAGTCAACGTAAGCAAAAGGCCGCGCCGAATATATGGAGCATACGAAAATTCGTATTGTGAACACACAGATGTTAGCTGGTTATTTTATGTACAAATATGGAAAACTCAGCCAATATGACGATGTGAACAAAGACTCCCAAGATGCCTGCAAGTATCTGCACTCTTCGACTATTCTTTGTTCCTCAGTTGTAGTTTGCTACTATTATGCGTTCCTAATCTCTCATGGTGTGAATGAACCCTTGGATTAAGAGCAACTCCGACAGCTATGTGCAGCGGGCAAAAATCTTGGTGGGCGAAAAGCTAGAGGCGAAATTAAATTTTATTATTTCACTTGCAATCTTTTGTATTTATTTTTGATCAGTTTGATTTCTGAAACCTTCAAAACCAATTGCACGCGAAGGGAGTGGTTAAATTTATAAGGCAATGTTTAGGTCTGATTTTTTTTTTTAATAGTGCGAAGGTTACGGGCGTATACGAGGGAAAAGATCCTCGCCTACGTAAATTGAGTGCATTTTTCCAAAACCGGTTCAGATGTCTTATTCGGTTTAGTGCACTTGCGAGATAAACTCGAAAAAATTCAGACAACCGCAGTACGTTTTGTATGGTCGCGTTATCGGAAGACCGATTCAGTAACACACATGCTGAAATGTTGCGACCTGAAACTGCTCGAAACACGGCGAGATAAACAATGGTTGAAACTGTTTTTCCAAGTCATCACGAATCAACTAAACATAAACAAAGAAACATATATTCGCCTCTCTCTAAAACACAGTGCGCATTTAAACCACAGTGCCGCAATACGGCCGTACTGAACCCACCTAGCTAATTTTCAAAACTCTTTTTTCCATTCATGTATTAATATATAGAATGGTGTTGCGGAATGCATTGTCACAGCTCAAAATGTCAGAGTTTGAGAGCCTTTTGGAATTGTATTACAGGAAACGGGGGAATTGACAATTAATCATGCTGCTGTTATGATTTCCCTCATCTTTGTTAGTGATTCGCGTGTGCTTTGTTGGTGCTGGTTTTTCTCTTTCTCTCACTGCTTGTCTTGTATTCGTGCTTTTATAATGTTTTTTGTGTATTGTCGGTGCCTGTTCCTCGAAAATTACAAGAAAAACCTCCCCTCTAATGGCCCTCAAGTGAAGGCCACAGTATTCTTAAATAAATAAATAAATACTTGCACAAGTAAAGGGTTTGTGAGAACAGTCTCGAACACCACATACGTTTAAAAAGAAATAACTAAATGCAGTTGGGAAACAGACAGTTATCATGGCGGTCAAATGTTGCTCGCTTCGCCAACAGCAAATTAACAGGGAAATCAAGTATGATGGCTACACAGTTCGAAGTATATGGGAACAAAGATGGTACGAAGCTGCAATTAAGCTATATTTTGTGCTAATGGAAATGAATTTGTCGTTTATGAAAACGAAAAATGCGCATTGAATATCGCAAAAGAAGCGCAGGGAGCTTCACTCATGGGAGATAAACGTCCGCAATTAAAGGCTGCCGTCTCACGGGTAAGGACGCCATGAATAATTCTGTGAATGCCAAATTGCTGTTAAGTTACAGCATCCTCCCCTTCCCCCTTCGTCGCCCCTTCGTGCATATTGAAAGGCAAAAAGTTTGGTTTATGGGGTCTGACGTCCCAAAGCAACTAAGACTATGCGAGACACCGTAGTGGAGGGCTCCGGAAATTTCGACCACCTGGGGTTCTTTAACGTGCACTGACATCGCACAGCACACGGACCTCTAGAATTTCTCCTCCAAAGAAATTCAACCGCCGCAGCCGGGATCGAAGCTGCGTCTTTCGGGTCAGCAGCCGAGCACCATAACCACTGAGCCACCGCGGCGGCAGAAAGGCAAAAAGTGTCATATGTAAAATAACATAAAATGTGATCTTAGCAAATGTTGTGCGGGGTCAATTGCACAGAGTGTGTAAATAAAATGATGACATATACGTAGTTACGGGACCCACATACAGGACATCTTGGCTCATTGCCACAAGGTCCACGCTCCACACCATCAAGGTCCACACCATCACTAAGCAGTGTCGTCGATTTGCTTTAGCGAAAGGCCGCCGCACTCCGCTGCCATTTTCCCGCCTTCCGAACAGAGCCACGACATCTTCCTCTGAGGACCAGTGATCTCCATCCCGCGCGCCCTCGGACGCTCTTCCCGTCACCGATTCGGTCACGAGGATCGTCCGACGTGATCTGGGGGTCCTTGCACCTGTGATTCCCTGCACCTCCACCAAAGATGCTACGTGGCCCAAGGCGAGGACGAAACAAGAAGGACCAGGGCACAGTGCACAGAACGAGAGCACATGGCCTGCACAGAACACAGGGCGCCTGAGCCCAGAAGACGCGCACCACCGAGACACTTCGTTCACCTTCTCTTCAAGATATCAGTTGCAATATCTTGTTGTCAGTACGCAGCGCCTAAGAAATTTTTATGCAGAAAAATGGGTGCTAGTAAAGAAAATAGCTTTTCTAAAAGAACTAGCGTGGCGTAGTAAGCGGCGAAGCACCCCTGACGCCAGCAAGAATGTTGGTTTCGAGCAGTCAAGGAAGGAAGCTGTGGGAAACCTGGCTTGGGAGGAGGGAACCCTTAACGTATCCCGTGTTGGAAATAAATTTTTCAAGTCTCCCTTATTCCCAAATGTTGCTAAATCTGTCGAGGGTGAAGTGCTTTTCAGCCTACGGCCTTAACTATCCAAAAACGCAAGCCGCTCAGACACCCTAATTTCGAGGAAGTTTTTTTAGTGAGTGATTGCCACTGCTGCTGGCGTTGACCGCTTTCACCGAACTGTTATTTTGGCTATTATGACTGGCTGCCACTGCGGCACCAGCAAGCGCTCTTAAAGCAAATGAATGCAGCATCATGATTGGAAGAAACCACGCCAAGTACTGGTGCTCGTCCACACTAAGCTGTGCACCAACTTACTTCACAATGTTTTACTAATCACTGATGAGATTTGCTGCCTTTCACAAGTCGTGGCTTAATTACATCGAACCGGATGATGAATTTAAAAAAAAAAAACAAAACGTCCCGTATTAATGGGTACACCAGCGCTCATTCATATTCCATGAGAGCAAAATGAGGTACTTTCCGGCACCATTGGACTTTCTTACTATATCCTTTATGCTGGCGTCTTTACCTGCTAGGCACATGCATCGTGCGTCAGGGAGGTGAAAGAACCCCCCATAACAAGCGGTGTGCTATAGAAAACTTTCACTCGTGAATCATTATAGGCCGAGAAAGATGGCAATTGGTGGACAATTTGACGTTCTCTGTTTCTTACCCTGGCAGCCCTCGATGTTGGAACCTTTGCAAAAGCTATTGGTGTTAAGTGTAGAGAAAACAAAAGTAATATGTCAGCAGTGGAACAAAGCAAGTGAAGACTAGAGTACAGGTGGTGTAAAAGAATGGTACACTGAACGAGCCATCAAAGAAATCAAAACGTTGCAAGCAAGAACATAAAAAATAGATTAGGATGATAAATAATCAGAGCATGATTGAATGTAAAATAAAGAGAAGAAAATAAACAAATTGCGCCTCTCCCGTAACCGAGAGTAGAGTAAGCATGAAATGTTTACGGGCCTAACACAGGCTCCATTGCTCGGCTTAAGCAGCTGTGACGGTGGCGGCATTGAAATCCAGGACGATGCAGAAGCGTACGCGGACACGACGAGACGCAGGCCTGACAGGAATGTATATGCAGCGCGTTCGAATACTCCGCGAGCGTGTATACATCTGCCTGCCAAAGGGGGAAAGGGCTTGAAGGCCAAGCGGCCGGTCTTTTACATGTGAGTGTGGGACCGCAGCGCCATCCTTGGGGAGGGAGCGAAAGGTTTCCGCCGAAAGCCCTTCTCGCCCTCTTTCTTTAAGCGGCCTTCTCTCAAAGCCCCTAACAGATCACGTATGACAACGAAGTGTATTGTGGCATGTATGTGCTTTTTCCATGCGTTATTAGAAATCGGAAATTACAATTCCGTGCATTAACAAATGCACAGCTCGACTGATATCTTGATAAACATTGAGAAGACACTGGCAGCAGTTATTTTTTATGACTCGTTTGGAGAGCAACCGGCGCTTGTATGCCGGTCCCGTAGGAGGGCTTAGAGAGTCTCGTTGAATCTCGTGAAGTCTCGTACGGTGCCCGGATGTTCTCGTTTCAGAGCCCGGATGAGTGGAATTCAGAGCCCGGATGAGTGGATTTCAGTGCCCGGATGATGGCTCTCGGTCTCAGCGTGACGTCACCACAATGCCGACAACGGGAGCTAAAAGCATTTCATGCTTAATAAAACGGCCAGTTTATTGAGCCGACAAGGTGGCATTAGCCACCGCCACGATTCAACGGGGATGTTAATGATATATACACCGAGTATCTTCGACCGCGGCGGCCGCTGTTGGGACCGTTCGCATTATAACATCAGCCACCGTACCTAATTAGTGACCCCATGGCGTGACAAGGGAACAAACAGAAGCTTTGCAGGGGGTCTTACTGCGAAACGAAGGTAGGGACTGGCACTGAAAACAAAAATAAAACTGTTTGGAAAGCATTCAAAGCCCGTCGACCGCGAAGTGGCGCATTTTGTTATGGAAGGATTACTTTAGGGATTAAGCAAGAAAACCTGGGAATTGCGTAGATGTCAGTTTGCCAGATCAACACAGGTGGATAGTTGAGACAACGATCCCTACGAAAGAAAACGGCGGATCAGCAATACGAGGCGCGCGTAAAACATAGGAAGGACAGGAAAGGCATTGGAAGGGCAGCCTGAAGAGCGCGGAAGAAGCAGTAAACAGAAAGAACCTGCCTAGCCACCCCTAAAACTGCCACTCAACTGTCTCATTACTTCCTTTTTGGATGCTGTAAGAAAAGGGTCCGCATTGTTTTCCCCACCTGTTTGGTGGTAGTATAGGGTAGACACGGAAAATCCCTAGCGTTAATGACTGCTGTTGTTTTTTTTCTGCTCCTTCCCCTTGCTGTCTCCTTTATGTGTTCTCTTAGTTGATCGGTAGTAAAAAAGGCGGCGAAGTTAGTCATATCAATCGGCGCGTTAACATGTCAGGGAAAACCAAACCCGAAAGACAGACACCCGGCTGTACTTTTTTATTGTCGTCGCGCCTTTAGCTGTGGCATTTTATGTGATGGCTTTTTTGGTCCAGAGAAGATTGGCGGAACAAGGAAAGGCCCCTGTTGCCTTGAAGACAGTACACTCTCGAGCAAGGCGTCATAGAAAAGAAGAACAAAACCTGCAAGTGTAGAAGCTTGGGCGATTTGGTGGCTGTTCTTCCGGCACCCGTGTGTAAGTACGTTCCTGAATTCTGCTCTTGTTCGCACCCTGCCGCGGTGGCTCAATGGTTACGGCGCTCGGCTGCTGGCCTGAAAGACGCGGGTTCGATCCCGGCCGCGGCGGCTGAACTTCTTGAAGGCGAAATTCTAGAGGCCCGTGTGCTGTGCGATGTCAGTGCAGGTTAAAGAACTCCAGGTGGTCGAAATTTCCGGAGCCCTTCACTACGGCGTCTCTCATAGCCTCAGTCGCTTTGGGACGTTAAACGCCAACAAGCCGCGAACACGAAGGCCGCCTAACTTGGCACGATTACGCAGAGAGCTTACTTTGAGAGAAGCACATTTCATGAATAATTTGTCTTACGCTCTTTAAAGAGCGCCAGGCTTTGATCAGACAGAAAACCTTCCGCCCTATGATAGTGCAGAGAAGAACAGTTCTCTTTTTGCTTTGGATTGCATATCTAGAATAGTAAATATATATTTTACTGTATCTTTACCGCCCTAATTCACTCTTTCGCATTGACCCCTTATATGCTTAGCGTCCTGCAACCAAGACAGCGCTTTTCTCCATGACTCTAAATGTTTACTTTGTAAAAACTGGCAGCCGCTAGCTTATGTTCTATGGGGCTCTAAACTTTTCCTCTGCAAGATTTACTTGTGTGCATTAAGAAAGAGACGCCAGTTTCCTCCGGGAGCAGGGGCGCAGGTTAGACAACATCGACTCCAGTGTGAATCCGCACAAAAAACAAAAGCATAAGTTTCTCACATTGTCTTGAGGAAAAACCCGAGTGAGATTTTGTACTCGACGACAGATACTTGAAGCTTTCGCACGCGTGATAGGCAGCACATTTTCTTAGTATTCGTTATACTAGGACGACTGAGAAATTGGCTTTGGGGAAACTATTTCCATCAACAAAATGATGATTCTAAACCCTTGAATTAAATACACTTCATGTCAAAAATATTTCATTTCATTCTTTTTTATTTGAAGTCTTATTTTGCTTTGAATATATTTACGATGCCCAGTGCTTATCGGCAGCGCTAAATTTGAAAAAGACATCGACCTTTCCAGATAAAGCACCTAAAACACTGATAACCACCGCAAACGTAGCGGAAAATTCCGCACGTGATGATAACTTTTCCAGAGCGCTCTGATCTCGTCTCACGTAGCGAACAAAGAAACAAGGCAGCCTGCTACCAAGGATAGACAGAGAGCAAATAGAACAAATAACACTTCGTGCTAATATCAGCAGTGGCAAGTTGGCGGACTTACACGTCGTGTGTGTATTTGATGAGTAGCTCTTGCAACGGGGCAGGCACAGCATACCGGCAGCTCCAACATTCAGTGTATGGGTAGGGAGATCATCAGTGAACCAGTCAGTGCACAGGATGTTACTGCGCCTTTTCGTCAGAAGTTTCTGATGGCGATGGAAGAGCAGTAACGTGTTTTCGGAACTCTTCCAGGACAGTTGTCTCTTTTGTGTTGCTTGCGATGTTCGCTTGGACCGTAGTATCCGGCTCAGAGTGTGGTATGCCTCGGTCTTTCTTCAGCGTGGAAGAGCGGAGAGCACTCTGGCATGCTTGGCGCTCATTAAGTTACCACGCGTTTAATCAGAAGCGCAGTTCGATACTATGAAACTTGAACTTACAGAACACTGTTAATATTTTGCTTGCTTGTGCTTTGAAGGAGCTGATGGGCGGCCATACGTGCTCTTGAAACTTCTTGCCGCAGTGACGTGCAGATAGCCCTTTCACATCTCGCGTTGAAGTCGACGCAGGGTGGCGTCTGTAAGCCATTAGGATGAGGCTAGTATATTGTTCAACCCCAAATGGACCTCACTGGATTCGATAACTCTGTCGGATGTCCCAAATGCTGTATTCTCCCGGGCGGATATCCAAGCCGCAAGCAAACAAATAAGTGTGGTCCAGATTGTATGCAGTAAACTGTTTCACCAGTGCCCGTGATAAGTCGGACATTATATTCGGCTACCCTACTGCACGCATGATATTAAACTCAACGCGCCCATTAGCTACCCTTCTTGCCAAGATGAGAACTACAAGCAACTTACTGACGACTCTGGTACGCGAGAATGTTTTAGGAATACTTTCACGAGCTATTTCATCACACTTTATTTGTCTAGGGTAGCTCCATACGGTTTCTGTAAACCAAGTGTCGCGTTGACTGGGCAAATCTTGTGCCTCGTGCAAGACACGTGCAACGAAGAGAGCCATCTGTTACTGCTGATGAGCGTTGCATGAAAGGCAAATATTTATTTGTGCTCTTTTGTATAAGAAGCGAATTTTTTGCATTAAATTGCGCAGAGTAGTCGGAGTTTGCATTGTCTTGCATAGAGTGAGTAATAGACCGAATAGTTATGTCTAATAATCGCCAAATATGTGGCAGGTATAAAGGCAAAATGGAGAAGAACAATTTCTTTACATGCTTACAATTTCGGCATGTTCTCTCCACTCTCATTTTCTAGTATCGAGAGACGGACCTTCACCACGGAATGTGACACCAAATTGCTTGTTTTCGATGCCTTACTGCATCCTCATTCAAATAGCATGTTACGGATTCCTGCTTGATTAACAAAAGAGCTATTAGGAAACAGAACTCCTGTGGAGGCTCGTAGAAGCACACCTTTGTCACACATAGTACTTTATCGCTTCATTCTTTTCAATCTTCCACAAAGGTAAAGAAAATACTGCGCCAAAAGAAATTTTGCCCGCCGCGCAGGTTATTGTCCGCTCGCAATCACACGGAAAGTAAACCTCACAAATAAAATGATACGCTAGAGGCGCGTAGCAGCACGGCGAATTCTTCAGTAAAGCTCTTCCACCCATTGCAACTGACACGAGTCAGATAACATTCGGTGCAAACCATCTTCGCAGCCTGCACGAAATATTCTGCTTCAATATGACACAAACAACTTCTTTGAGGCAATCCTTGAAAGAAAGGCTTATCGCAGAGCAGTGCCATTTTTAACATCGGCAAAGGTCTCTAAAAGACGTTAAAGCATACAGGCAATTCCGCTGCATAGCGGTAGCCATATAAATTCACGAAATGGACGTGCAGTCTCTCACTTAAAACGACCGCGCCTGCCTTTCCTTGTCGGCGCTGACGAAATCGAGCGAGGGCGATGCGATGCCTCGTCCCTGAGGTGGCGGAGTGACGTTGTGGCCGCTAACTGCGTGAGTTCCCATCTCGGAAGTCATCCAGCCGATGCTCCTTTGTAAGATGCGCTGGTTATATGGTTCCACAGCCCGTTTCTCACAAAGCAGCCGATGGTGTTGTCGAAAGGCGCAACAGCTATTGTGGACTACACACAGGAAAGCGCGAAATGTGCCCGTAGCCGTCGTAGCAATTTCAAATTGGCAATTCCCCGAATGTTGGCGTCAGCGAGGACGATCATTTGTCCTTCGTGTAGGTGTCAGCTCCGAGATGGTTTTGGGTCCTTGATGAGGCGCAAGCGTTTTGTAGAAGCTCTTTTCGTGGAGGTGAGGAATTCTGCTGTCTCATAAGATGAAGTTGATCATTGTACCTATAGGCGCTCTAGTTGGTCTATCTTATCTACTTATATTGCGCTAATTACAGACCACAACACAGAGGCGGACACACCAAAAGAGTTGGAAGTCAGCTCCTGTGTCGTGCCGGTCTTTTCGTTGTTTTTGGAGGAGCGCAGAACCGTTCTGGACGTTCAAGAAATCTCGAGTGTTCGTCGTGAGTAACCATTCCATTCCCTGCCAAAACCGCTCTGGCTCCCAAATTTTTTAGGTGACGCTAAAGAACGAATTATACAAAATAAAGTGACTCTGCGCCCTAAACCAGCGCCTGCATGCGATGCTCATAGATCGGTCCCAGCCAAACATGTCCTTCAAACGTGCGGTGGGTTTCGGTGGCGGACTACGGACCTCCTCAAAGTTGTCATTGAGAGATTAGGCATTTTACATGCCTAATCATGACTGATTTACATTTTACATGACTGCACAAACCAGGAAATTCATGGAAGAGTCACAGTGACACCAGGCGTGAATCATTTCGCGCATTCTTCGGCTCTTTTTGTTTTAACACCAACTGTTAATGGCTCCTTTCGCGGTTTATAACGGTACTGTAATTAGGTCAACTCACCGCTGCCAGATCACGTTAATACATACCGATCATGTGACTAATACAAAGCTTATGACTGGTTCTCGGAATCGTGACATCTTCACTGATGTGACCACTCAAGTACCTCTAATTGGTTTTCAGAATTTGTGGTGTTGCCACCAAGGTTATACAAGACAGTGCTCGAGCTATGGAAAGAAAAATGATAGGCATAACGTTAAGAGATCGGAAGCTGGCGGAGTGGGTGAGGGAACAAAGGCGGGTTAATGACATTCTAATCGAAATCGGGAGGAAGAATTGGGCTTGGGTAGGGCATGCAATGCGAAGGCAAAATAACCGCTAGTCTTTAAGGGTAACGGAGTAGATTCCAAGAGGAGGCAAGCGTAGCAGGGGGAGGCACGAAGTTAGGTGGGCGGATGAGATTAAGAAGTTTGCGGGGACATTGTGGCCGCAACTGGCAAAGGACATGGTTAATTGGGGAGGAATGGAAGAAGCCTTTGCCTTGCAGTGGGCGTAGTCATGCCGATGATGATGCCTTCTTTTCATTTCACTTTTGCCAGTGCTGTGGAGTCTTTCTGTAACAAAGAGAGCCAAAAGCACCACTCGCGCAGAAGCTCGGCGCCGGTTCCTTCAAGACGCAGCCCTCGAAGGTGCCGAAGAAGAAGCGCAGTGCCGATGTCAACAAGATCCCGCTGTTCGAGTCGCTCACGTCGAAGCGAAGAGCCGTCGCGCGATCATTCAGCCGTGAGCGCTGCCGAGGCAAACGAGAATCCCGCATAGCGACTAGCCAGCGCGTCACGAAGACGTTCGATCGCCAACTCTGAAAGAAGGCGTTCGGTTGCGAATGCTCCGTGTTCGACTGGCTTTGGTTTCAGAGATATTTCCGCCATTGGCGCAGCGGTAGTTTTTGTAACATTTGAACAACACAAACTTCGTCGCTCAAACGCAGAAACAGCGCACAACAGGTGCGCTGTTAATAACACATGAGCGAATCTCGTACATATGTTAGTTTTTCCTTCTATCCGCCGCGTGGCCTAACAACACGCACAACAAACACACATGATTGATACAATTTCCCATCCTTGTTTACAGCGACACGGGGCGAAACAAAAGTATTAAATATTTCACGAAATTTTAAGTGAATTTTAAAGAAGAAGCCTCATCAAAAATTTTGTCATATATATTTCACGTTTTTTCACATTCCCGCTTTTTTTGCCTACGAACGCAGTGGAAAGAATTCCAACCTGCCTGGTGATTCGACGAGGACAGGAACGCCCACCAACAGGACGCGTCGTTACAGACTTTTCTCTCTCACATCTACACTAACCCTCTGAACAGAGCGTGCGTGTATTCGTGGATAGTGTCAAGAAATAGTGACAGCTAGCAGGCGGAACAAGAGCAACGTACTGCTCACGCAAAGTTTCTATTTTGCTGATTTGTGCCTGAGAACTGTAGCAGAAACTCGGCAGCCCCTGCAGAGCAGCACCGACGACTTTGCTGGATATGGCAGTGGCTCGGCCAGGTTTGCTTTATAGGCGCCGCTGTGAATTGTAAATGAGTTGGCTTCCTCCTCGGCGCTTCCGTTGCAGGGTGGCATGAGCATTTTACGCAGGCCACCAGTTTGCAGGCAGTAGTACAGAGACGTTAAAGGGCCACTGACCAGGGTCCGGACATTTTTGAAAAACAAGCCCACTGCATAGATGAGGCATCGAAGATAACCTCTGCAAAATATTAGAGCCATGCGCGCCCCGAAAAGCTGCGAAAATTCAAATCAAAGCCCGTTCGTTCTTTCCTTCCTTCAAAAACGGGCCCGGCCCACTACTCTGCACCCCGCTGACGTCAAGGGGGGCTACTTTCGCTAAAGGCACTCCATTGGTGCATCGTTCTGACTGACGGGAGAAGGTTGGGCGTAGCCTTTGCGTCGCGTCGTCTGCACAAGGCTTTCCGCAGCGCCTTCTGTTCTGGCTCATGCCTACAAACCCGCATGAAGGAACAAAAAAAAAAAAAACTGCGGAGGGAGCGTGCGGCGACAGCCTTGAACCCTAGCCATAAAAAGTAAAAAAATAGTAAAACTGAGGGAGTTGGTTCGCCCCCCCCCCCCCCCCCCCCCCCCCCCCGCCGTGATCACGTCACGAGACGCTCTGCGTGCGCGCTCCCTTCTCAGTTTCTTTTCTTCTATGCGAGCCCCCCAAAACAAGGTTTTAATTAGTAGTGCAGCAGAGCCTTTCCCTCGCTCGCCCACATGACCGCTCCGCACACACACCCCTTATCTTTCGTGCAACTTGCGTACGCCTTGACTCCAATGAATGACATATGCTTTGGAGCGGAGAAAAGACACAAACACACAGAACACAAACACGCATGGAGAAAAGCAAACGGGCGGTTGCCGGGTCCGCGCTTCGCCGTGTGTTTCGAACACAACCGACTTCCGCCCCTCCGCTCGTGAAACGGTGGGGAGGCCTAAAAGAAAATGAAAAGGTGGCTCGTTAACTGGGAATGACAAACAGATGTATGAAAGGATGCGCTCGCTAACAAGTCTAGGTGGTCGAGCCGATCGCGCCTCTCGATCGTTCAGTGTGCGGAGAAAATGCAAAAACCAAGAAAAGAATTCTATTGAAGGCGGGGCCATGACGTCGCCCTGTGACGCACTCCACAGACACCACGCCTCCGGCTTACACCGGAGAACGAAGGGGTGATTTTGCCTTGCCGAGCCTACTCGACGAGGAGCCGGAGAGAAGAATTTCGAGGAGGGAATGGAAGGAGAGGAGGCTCGCTCAAAGAGAGGTAGAGAGTGTCTGCTGAGCTGGGGTGGTCAGTTGCCCTTTAAGAGTTGAGTTGCCAGTGCTGCACAAGTTCTGTGAAAAAAAAAACGCCTCCACAGTGCGGAAAGAACGTGAAAAACGCCGCGTACTGTGTGCAACGGCTCGCAAGAGTTTGCATCTTATTCTTGGCTTTCGCCTGCTGCTTTCCGTTCAATTCAAGCAAATGACACGCACGCAGGGAAGGAAAAATGTACTTGTAAGCCAGCAAAAAATTCTTTCCTGTGGCAAAATACTGTTTGTTCAATCCATACGGCGCTGCCCTTTGAAAGCTGCCATCTCCAGGGGGACGTATGATTCGAACAAGTTCCCTGGGGACATCTTTGATAGCATGGAAAGCCCCTATGACATATCTGACATTCTCCGGATATGCATTGAGCAAAGTTGGCAATTCTTTCTGAAAACTAGGCGGCGCACGCTGCAGTTACGCCCACTTGCCGGGTGTATAACGGCCTGCGCACACTCTGTTTGTTATCGGCTTTCTTTGGAACGCGTACCTTGCTTCCTTCTGGTTCGGAAAAGCAATAGCGACAGGAGCTGTCTTTTGTTCACATGTGTGCCAAGGTGCGCATTAGTATACAGGCCGTGGTAGCGGTTGCTCACATGCGTCGCAACGACGCCTGACAGCGCGCGCTTTCGACTCGAGATCCGCCCAGTCCAGACCCACGCCCTTTATTTCTTTGCAATTTTCTCGCTCGATCCATGCTACCATGCGCGCAGCTGCGCTAGAAAAGGCGCCTGGTGGCTGTTATGAATATGTTTTGCTTTCTTTGAGCGCGCATAACAATCAGCCCTCCTAGTGCGCTTAACAAGGCGAACTTCTGGTTTAAAGTTTACGTACCCACAGGCGTTTTAAGTTAAGGCAAACCAGAAAAACAACCTCGGCCATGGCGGTAGCATTTCGATGGAGGCGAAATGCTAGAGGCCCCTGTACTATTCAATATCAGTGCACGTTAAGGAATTCCAAGGAATTGAAATTACAAAGAGCCCTCTACTACGGCACCTCTCGTGACGTTAAACCTAACAAAACCATAAACATGAAAAACAAAGACATTGAAACTACACCGCGACTAAAACGATGGTAGGATGACGTTCAAAATAGAGTCGCTCGTAGACACCCAAACAATCAAAAACTATCTTTAGCGCATTTTTCTTCTTCATCTTGCGGAACACGGAAGCCACGAAAAAGCTGAATCCCCGCGCATCCACGGAGCCCAGAACCACATTGAGAAGCCCGCTTTCCAGGCCGAGGAGAGACTAAACAACATGGTCAGGTCGACGAAAGACAACACTAACAGCCAGAATACCTTCAGGTTTGTAATTGAGAATTCCCTCCGCGACTGCCTGCAGTCTATTGCCGGCATCTGTCATATGAAGCCTCCGAAAAAAAAGAATAAACACGCAGAGAAGTACAGAGCGCAGAGAATTACTCGATCTCTTATGCTCATCTAACCGCGAAATTCGGGGTTTTACTGGCTCAACTCTTGCCAAAATTTCTGTGGACACTAATACATATTTCTTTTTTTCTAAATTACTCGCTCTGTTCAGCGCTTCATATGTTCGCGCTTTGGCAGCACAAATTCGTCGCAGGAGCTCCCGCTAAAACCCTGACGTGCGCTGACAGGATGTTTGCCCTGCTCACCGAGTTAGATCAGTAGCTATGGCGTTACGCTTTGGCGCTCGATGGTTGCAAGTTCACTCATACGGCTGCTGCATTTTAGTCGAGACCAATTGCACATATGAAAAAAAGAAATGAAGTGCTAATAGGGAAGTAAGCTCTCGTCTCGTATACTTTAAATATACCCAGAAACGTGCAGCCGTCGCAGAGAACCAATTCTTCACAACTCAAGATGCCCTTCGGAGAGGAGCGTAGCCGTGCACAGCTGCAAAGTGGTGGGCCGCCCACTATTAGCTTTATCGTCAAGCGAACCACGTCATTACTTTCATTGTCTGGTTTTAACGCCAGGGCTGGTATACAAGCGTCTTTTGTGTGTACATCATGTCGCCTCTCGACTCAGTGCGATGTAGTGTTGCAAGGAACAACATCGCATAGACATTCCTGTTCAGCAGTTCTTTATCAGCACATTTCCGAAATTTTCCCTCGAAATGTGTAGTTGTGCTGAAAAACCACCCTGACACATAACTCTTCTATATGTGCCAGGAGGCTCTGCTGATTTTGGGGCATCGCACTGCTTGTGAAGAGTTATCGAGAGGGGTAAAACGTACTGACACAAGAGCGTGACAACTGGTAGACTGCAACCCTGGCTGAAGCATTCATGATTTGCTGAACGCTGAAAATAATGCGAGTGGATACCTTCTCAGCGTGAAGCCCAGAGCTCAAATACATCGATGACGCGTGTTCGTATCGAACGTATTTCATTTGTACCTGGTGCAGCAAGCGGATCCCTGTGGCCATTAATTGTAACTACCGATTTCCTTTCAAATCCGTTTGGTCGCTGCCATTGTTAATGCCCACGAATGACGGAGCACGGCGACGTGTTTCACAGGCTTGATGACCGTTATCGCCTGTAATCCTGTCTCGGCAAAGAAAATGGACGTCGTTTGCGATCAACTGGTGCAACGTGATCCGATGGCTCAGCCGTTCTAAATGTGGTGGATGGAGGATGACTAGTGGCTGTCGTTTGCTTCCCCCACTTGCTATTTCTTTCATCGAATTGAAGTCACGGTCAAATGAAATGAAAAATAGAATGGATAGTTACAGCATGCGGCCCCTGAACACCATTTAGCCAAGAGTCACAGACATGTATTTCAAAGCGCTACAGTCAATATGCAGAGCTTAACTACAAAAGCTGTATCCCAAATGAAGTACGCGGTTATTTACTTGCTTACTAATTGACGCCGTAGCAACGAACGTGTGAAGGTTTATATCAACGTTGAGTCTGCCTTCAGTGCCTTCTAATAAAGGGAAAATAAAGGGTAAAAGGAAATTCAAAATATGAAAGCAAAGTGTACGTTCTCGTAGTTGCTGTCGGCCATGCAGAAAACGGGTAAAATACAGTACACACGACATTTTTTCGAACTCATTCGATATGAAGTTGATTGCGAGGAATGTGACTGATGTGTTACACCCAGTACATTCACGAGAAGTAAGCTCGTAAAACTGCACGAACGCCGAGAAACACGAATTTGCGAACGTATACAGGTACATCCAGAACCAATACTGGGACAGAATATAGTGTGAGGTCGCGGAGAACAACCTCTCCCGCTCCACTGAGGTACCAGGGGTGAGAATAGTGAAATGAGTGGGGATAGGGAGAAGGGGAAAATATAGAGATGATAGGGAAAGAGAAGTACAGCCGCCCAAATCTTTAGCTGGCGTGCGTGACGGCCACGTTTTCCGTGCTAGTGCAGCTTATGACGGAGCAAATTTGCGAAAATATCAAATTTAAGCACAGGCTCACAAAGAAGGGGCTTAATATTTAGTTTCCTTAAGTTTGCTTCGTCATAATACGCAGGAGCGCAGAAAGAGGTGCCGTCGCGCACGCCAGCTAACGATTTGGCCGGCTGGACATCAAATGCTAGAGACCACAGCCGAGCGAACAGCCGAGGGAGCGACAATAAATTTAAGCTCGACATACTGGGAGAAAAGTGTTCTACCGAAGTTTATTTTTACAACTCAACTAAACAAAGGCAACAGTGTCGCTGCTCTTTGGTACCGCTATCTTTCACCGCCATTTTTATTACAGAGGAGCTGGCCGTCCGGCGCTAATTACTGCACCTTCATTTTTTGCAGGAAACATATTGCAGCGCGCGATGGGGAAAATAGGGGAGGGGAAAACGTAGGTTGCGAGTGAGGATGTGGCGGTCCTATCCTTACCGTAATTTAATGAACATTTTAGAAACTAATTAGGACAAATTTGACCTTTCAGCGAACAATTTCATGCTTGATGGGCAGAAAATGGTGGCACCCGCTCCCTTCCCTCGTCAACGGCCCAACCCACCCACTTGTATTAAATACAGTCATGTTTGATTTATCACCGTGCTGCTAATGGCCGCGATGGCGCCTCCGTCTGGTGCACAGGGGCAACCTGCCACCAACGGCGTGGTCGACTTTCTGCACTCGACGATTAAAGGATCGCGTTGTTTGAAGCGCTTCTCCCTTACAAAAAACGTTTTAGACAGTCTATAGATTGTCTATAGACTTCTGTCTATAAAGTCTATAGACTGTCTATAGAAAAAAGTCTATAGGCACTTTTACACGTTTAGTAGACTCTTGTCTATCGAAAGTCTATTGACTATGAATAGACAAAAAGCAATATCTATAAGAAGTCAATAGAGTCAATAATAAGTCCATACACTGTCTATAGACCAATTTTATAAGGGCTGAAAAGCGCTCGCACTTTTCTTCTCCTCCATCTTTAATCTTTTTGAGGGAGTCAGTTATGATGAATGGGTAAATAGAAGCGTTTAGCAGATGTAAACTACGGAGCACCTAATACATCAAAGTGCGTGACGCGAAAGAGAAACCATTCCGCAATGCCATACATTTCAGTGACTACATTGCGTTCGCCTACACTTGTAGAGTTTAATATTATTAGAGGGAACGCTAGTTGGACCACACTTCACCCACCATGGAGAGGCGCAGGAATGCAGGGAAGACGAGGCTTCTAACTTGTCTTGGCTATTGTTGGCTATAAAACGTGGATTGAGCTGTAAAAATGCCACTATTCTCTAGGCAAAGTTCGCACAAATGCTGTGAAAATTTCTATTCCAGCCTAATACCAAACTCTCACTCGCGTGAAATCGATTGAAGAAGTGAAAAACGCAGTATTGAAATAATTCGATAGGCGCACAGAGGAGAGCTTCGTGGCGCAGCTACCAATTTCGAGGTACAATCCACGTTTTCGATCCAACACTACACAAGCCAAACACGAAAGCTCCCCTTCCCGGAATTCCTGCAGTGGATGAAGTTCTAAGAAACCCCTGCAAATGATGGCGCCAGCTTTCGTCTCGGTAATATATAGAAACTCTATGCCTCCTCTACAGCAGTGCTGGTTCATTTCTCTCACTACATACGTTTTTTTTTTTTTGCTTTCCTGTGTCTTTCCACATTCTGCACCAACAAGCCCAGCTGCAAGTACTTCTCCGGAATGGAGGCTGAGCGTGAAGCGATTTCATCTCAAGCAGATCATCAAAGCTTTGTTTCGTCGGCATGCCGGTGCAATACTGTCCTGGAACGTAGCCCCGAGAGCGCATTCACCCTTGAATACCGCTGATTTCAATTTATTCTTTGCATTTATTGAGCAGCCACCCATACTTATGGCTCGTAATAACTTATGTTACACCGTGAGTTATTTATCTGCATTTTCCTGATATGCATGCAAAACCAGTGCTTGACACACATATAATTTTGCAAAACACAGGCGACTGGTAATCGCATTTCATCGCGAATATTCTACATAAATACGCATGTAATGAACCGGTAAGAACTGAACGACATTGTTTGCTCAAACACACACATGAAAACAAATACTCTTTGGAGCCACACATGACAGCCGTCTTCGGTTTGTTAAGTTTTATTTTCTACAGTGAGCACCACAGATATGCACTTTAGAATGATGAGCACTTAATCTGAAGTCTTAATGACATTCTGACAAACTCGGACCACTATAAAACAGCGTGCTCTCAAACAACATTTGAAAATTTGTTTGATCCCTTTCCGCCTGGAAGCAAATGAGTTTTCTTCTTGCTCTTATTTCACTTCCTCTTCCCTTGAGTTTCCTTCCCCAAGGCTCTCCGGTATTTCTTCAGATAACAGCGTCACTTTTGTTTACAGCAGGTGCAGTATTGTACTAACCATTAAAAGGGCTAGCCCGCAGCTGGACAGGATACGTTACTGCCTATGGGAGCAGTCTACTCCTGAGAATAGTCATTTTCGCTCCAGTTTTAATATGCATTCCTCTAAACCAGGTACTCCACGTTTGGACCCCGGAATAGCTCCGCGGTGGTACCAAGAAGAAGCAGTTGTCCATAAACTGTTGTTTAAAAACAGAAAGAGAAACAGCAATTACAGCAAGGCTGCCTCGGTTCTGGCAGCCTTGACGCCGTAGGCAGCATAAGAGGGTTCTCACACAGCTTTCACCCTCGCCGTTCCGTGACGTTCTACGTCACATCAGCGGTAACTCAGGACGTGGGTGGCGCTGATGAACACTCTCAAGGTTAGGTTATTTTTAAACATAAATACCCCCAAAACCAGAAGAATTGACAGCCGTCGCCGTAGCTCAGCGGTAGAGCACCGGACGCGTAATTCGGAGGTCGTGGGTTCGGATCCCACCGGCGGCATGTGGTTGTTTTTTCTTCTGCTTTTCTAATCAATTAGCTTTAAGCGATAACATATTCAGTAATATTCTAAATCGAACAACAGCACAAAATAAATAAATTAATTAAATATCCCCGCTGTCCCTTGGTTTCTGTGGCTGTTCGCTTCTCTCATACTTCAGAGAGAGATAGACGAACGAGGATGGCTAACAGAGTGCTGTTCGCGTAGGCTACACTGCACTGGGCACATGCTGTTTTATAGGATCAGTATGTCCTTTGGGAGTAGCTGTAGCACCCGTTTTTAATCCGCACATGTTAGAAACAACTGCACCATGTTCGGCATTCCCAAAGTCTTAGGACGTCGTAAAGCCTCGTGTCAAGTCTTTCTAATAATGGCTTTGTTTTCAGCTCCTGCGCAAATTTTATAGGGAACTGACGTAACTTCCAAGCAGTTGCCGCAGCGGCGTCGATGGATAGACTATTGTGACGCAGCTCATAAAGATGTTAACGGTGCCCCTGCATTAAGTCGGGCGTGCATTAAATCGTGCATACAAAGCAGACTGCTCTGATCCCGTGGAAGGAAGAGTGAGCGAGAGGTTATCAGAATTTCGGCCCTCTGCTGTGTCATGTCAATGCACCCTTTCTTTTTACTTTCTTTTTACTTTCTTTTTTTTACTTTGTGTGCGCTCGGTGCGCATGTTGCAGCCAAATTAAAAGGGCGCCGCTTGCCGCTTATGGAGGCCACAGGAAATATGAAGCACTTATAAGCATTTGACGCAGCCGTTGACACAGTTAATTCGTTTCTCTTGTCAGCAAAGCCACACACACACGCGCGCACGCAAATGTTTTGTCTTAGTATTTCTGCAATCTGCAGCGATGGCTTCTAGCGAGATTTATACGCGAAGCCTTTGATATTTTTTTCTTCCTGTGTCCGAACAGATGGAGCGGCTTTAGGCTGAAAGCTCTCAGCAATGCCATCTATTAAGGCGCTATGTGCTTATCGAAGCATTCTTACAGCAATTTGTTATTAAGGCAAGGTTATGAAGGAGGAGGAGAAGAGGAAAAGGAAAGGCAGGGAGGTTGACCGGAAGAATAATCGGTATGCTACCCTACACGGGGGAAAGGAGTGAGGGGATAAAAAAATGAAAGAGAAAAGAGAGTAGCAGAAAATTGAAGTCACTCTAAAGAGACAGTGTTCGTTGAAGTCACAGCCTATCGTGCAGGCCAGAAGTTCGCAAAAAGCGGAGCAGTGCCTTGGAGGCCTTCACCGCCGACGATCGCCGCGGCCAGTGGCCGAGAATCTTCATTTCCGTCAGTGGGCGTGGATCTAGGCGCGCCAGCGCATTGCTGAGAGATTGCCTTTTGGCGCTGTAGGCAGGGCAGTCACAAAGAATGTGGGAATGCAAGGTTACGTAGGTTCAGGAGATACAATCGGTGCTCCGATATTCCGTCAACGGCCGAAAGTTTTGTACCCTGCCGCCCCTACTTCTCGCAAGAATATAATTGGAATCATTTTTCTCAGCTAGCGGTTGATTTTGTAGCTGCTTTTTCCTCTTGTCGTAGCTGAAATCTGCCGCCCACTCAGACACACATAGTCGGACAATTCCTAGCAAGAGATTAGTGGGTGACGGTACCTGAAGTACGCTTAGTGCTTAGAGCACTGAGCTGCTGAACCCCGTGACACGATTTGGACTAGGGCCGCGCCGGCTGCGTTTCGATGGAGGCGAAACCCTAGGCGCATGTGTACAGTTTGATGTCAGTGTACATAAAATAACCACATTTGGCCGAAACTAAGAGCCCATGTCCCTCTGGGACGTAGACACCACGTACATGTATCACGCTATGATGCGGTGCTTGCAGTAAGGACACTGCAGCTGAAACCGAAATGAGAGGTAAACTGCTTTTCCCATTGATGAGATACTAGCGCGTGGAACGACGACGAAAACTTCGTGGTTTAGTGGCTGGCGCTCTCTTATTAGCAGTATGTAAGCGCGCGCTTGTTTATTCTTTCGAAGTGTAATATCTGAAGAGTTTTCTTTTCTATGTGTGTTCCTTAAACTCTGGTTTATTCCAGCGTGCTGAAGAAAGGCGCATTCATATATCTCAGGGAAAGTAGCGCTATGCAGACCTTACACACTCTTCTACACATGCCTTGACTTCAAGTCCTTCCGCAGCTAGCTCAGAGAGTGCTCTAATGAGTATGAGAGTAATAGCCCGCACGAAAGGCGATTCCGAAGCCTGAAAATTCGTAACTCCATTTGGACCTTTGTGAAACCCGTAAGTAAGGTTTTAAGTCTTTTATTTCAACGCTTCCCGAATGAAAGAATGTGGAATATATCGCTCATATGTCACCATTTCGGAAATTGTCAGTGAATTATGGTGGTCTGACCCAGGAAAGGTTACACTTCGAGCGCGAAAGAAATGGTGATATCATTGCTGCTGCGACAACACGCTATCCGATTCAAAGGGCACGCAATCTAAGCGTACGGATTGGGATGGGAGCTTTTTATACCCGTATTGTAAGCCATAGCATGCTAAACACACTTCACAAAAAAAGCAAATGCATGTTCTTCAGTCTTTCTTTTTATTTTCTCTAGTTTACCTACTCCGCGTTTTTTAATGCCCGCAGTCATCACATATGTGCGATTTATCGGCATGCAGGAAATTTTTTAAAAGAATCAAACTTTAAGGCGCAAGCATATGCAAAAAACAAAGAAGAGGCGATGCTACACCTTTAGTCAGCAACTTAAATTGGCAAGTGCAGTGCGTCAATGAGATGCACATTATAAACGCTCATTTGTTTTCTGAACATTCCACACAGCCAATAGGCTCGGTTGAGCGGCAGGCCTTGCAAGAGAACAAAGGTCAGCGGGTGGTGTTGGGCTTGTAACTTAAAGATTTTCATGTAGAGGAGGAACGATGCATCTTCGCATAGCCAAGGACGGACTGCTGTTTTCAAAGAAGAAGCAAGCGTGAAAAAAGCGCATTTTTATGACGCCGTGAGCAATGGAAAGCGAGACTGGCTTGCAGATGAGGCAGTCAGCCGAGATACTTTTTATGGATTTTGTTTTTTCAGCATCAAATGGTATACCGGTGGTTATGAAACACACTCGCGCTCCTGATCTATTAACACATGCGGAAGCTCCTACAATTTGCCACGGAGTAGGATAGACTACGTCACCAGAAAATTTAGGCCAGATTCTCAAGAGAAGGGAAGGGAAAACTTTATTTTCTCTAATGCTTTTTCTTGCGGTTTGGGGGCATCTTCAGAGACGTCTTGGTTCTATCCCCAGGAGCCTTCTCTGTCGAAGTCGTCCGCCTCTAATCAATGCTCGGTGGCCCTCAGTCCAGGGCTCCGCTGGCCACTGCCGCCCGTTGAGCTTGCTGTACCAGACCTTGTTGGTCTTCACAGAGGTCGCTGGACAGCAGAGTCTCCCATTGCTCCGCACTCGGGTTTCGTATTTTGGGTACCACGTCTATGTTTTGGCAGGCCCATGTGATGTGATATAGAGTAGGTTTTTCGTCGCACCAGGGACATTTGCCCGCGTATATCGCAGGGTGCATTTTGTTTAGTATCTGTAGGCTAGAATCTCAGCTATCTGTAGAGCTTGTTTGTAATTGTCTCCAAGTGACAGCTTCCTCTCTGCTGAGAGATTTGTGCGGCGTGGGATATCGCATTCTTCTGCCTCTATAGTTTTGTCGTATGGCCGAGTATTCCCTGGGTGAAAAAAACTTCCGACAAGTGTGGACGTCGTACGAGCACGGTCCACTCAGGACTAAGGAACAAACAATAGCCAAATAAAGGGTGCCAGGAAAGAGCGCCCAAAGTTATTACAGAGCGCATTCACGCATAATAAATCTTGAAGATTCCGACGTTGAAATGCTTCGTTTGCCTTCACCGGTCACATATTCACCTATTCCGAAGCGGAAAGTTAAGATACTACAACACCCGGTAAGAAATGGTTTCTGCGGCTTTCGGCTCTTCACTATGTAGGAACACCCACACTATTCCGAGGGTTTTTGAGACAACAGTGCTTTCGATGTAAAGCGTTTCGGAGCCAGTGGGCAGAGAAACTGCAAGGATGTCAATTATTGAAGCTACCCTGGTGGCTAATAGCAGGATATCAAATGCGAACGACCAAGCTAATACGTGTTCGGTCGGAGGTACCAGACTAATGTTTCACATGTTTGCCAAAGAGCAAAAATAAAAAGACAAGTGCGCCCTTTTTAGAAGGCACATTGCAGAATGCGGACATTAATAACAGTACTTTAAGGATAATGAAATCAACCTTTTTTCCTGTGCTAAGACTCGTTACTGCCAAAAAGGTCGTTTTCTGCACTGTATTCCTCACTCTCTCTCTCAAACGATGGCGTAATATTCTAACAGCACGCTTGCAAAGATATTGATGCATTCGTTTGCACCAATTGCAAGCGTCTCTCTCCGCGCAGCTGCCTCTTTATATGCAGTTGCAGAAAGATGTCCTCTGTTTGACACTTAGTGCCGCGCGGCAACGAACTTTCTGACGCACTTAGCTTCCAAAGCCGCTTTTTTTTTTTTTCGACGCATACGCTCAGAACATGACAGATTTCACTTGACATGTAGCATTTTAGCTTCGATTGTCAGGGACACGTTGTAGACACGTTGCGCATTTTGGATCTCCAGCTTAGGAGCGAGTGCAAATGCCAGCAGGCGAACAGACGACTATTCCGAGAGGTCCCTTATGCGCCTCTTGCAGCTGCGAGACAATAGCGGTTCGCTAGCTTCGCGGCGAATGCCGTCACCTCGTCGAAAGGTTGAGTGTGACCGTACCAAGATTTGCGCGCGCTTCGAGGAAGAATGCAAGAACACTAAGAAAAGCTAGGCGCCAGCCATGCAGATGGTGAACAGACAATACTAAGTGTTATTTTGCGCACAAGGAGGAGGGGGGGGGGGGGGGGGTTAACAAGTGCAAACAAAAGCCAGAACAAAGCGACGCTTTTGCATTGCAAAAAAGATGTAGGCAACTTTGTAGAGCAGAATAGACGTCACATTTTCATCGGCTCCATACCCTGTGCAATAATTATTGTTTAGCAAAAACAAAACATCCTCTGTCGATGGACCTAGTCAGAGAACTTTACATCCAGTGACTGTTCGCATTTAGCTTTTTCATCACTTGTTAAGGTTTCCGAGGCACTTCAGCTTTCGGAGAATTATTTTTCATCGTTCCCTTACGGCTCTCCCTTTTAACACTTCACTATTCCAAGCCCAGGGTTCTTGGACATCAATTTGATTGTGACGCACGGGTGCAATATTGTAAAATGCTGTAATGTAAATGTTGAAGTTAATGGAGCATTCTTCCAAAACATAGCAAGTTTTTCTTTTTAAATTTTGCTCAGAGCTCCCAGTCAATTGTTAAGACTGACGTAGAAAACCAGAGAGGAGCGTTTTTCAGGATAGCAAACACGTCAATAAAAAGAAAATCCAACCCTGCCGTAGAGAGAGCTGCGGATATTTTAAGTCTTGCAATGGAGTGTTACAATATGCAAAATAACTACGCTCATAAAAACTTCCAGTCTAAAAAGGCGCTTCTACAGAGTCTCTGGGTATGAGTATCACTAATTCATGCTATACTCTCAGCAAGCCATGGACTCATCACTACAGGGAGCTTGCACATTAAATTTCAATATCAACAAGTTCTCCACAACCAGCGCTTCCTTTCAGTGTTTGGCGACTCTCGAAGTACGATTTGCGGCGAAAAATATGGCGGAAATGGGCCCAAAAATTCCTGGTCTCTAGTTCTCGGCCAAATGCAGCAGGAAAAATACCAGGACATTGGCTGGACGAAACTTGTTTACTCACTCCCTGCCTTCAAGCTAGTTTGCGGTTTTCAATTCTGGTCTTCCTCACACATCCCATTAGCTGCTGTTAGGCTCTAGAGTACTGCCCCCATCGAAAAATGAAGAAATGAGCAATCATCGACAATTACGCTTGCGGCAACAGCCTTCAAAGCAAAGGCGAGAATTTCAAATGCACAATGTGGGCCACCCACCACATGTTGTTCGAATCGCCATGAGACTAAACGCTATGTAGTTTTTTGTTGTTGCACTGCCGTCACCATGGAACAGTATACAACCTAGCCCAAGTGCAACCCACGGTACAGAGTCTGCATTTATTCCTTGTTAGAGCACCGACAAATCCCAATAGCTAAACGTCGGATCGTCATCTACAAATACGGATATGCTGCCAGGCAGAGCCACTACTATCATGTACCGACATGAAGACATGACATCATTGCAGACTACGCCATTGAAAAGCACAATAAAAAATTTTTGGTGCCGCAACAGACATTTCTGCAGTATTTTAGGACCCGACAACGAAATATTTGTCTAAACAATATTATTTCTTGCATTAGAGTGCAGTTTGCTGCAGTAACGACAGTAAAGCGCCTTCTGGTCACCCAGGTGGTCGACATGCTCGGCCTGTAAATTATGGTCGAATAAAGGTCTGCTTCTACTACTACTACTAATAATTCTGTCGTTACAACGGACAGCTTCGCAAAACACCGCGAGCGGCCAGGGTCTGCCCGCCGCAAAATTCAACCCGCCGGACTGGTGTCAAATCCTCAATGCCCGAACACGCTTGCCCGGGCAGCCATCCAAGAAACTTGAAGGAACGCAGCCAAGCAAAACGGCGTCGGCTGCAAGCGTTCTCTCAAAGGTCGACATGGCAGCTGCGACGCGTCTCCGCACAAGACCGCTGCCGCGGCTGCCCGTTGACGACATCAAGATCGTCTTCCGCCCTACCGCAGGTGTCAGTCTGGCCCAATACAACGAGGGAGAGTTGCGGACGACTGTCCTCGCTAACAGCGGACTGCAGGCTGCTGTTGCCGAGGAGGGCCTCATGCGCACCAACCTGACCAAGAGCAACTTCACAGTGTTCACTTGTTGCTCAGACCGATTTGCCAACTGCGCCAAAATCAGGCACCTGACGCTACGCGGCAACAAACTGGCGTTCCACGCATACATAGCTCCACCGGACAGGGCACGACCAGGAATCATCTACCGTGCCTGAAGCGGTGAGTCGCCGCAGGGATTGCTCAGAGAATAGGGGTTATTCAAAATTCCGCAAGTGCGCTTTCCCACTTAACTATGTTGCCAAGAGCAAGATGGCCGGCTTCGCTATAAAGCAACAACGTGGGCTACAAGACAGGCGCTTAAGGTGTGGATAGAATGCAAGAAACGTATTTTGGAAGATTCAAACAAAAAACTGCTCTTTCCTGCTTTGTTTCAGCTGGAAACGCATGGTCAGCCATCTTGTTTTGGGCAACATTGTTATGCGGTAAAGCGCACTTGCGGAATTTTCAATATCCTCTATTATGCCGGGCGAATCCCCCTTTTCAATTGTCCAGGCCAGGGACATGGGGCGCACCTCGCGCTCAGTGCTCATCCACTTCATAGCCGAGGAGTTCCCGCCGTCAGTGAAAATGTTTGGCGTTCTCTACGCATTCTTCCCTTTCCACCCGAAAGTGGAGGCTTGCCTAAACTGCATACAAGTCGGCCACAGACGCCATTTGTGCTTCCTGCCGAATCGCCTCGCCTGCCGTGGCTGTGGACAGAAACACTCGGCGGACCGCCCCTGCACTCCAACGTGCGTGGACTGTGGGGGCGCCCACATGACGGGCGACAGGGCCTGCAAGGAACGCTTCCAGCATCGCAATAGTCGTCCCTACTGTCCGCGACAGAGACAACAGCAGCAGGAGTTAAAGCTCGAGAAAGAGTGCTTTCTAAGAATCGAAGACGGCCGCCCTGGCAGCAGAAGCAAAAGACCTGGATGAATCGGATCCCAGAGCCGGGACGCCGGCACCCAGCCCCAAAAGATGAGCTCCGCAGAGCAAGAGCTTCCTGCTCCACTAGAACACGCTCTGGATGTAGAGAAAATTCAAAAATTCAAGAAACTATCGAACGTCTAACTACAGAAAATCAAGAATTAAAACAACAGCTGGCTCTGGTGCTGGAACGTTTAAATACACTCACAGCAACAACCCCTAAATCTTTTCTCTTCCTACCTGTCGCCCTTCCTTCCACCTTGGAATCTGATCTGTCCCTATCTATCTCCCATCTCCACCTCGTAATCTCATATTGTAGACCAATCAGAAAGCGATCCCATAAAATCCTCCCCCAACCCCAGGAAAAATAAAAAGACGCAACAGTCAGAATCATTAGACGAGGACCCCAAATGAGGATTTAAACAAATTCGAAAAGAGCACAGGGGGCTCAGACAAAAGGTTGACTTAGGCTTTACTCAATCGCAGAACGCTTTACCAAGATTGAGAATATTCTCGACATGCTAGTTCCTCGGCTCTCTCCTTTGGACGCCCTGCCACAATCCGCCATCAAACGGTGTAGTGGGGCGCAGATCCCAAAGCTTGTCGGCAGGTCGGTTTAGCAAGTATATATACCTGAAGACATATGAGCGAACCTATAATCGAAAGCCTTAACGGAAACTAACAGCTATCCAGTCTTTAGTTTCTAAACGTTCTCTTATTATCATTAAACTTGTTGTTTACTACTTCTTTGTGGTCTACTTCCGTCATTGCAGACTCAAATTATAGAAATAATTTCTAAACAATAGAGTCGTGCGCATCAAGCGAAATATGACTTGAACATGAGCAACTGCTGCGACAGTCCAATACGATCGCGTATATTATCGGTCCGCTATGGCGCACGTGAAAATAAGTCGCTACGCTTGTGGTGTTTAAAAGAATTCTTGGGGGCTGAGAATTCATTGTTTACGTGTCAAACATCAAATGTTAACAACGATGGATGCCATAGCGCAGGGCTCCGGATTAATTTGTACCACCTGGTGTTTCTTAACATGCGCTAACATGTAAGTACTCGATCCCTTTCGTATTTCGCATTCTTCAAATTGCGGCCACCGTGGCCGGGTTCAAGCGCCTGTCCTCATGCTGAGAGAAGGGCGCTAGAGGCACCACAGAACCCCGGCGGGTGCAGCAAAAAGAAGACCAATACAGAAAACAAAAACAACTCTCTGGTCAGAAACGATTACGCGAGTCTAAGATTAAGAAAACTTTGAATATTTTCTGGTTCGCCGGTGTCTCGGACATGTTGTAATGCTTCACTGAGTGTTCAACCTAAATTAGCTGCTGTGCCAAAGTTGAAGCCAGAAGCATCCGCACAAGTCCGAAGGCAGCGGAAGTATTTCCCTTCTTAGGAAGTGTCACAACGACATGGATTCTGCAGCGTCGATCAGGGCTTAAAATCGCGTTTTATACTGAAAACGTTCTACTCCGCGTACTCTCTCCCTCGGCCAACCACGTCTGTGTTTTCTTTGCATTTATTTATGCGTAACAACAAGCCCCCTTCCTTGAGAAACTCAAGACATTAAGAATAAAATAAGTACAAGATGTAGCATTGATTCCGACGTGTCTCGGCCGCACGCTTCTTGCATTTTCCTCTCACAGAGTTTTGCGCAGCCAGCCGGTGCTTGTGCATCAGGCTGTTCCACGCTGCGTCGCACGGTGAGGCGCAATATGAGAGCGAGACGCCGTTCCTCCGGCGCGGCCGCGTAGCTGCGCAGCCACCTTTTCGCCCGCTCGCACTAGTGCTCGCAGCTTGCAGCTGCGCTGGCTTCCTTTCTGTATTTCTTATTTCTCGAGTCAGCGGAAGCTTGGCTAAAATATTTATAAGCAGCGCTCTGTCAAAGCGGCGGCGCTGCAGTAGTGCTGGAGTCAGTCCCAGCAGCATGGCATTTGGAATCGTACGTTTCCTAGCGAGTTTCGAAAACTCCAGCGTTCTGTGCGCTGCGTAGAATATCGTTGTTTTGCTTTTTTTTTATTTTGAGGAATAAAAGATGCAGTAACTGTCTTATTGCTCGGTGGAGACTTGGAAACTTCCACAGCACCGTAAGGAAGGGATAAAGTTGGGAGTGAAAGAAGAAAGAGAGAAAGAGGTTCCGTATTTAAGGGACGCGAAATAATTTCCACCACCTGGACGCATTTGATCTACACGGGCGCGTTTTGCATTTCGCCTCCATCGGAACGGCCGCCATGGCCGGGTATTCCAGCTGGGTAGCCGAGCACGCTAAGCTTTGAGCCAGCGCGGAAGGTGATATCTTTACCCTACATCAGCTCTGCACTGATTCCCAAGGGACTGCGTTCGCACAATAAAGAAGGCGCTCAACAAGTAAATGGGCAGGTGCTGCATCCTACAATTGGAAAGGAGTGCTATCTTCCGATACTGAGTTCGGCTTTGGGAAACAGTGAGGCGGAGCATACAGTGAGCGAAACCACGCATTGATCCCGTCTCGACAGACTTTCTGAGGACAGAACTATCGTTGTACTCCCGTGTCGTACGTTCGGATAGCATGAAGCTGAAACGCTTCCTTTGAAGACGGATCTTTCGACGTGCCCCATAACTACAAAGCACAGATCTCACTGAGTGCGCTGGAGGCGCATATACTTGGGGCACACAAAAGTTAAAATTGCAGGCTCAGCAGCAGTAGCAGTGCATAGCATTCATTATTACATGCGCAAAAAAAAAAAACACTCGCGTTGGTATTGGCTATTCTCCATAACGCAAAGATCTTTAGTGTTCGATGACACCGCACACGTGCGTGGCACTGTCTTTGTCCGCCTTTTAGGCCCGGCAGACGATGACATTTATAGCATTCGTACTCTTGGAGTTTCGCTCTGCTTGCAAAACACCTTTTCCTCCTGGCTTCACCCCATCGTGGTTGCCTCATCGTCCTTGTTTCAACTAGACTTTTACATCAGTCCTTCACGTCTCCTTTGCGGCTGCGGTGTCTAGAGTCTGTTGCCGACCTCTTGGGGCAGTGTTGGCTATGTGTAGATCACTTATACTGCTCGCTACTGTCGTTCCTGTTTCGTACACTTCTCCCGACACCAACCCATTGTTTGGTGAAATCCTTGCTCTTTCAGCGCGTTTCTCAAGGAGGAAATGATCCTCATTTCACTAAGGGAGCTGGAGAGAAGGTGAAAGCGGGGGCATTCAACCGAGGCTCCTTTGGAAGAACATGTCGCAGCAGTAAGAGCAAGAAAGGTTACAGGAGGCGAACAAAAACTGAGCGGATTTTAGAGACGCCGGTGAAAGCGACGTCTGAACAGACCAATGAGAAAACATTTAGAGAGTACTGCAGTATGCTTCACCAATAAGTGACGGAATAACATTTATTTCAAGGCTATGGAGGCCAGTAACGCTGGTCACCGAGACTGCACTGACCCGCTCACATACCGTCATCAGTCGTTTAGGCGACTGCGCAGTTCCACAGCATGATTGAGGGGACGCTTTCTTCACATGACTACCTATTATCAGGTGAAAACAGAACTAAGCACCACATGGTGGTAACTTAGCTTGATGATGGCTTAGCTTTTTAGCTTCTTAACGCATTCACATCGTCGACCAGGAAGATCTCCCTGCTGGCTGCTAAAGGAAAAGCTAGGGCTAAATAAAAATTCTCAAGCTGAACAATCCGAGCCACATAGCTATATCGCATGTTAGAAGCGTTGGTTGCGCGAAATAAACGCGGATGCAGTGAGGGTACAAACACGACCAAAGGAGCGCTACGCCGCAGTTTATTTCACGCTGGCAACATTTCTGAGGTGTATCACTACGAACTCAGCAAAAAATCTGTGCCTCTGCGCCACAATGCGGAGGCAGCCTATACTGCCCTCCAGACATATGCTGCATTCCATGCTGTTCAGCGACCTCATGAATGTTAAAGTGAACAATGCAGTTATTAATCTGAACCGAGTCCCGCAAAAGAAAAAAATTATTCAAAATTTACTGAAAGAGATTTAGCTGTGAGAAACAACCTTCAGAAAAAGTTCGAGGAGGCATATGACAAAGCGGCAGCTGCACTCTTTTCCCTTTGAATTATTCCTGACAATGCCATGAAATGCAGTTCCTATAGCGCCAGTAGTGCCCTTTGCGCTTAATACTTACTTAGCCTGCGATCAACATGCTGAATCAATAAGGCAGCCTTGGCAATATCTCGCCGGCGTTATAATCGCCATCCATCGCAAGCATCACATGTCCACCGTTCTTGGACGAAAATTTTGAATATTGGAATCTTGGAATATGGGATACGTGCAGCAAAATTTTTAGTTTCATGTTTTTCCATCGCTCGTATCGAGCAGTTAAGACTGCTATACAGAACCAATGGGGAACATTTTTTACGACAGCAAAAAGTCATTAGCAAAGAAAAATAAATGCCTGCCTACGGGAGATCTGCGGATATGTTGCCTGTTATCGTGAAATCTTAAAATATATAAAAAAATGCGTTCATAAACTCCCGTTTAAAAAAAAAAGTCAGTTGGGGTTGAACCCGGCTAAACCTAGTTTACAGAGCATAAGGCGAGCCTCTCGGTCTTCTTCGGTTTCTGTTTCAATCCTAGCATGTTTCCTCGCTCCATCCTTCGCCAACACGCCCAGTCGACGTTCTTGGTCACAAGAATAATCAGATTCAATCAGGTGTCTACAGCCTCGTTTACATGAACCCGACAGCGGCGGGTCGAGTCAGGGGATCGAGTTGAGCAAGGTAAGCCCAACTCGACCACTGCGTGTTTACATGAACTCTATTTCAGCGAGTCGAGACCGGTTCAACTGCAGCGACACCAAGCGTCGAGCTGCGCAGCGGGAGAGGGCAGTGGCAGCCTACAAGATTGCGGCACGGCACCGCTGTCTTGAAGGCGCGACGGCGCAAGCGAAAAACAGGTTCGCATTTATCATCTCCCCTCCCTCTAAGCCGACTCTTCAATTCGATCCGGTTTACGTGCTATCTGCCGTTGGGATCGAGCGAGTCAACCCCCCCCCCCCCCCCCGTGCAGCGGAGTTGACTGTTCGCTCCCTCGTCTACCAGACCCGAATCTGTCATGTTTACGTGAACCGAGTAACCAGTTCTCAACTGAACTCCTCAACTCAACCCCGTCATGTAAACGCCGCTTATGATACACAGCCGAAGCACTGGCTCCAGCGCGCAACTCCACCATGGGTATTTGTGAGTGTCGAGCAACACTTCGCGCTTTTAATTATCTGCTCAGATGAACGACGAGTCACGTGGTTTAGCCCGAGTGCGAGGTGGGCATTGAATCATGTTGTTCAACGCAGTTGGGAAGGTGAGCGAACGCCGTCGGCTCCATGCGCTACAGCTGCGCCGAGGCTCGGCGAGGCGCATGGTATGATGCCACAACTGCACCCCCTCTCCGCCGCTTGAAGGTCATCCTATGCAGCAACATGACCTTGAGCTTTTGTATGCGAGGGGTAAGTAGTACTTGCGCTATAGAATGCTTTTGTCCAAATTTGGTTGGTATGAGCTCAGTGGTTGATTCCAAATATTTCCGTCAATGTTATTCTTCCTTCCCTGAAGCATCTTCTCTGAAAAACTGCAGAATTGTGACTTCTCACTTACTCTGAATGCCTTAAAAGGTGGTAATTGATGAAGACGAGTTATAAAGGAAGATAGATGAAACACAGTGTCATAAAAATAGCGAGCAAATTATCGGCGAATGGTCACTGGGAGAGTAAAGCAGGTATTTTAGTGATCACTGACACCAGCAAGCGAAAATATCTTCATTCGGTGCGATATTCACGTGTCCAGCGCCAGAAGTTGAGATTGTTTTCATTTACTAGACGGCGCCATTTCTGACGAAAAGTTATAATTATAATTGTCCATTCGTCTTCTTATTCTGTGGTTTTAGAGAAATTGAAACATATCATTTTTTTGCGCTGAAAATCTGTTTCTTATTACTTCTTAACCGCAATCTACCTGGTTTACACATAAGCCCCCTGCTCTGTTTGCAAGCCGGTGTTAAGAGTGCGCATCTTCAGGTTGATCGCCATGTGTCCAGACTGTGCTCAGCCATATATATATGGCAGTCAGGGCCTACGTGGTCACTGATCTGGCACGCAATCAACCTATGCACAAGTCCCATCGAATACGCAGTGTAATATTGCTAGCGAAAACCAGTGCATTGAAAGACAGAAGCCAGCATGAAATAACACAACTAACAGTCAACATCAACGCACACCTCGCGCGAATACGAACCGTTTTTTCCTGCAACTCTTTCTTCTTGTTTTTCCTACCATATCTTTATTTTTTTTTAGATGGACCAAAGTCTCATTGTATCTTCAGGCCTGCTGAACGCTGCTGTATGGATTGCTCAGCTTCCTTAGAAACACTGAGTGAAGTGGAGCTTCTAGGGTGCCTTCACGCCCCTGGCAACGCTGTATCCTTGCCGTCTTCGAAATAGAACCGAGTCACCTTGCAGCTGCGTTTCGCGTGCTCCGTGCCATAGGGTTGTCCTTTAGTGTCAGCATGTGCCAGCTCGAACCTCTACGGACATGAAATCGTTTGCGCTTAGGTAACCAAGACGCGGGTTTCAAACGGCTTTCTCCTGGAGCAGAAGCAAGGCCCCAGACTTCAGCCATCTCAACAGTCTATGCTTGAAAAACAGCGTACAAAAAACTAGAGACAAGAGTAAAGTCTTTTGTGCGCTGTTTTTCAACCATGAACCTATACCAACTCGCCCAACTTAACGTTCTACTAAGTCAACAGTCTATGCAGAAGTCATCTTCAAGTGTGCACCGAGTGTTTAGCGAGCAAAACAGAGGACCCTTGCGCTGTGTATTTCTGATGCCTAGCCGCGATACACATTGGACCAGTCGACCTTGAAACGTGGTGCCTTACACGGCAGCAAAATACGTGGTCATTAAGCTGTTAAAAGAGATTTCCTTCTGTGCGAGCATCATAGTTTCCTGAATATAATGACACAAAATGCGTTCTATAGAGGCTGAAATGAACGATTTCCTTGGAGGAAACATTTGATGGTTTATTTTTCCTAGATCAAGCGTCACGGATACAGAGCGTTCCTGCAGTGATCACCCTCTAATAACGGAATCCCAGCTGACAAGGCCGCGAATTGCCTAGAGCACAAAGTTAGGTCACGCCCAGCATCGAGAGCTCCAATAGACAAGCGGTTTCCACAGCAACTTGTGGTAAACCACTTCCCTTCGCTTCTGTAGCCTGTAACCACCATCTCTTATTGCAGGCGGAATCGATCGCGAGAAAAACGTTCGCGTGCTCAGTGAGCTGATCAGCGTTAGAGCAAGCGATGCAGTGATTGATCTGTACTCTTTCCCGAACTGTAGAATGAACTGGAAACCGGTTCGGTGAACTGTCAACCGACGGAATCAGTATGCCGTATCACCTCCATTCTTGAATAGTATCGTTGTGCTCAATTTCCGGCTTTTTCTCCGATAGTATGGGAGCGTGTAGTTATGAGCGCGAGATCCGCAGCCAGAGGGAGTAGAAAGTTCCCTTAGACAGCGTCGTTAGTTTCGCGTGTTGCGAAGCTTACAAGTTCCATCCTATGTACTTGGCGGAAAGGTTTCTTTCTGCCAGAGGATACTGACCGTTCGAAACGGTGGCAAAGTATACGTAGTTTTCAGTATAGGACACTTGTGGAGCAGTTTCCGACATGATCAAAAAAGATTTATACTGCCTTCAACTTAAGGCCATCTCCATAAGAGGAGACAGAAGAAAGACACTGATCGCTGAAGGCTGAGTGCTCGGTAGCTTTTTTGCGATCAGTATTCGCGAGGTAAATGACACCAGCCGGGCTCTAATGGTATGCGGGGTTTAACGCCCCGAAGCGACCCAACACAGCTGGGAGACAGTAGCTAAGTTCTACGATCCCAACAGAAAAAGAGGAATCTTGTTTGTGCTCTGGTCGCGCCACTAAGAAGACTGTATTTTCTAAATTGCCCTTTGTTATAAATACACGCGAAATGGAAAATTTGAGGTACCCGGTGTTTTTATATTCATGGCCAAGTTCACTGAACGGTTTACCTTGGGAAGCAGTTACAGAAAGACGTCAACTCTTCTTTCTTTCCAGAATGAAGATGACCTTCTGAACTTCTGTGCACGCAGCGCATTTATTTACGCTTCCACAAGTTAAGCGCAATCTGGCGTTCTTCCTGAAATGCACCGCAGGCAAATGTCACACAGGCGAGCGCCTCGTGACTGAAAATTTCGGCCATGCATTCTACAGCAATTACACTCAAGCCCTTTTTTTTTGGCTCACAGGCCACAAATTCTTCATTCCATGAAGCGACAAGGCTTAGTCACGACCAGACATATGGAGTTTAGCTCACAAGCGGAACGTCAGGAATAAAGCACGATGTGTTTTTCTCGAACGAAATCTCTATTCTTTGCCGAAATTTGCTCCATGTACGAATATTTGCCCGTTGTAGCAGGTTACAGCCGCGGTTGAAGGAGCTCTACTCGCTCGTTGGCAGAAGCCTACTCTCTCTCTCTCTCTCTCTCTCTCTCTATATATATATATATATATATATATATATATATATATATATTTATATATATATATATATATATATATATATATATATATATATATATATATATATATATATATATATATATATATATATATATATGTATTGTATTCAGTAGGGGTTCCAATGGCCCAGTTTACTAGTTTAGGTACAGTATTACGACAAACGCGACTGTTCTTTTAACGTTTATTTTGCCAACTGTTTCGGGCATGGTATTCCCTTCGTCAGGGCAGAGCAGACGAAGGGAATACCATTCCCGAAACTGTTGGCAAATTAAACGTGAAAAGAACAGACGCATTTGTCGTAATACTGTACCTATATATATATATATATATATATATATATATATATATATATATAACAGAGCATAGCTCCAAACGGTCTGAAATGTGCTAATGCCATGCTGTCATGCACTCCCGTTCAATGATGGCCGTCACAAATAAATAAAAAAAATTCATTTTCTCGGGTTGTCGAGAGTTGATGCAGATATGATATAAATTACAGAGAAGCGTAGCGCTTTCCGTCAATGATCACTGATGCTGAAATCCGCGCTTCCGTATAAGTCAGGTCTTTTGGCTTCTGAACGTGCCCCACCATGGCCCACTTGTGTTCTTCAAGATATGTAGCGAGCATGGTCTATTTACCTGCATTCACAGCATGAGAAGCCCTCACAATCAGGCGCTTCTCTTACTTAAAGAGCGCGCTCGGCCGCTTTCGCTGCTTTGGTGCGTTATGTGTACTGCTCTTGCTCCATATGCCCCGCAGGGACAATAGTTTTGCGACTGTTTTCGCCGCGCCGGTCCCAACGGTCTTCGTAGAGTGGCGACCATGATCGAGCTGACGTCAAATGTTCCAGGTCATTGCGGTGCAGCCGACTTCAGAAATGCAGCGCTGCTTCTTCGCATATGCAGGTATGTATGAGGCGTGACGTGCGTGCACCTAGCGCCCCTGCCTGTGCGCTCTAATACTGGCTCTGTCACGGGTAGCTAGTGGTACACGGTAGCGGTACGCGCTATGGTAACAGTGTCTGCTTAGCGCAGCATTTACCGTGTTACGCTTAATTAAATGCATGGCGATCCCGTTCTCATCACGATGCAGCAATATGTCGGGTAAATCACCGAATATTTCCAGACGAATTGTGGGAAGATCGAATTTCAGTATAGTCTCCTAAAGGAGAAGCTTAAGCGTCATTAATTAACTGTGAATTAGTGTTTAGTCATTATTAAGTAATTATAAATTAATTAGTAATCTGTAATTATTTAGTAATTAGTCATTACGTGTGACGTCACCAGTGCCACAGAGGCAGTCAAAGTGGTGCGGAAAACGCTTTCGCCTCTAAGTACCTTAGACTGTCAAAGTGCCCCCTGAATTTTTTTTATTCAAAAGAATGCTGTACTGCTGCGTCAGCGGCTGTGAAGGTAAACTGTACAAGGCATATGGGGTCCTTATTATTCATCGTAGCTTAATTTTGGCGTAAGAAGAAGGAAGCGAAATACCGAAGAGCGCCTGCGACGACTTAATCATGCTTCCTGCCACTAAAAGAACGGCTTTCTCTCAGCGTTTTAAACACGGTGGTGTACATACCTTGGCGCAAATGTGCTCCCTGCGAGTGCACATACAGGACGACAAACGGCCATCAGCGTAAAGCGTCCCGCTTTTTTCAATGCTGGGCAGCACGATAGGCGCCACTAGCTGCTTTCGCTCTTCTGGGTCCCATAACTACTCGCTCGCTCTTCAGCGGCCTTATTAAGCATTCGCGGCAGAAAAGGAACAGATGGTCGATAATGACGATTTACGACACAGTGCAATAGGCCACCGGTTACAACACCCAGAGCGACAGGCTGCGGCAATAGCCTTGTGGACAAAGGCATTTAGAACGAATGCTACGCAATTAGAGCGCATTTTATTGCTGCTCAGAATCACTATGATGATAAAGTTTGAACATTTCCGCGTAATTTCGTCTTCAGGATAAAGCGTCATGACTGTCTAATTAGCTGTTTCAGGTTCACCGTGTTTTCTAGGCGATGTTTGCCTGAGTTTCAAGATAAAAAAACAAAGCACTGGGCAGTCAGGAGAGAAACAATTCTTAACATAAATTTCATATGCACCAGTTGTAAATGCATTTATTTTGTTTTGAAATACTTCAGCCCCATTAAGTTATAGCAGGAGTGGAGGATAAAATAAAATAAACGAAGTCCCAAGAATACAACAACAAAAATTATGAACAATGAACCGTAGGTAATCGAAAGTACCTTTTCTGGTGCCCTTGACTAAGCGTCCTTCATAGCTTTTGTGCAGCTTTCATACGTTGAAAAACAGACACGTTTGGCAGGCAGTGCCATGAGAAGACTTTCTAATGTGACATATCTTTCGATTAAATCAATCTGAGAGCCACAAAGCCAGCCTCCTGTCACTTTCACTAAATTTGCCATGTGGGATAAATTTTTACTGGACATATTAAAGAAAATATTATTTCTCAGACTCACACGAATTGTAAACAGCAGCAGCATGGCAGCATCGTTTCTGTTGAAAAGTACAGCGTTAAAGAGGCATTTCAAGCACACAATGAACACGTGATAGCGTGACGATGCGAGAGCACGGGAATAAGTCGGGTGGCTGTATCATAGAATGCCGCAGGCATTCGTTCCTTTCAGACATCTACGTGCAGGGAGGCAGGGCACATACAGTTCTTGAGGAGAATAATGCCACGATGCCAATTTAGGCTACGTTTTCTTCAATTTCTAGCTTCTAACTTTTTCAAGAAGTTAAAGGGCTAATCGGCCTCAATGCCTCAATGTTCTACTCTTCTTGGACATAATCAGCCATCAACATCTGCACAGATTTCTTGTTCGTGGACTCCAGGTGTTGTTTTTGGCAGATTTTTACTTTCGATTCTTTTTTCACAAGTGAAAAGATGGAAACATTTCACTGTTTTGACAGGGTCCTGAGAGGTATGGGATGAAAACTGATGCAACGTGCGAAAAGGCGATGCCTCTTTCTTTAAAACTTTCGTCCTTCCAGCTTGGCTCCTAAAAAATGGATTGTAATTTTTCTCCCAAATATTTTACCAAAACATGTCAACGCCACCAAGACGACCGCAAGCTTAACTCGTCTGACAAGAAACACATATATGCAGCACTGTGCTCTAAGAAAAGGGCAAGGACCATAAAATAGTGAGAAGCAAGACCAACCAGCTGTTTCGGTCTAGGTGCTCCTAAGTTAAACAACCATAAGTGATTGTGAGATTGCGAAAGCAAAACTTGCTCCAGTTCTTGGTGGGATGCATTCGTTTTCGATTAGGTGTGCAGTTCGCTAACGGGTCATTGTCCGAACGACACACAATAAAGGACCGCAGAGTAAGGTAGCTCAGATAAGGCTTCTTTTAATGTCGTTTGCAGAAACTTCTTAGAAAGAGCAATGCTTTCTGAGAAACGGTAATGCAGTGCTTGATTCTCCCAGGAATTCGCCGAAGACAATAACAAAGACAAAGGACAGCAACTTGATATTTTCTCTGAAAAATAACTCGCTTTGCAGTTTATACAGGAAAATTTGTTGAAATATCAGGAGCTTTGAGCCTGTAATTGCATTGTCCCCACCGCTTCTGGGAGAAAAATGATAAAGCTCGTAACCCTAAAGCAACTCAGGCATTCTCTTTACTGGGCTGGAAAGTACGTAGAGCACGGCATATGGGAGACTTCTTCGCAGTTCAGTGTTGTGATGCTCAATATTTAATTATACTCGGTCCGCTTGTACGTCGGCACTCTGCCGGTTTAGCCGGAATTCTCAGTCTGTTCAACCGTTGCTTGTTGCTTTGGCACAGCTTTCTCCTTGAGAAAAGGACGAATTTTTAAAGCCTGTTGCGCCAGCGGTCTCAGCTTTATCAATAACCTATTGCCATGTGTCGGCACTCCTTTGTTTGACGCAGAGACCATTGTTCCTTAGCCGCGCACTTCTTAGAGATATTTCGTCAGCTTCTGAGATAAGTCGTTTTTAGTTTTTGTGCCTTCATATATGTTACAGTTCAAAGCTTTCACTTCGGTTGAATTTACGTCCACTTGGCCATAGAGGTATTTTTTTGCATTCGTGCTCGTCCACATGTACTTCGCAGATCTTTTTCCGTGAAAGAGCCTTCGTTCGCCGCCCGTATATCAGTCGGCACTCTATAGTGGCTAAGGCCTTAGATGCCTATGTGCCATTAAACCCAACACAACACAACACAACTATATAGTTTATATATTTATTAGTACCTCAAAGGCCCACTAGGGGCATTATATGAGGGGTGGGCATACATATCATTGCAGAAAAAAATCAGTGATGAATGATTTGAAGTATTCCAGGCCAGGATGGATGAAAGCTTCAGCGGGGAGGTCGTTCCAGTCTCTTGCGGTCTGGGCGAAGAATGATTTTAGGTGCGCAGAAGTAGATGCTCGAGGTGTATGAACAGCTTTCGGATGACTGATGCGAAGTGAAAGGCGGTATGCAGGGGTGATAACAGATTGGCTGAAATGCGAATGATAAAACTTGTGGAAAAGGCGAAGTCTGGCTATTTTTCGACGGGATTCAAGGCTGGGGATGTTAGCTTTTGTTTTCAATGCTGTTACGCTCGTATGATATGAGTAATCAGAATATACGAATCTTACCGCGCGGCTCTGGACGCACTCAAGGGTTTTGGCTAGGTTAATTTGTTGGGGGTCCCAGATTGAGCATGAATATTCAAGTTTAGGACGGACAAGAGTTAAATAGGCGGACAGTTTTACGGAAGCAGGTGCCAAACGCAAGTTACGCTTTAGATAACCAAGAACACGGTTAGCTTCGTTCGTTATGTTCATTATGTGGGTGGTCCAAGAGAAATCCTGTGTAAAGGTAATACCTAAATATTTATATGAAGATGCGTGTGTTATCATGGAACCGCGAAGGGTGTAATTGGGAGTAGGATACGATTGACGACGATGAAATGATACTAGCGTTGTTTTATTAACGTTTAAAGACATCAGCCAGTTTGCGCACCACTCTTCCACAAGTCCTATGTCGTACTGCAGATGGTAAGTGTCTCTGTTACAGGTGATGCTCCGGTAGATGACGCAGTCGTCGGCGAACAAACGAACGGTGGAAGATAGATTACTTGGGAGGTCGTTGATGTAAATTAAAAATAGTAGAGGTCCTAAAACCGTGCCTTGAGGTACGCCGGAGGTAACAGGGAAGATGGAAGATGCATGATTGTTAGCCCATACAAACTGCTGACGGTTAGTAAAAAAATTCCGGAGCCAATCGTATACTAGTGGGTGGAGGTTTAGGCGCGAAAGTTTAAATAAGAGGCGTACATGGGAGACTTTGTCGAAAGCTTTTTCAAAGTCTAAGAAAAGAGCGTCGACGGGTGTGTTCGTGTCCATACTAGAACTGATGTCGTGAGTAAAGAGGGCCAGTTGGGTAGAGCAGGATAGGTTTTTCAGGAATCCGTGTTGAGAAGGGTCAAAAAAGCTGACAGACTGCAAGAAGGTCATGATGTGTGAGTAAATTACGTGCTCCATTAATTTAGAGGGAACGCTAGTGAGGGAAATAGGACGGTAGTTCTTACTAGACGATGGGGGGCCTTTTTTGTGTACTGGGATGATTTTCCCCACTTTCCAGTCGTGGGGTACAATACCGGACTCGAGTGATTGCTGGAAGATACGACAAAGAAGAACAGCTACAACGTTTTTAGTATTCTTGAGAACTTTTGTGTTAATTTCATCTATACCAGCAGATGAGGTTAGTTTTATAGAATCAATCAACGCGATTATTCCGTTAGGGTCTAAAGCCTTGTAAACATTTAAAAAGAAGAACGCAAAGATGGCCATAATTTTGAGAAAACGCATGGGACAAGTTCAACGGAGTCTATACTGATCAGTTTTCTAGTCATTTTATGTTTCGTACTTGTATGGGTTAGATTTAATAGGAATAATTTTTGTCCACTAATGTGTGTAAGATTCAAAGGAAGAGCTTCGGGTACATAACATCATTGCAAATCGGTGGAAAGAGGATTTCTTGAGGCAAAAATGACCAGCAGGATGTCGGACACAAACCGAAGCACAAAGTCGATGTTACAAAAGGAATACAACCGCAGGTTTCATATAACACCCCGTGACGAACCATGTTGAACGCACGAGCATCTGGTTATGAAAAAGTGCTAGCTTTCGTATTTCTAACAATATGGATTTTTTTTTTGTGGAGTGTCGTTTTTGCTTCTTTACTTGGCACTCTTGTAAACTGCGTGGTAAGGTTTTGTCCGACTTATGACAGGGAACAGCACAAAGAAGGACAAAAATGGCGCTTACGCTTAGATGTTTCATATTGGCTGTTCAACTTGGAAGCCAAGCACGGCCCTAAGCCGAAAGGTATTGCGAAAAATAAGCTGGCCTGTTGCCACGCACGCTATCAGCAACAGACAGAAGCGTACGGCCCACCTTAGGTGACAAGCATTATGGAGGCGTTCCGTGTGGCTGCACTGAAAAGGAACATGTGCCTGGCATTTTGTAAGCACACTACTTTCTTGCTTCTTCTTCTTGCTAGACACTACCCCAGACACCCCCGTAATTGACAGTAAGCTCGCGCACCTCCTTCAAGCTCAAGAACGCATAACACACAGATGGAAAACTCAAAAACACAATAGGAAACTAAAACTCAAACTGGCACAGCTTCAGACCCAAATAGAACACCACAGTACCACTCTTTGCAAAGCTAACTGGAATCAGATTTGTGACAATCTCCGCGGCAATCTCTCCACAACCCGTGCCTGGCACCTCTTACGCCACATGCTAGACCCCACGAAATCTAAAACCCAGACACGCCTTAGCATTCGCCGCCTTACTCATAACCACAGGCAGGACACGAACGCCTTCCTCGCGCAGGTGAAAGCAACATATACCACCCCAGCTGACCCTTGCAAGCACCCCGAGTACACGGGTCCACCTCAACCCCAGCTTGACGCCCCTATTACAGAGGCGGAATTTCGGACAGCCCTTTTGAAATTACGCAATACTGCACCCGGGGAAGATCAAATTACCAATGCTGCTATCCGAAACCTTGACGATGCCTCCATATCTCATCTAGTCCCCCACTTTAACGAGTGCTGGAAGTCAGGTACACTCCCTGCCACCTGGAAGCATGGAAAAATCATATTTATTCCTAAACCCCACAAACCCATCAACATAGAGAATATCCGACCAATTTCTCTGACATCTTGTCTCGGCAAGGCATTCAAACACATAATTCTTGCCCGACTAACCACGTACATGGAAGCCAACCACCTTTTTCCGCACAGCATGGTGGGCTTTCGTGCGCATCTATCAGCACAGGATGCCCTACTACAAATTACACATGACGTGCTTGATGACACGATCCCCCACCTCACTAAAGCTATTCTGGCGGTTGACCTCACAAAGGCATTTGACAGGATTCGACACGATGCCATTTTGCGAGAACTACAGGCACTACAGGTAGGCTCAAATACCTACAACTACGTTCGCGCCTTTCTCTCGGGCCGCACTGCCTCCCTGCACATAGCTAAGCTGAGCACACCACCTTATACACTCGGCGAACTTGGAACACCCCAAGGCGTGGTCCTCTCCCCCCTTCTATTTAATATTGCTCTCATCCCCCTAGCTCATAAACTCGCTCTCATCCCACACCTAAGGCATACCTTGTACGCTGATGATATTACGGCATGGACCACTCACGGATCTGATGAAGAAATTGAGGAAACTCTTCAATTAGCAGCTGACACCATCTCCGCTCATGCGTCATCTATTGGGCTCGAATGCTCCCCCTCTAAATCCGCGCTTCTCCTCATAAGACCGAAATCTGCAGCTAATTCGCCCATTCAAATCGCTTTACAAGGAACCCCTATCCCCGTCACCCCCACCCTCCGTATCCTTGGCCTTTACTTGCAGGATTCCGGACGCAACGATCATACCCTTAAAACACTCAAGGCCTCCACGCAATCCGTGTTGCAACTTCTACGCCGCGTATCCTCCCTGCACAAAGGTTTAGACGAAGCGGATAGCATGAAAGTAGTGCATGCGTTTACACTTAGCCGCATTTTATACCCCACCCCATATCTTAAGCTGAACCGCATAGAAACAGAGCGAGTGAACGCCATGATTCGTCTAGCAACCAAGGCAGCCTTAAACCTACCCCGCAGCACTAGCACAGCCAAGCTCCTTGAATTAGGCATGCATAACACCATTCAGGAACTAGTAGACGCGCACCTTCAGACACAGTATCTAAGACTTGCGCGAGCGCAACTGGCAGGCATATCCTTGCTTCCCTTCGCATTAACATTCCAGCTAATCAGACATCCCTTATAGCCATTCCTCGACACATTCATATCCCCCTCGTTGTGAAACCCCTTCCCCGGAACATTCATCCCCAGTACCACATCCCTCGCCGCATGGCTCGCGCTAAGGCCCTACACAAGTATTACGGACAAGCCCAGGACGCCATTTGGGTAGACGCCGCGTGCACAACTCATGAAGCTGTAGCAGTTGGTTACAATCCAGCCCTAGCACAGCCCCTCACACACCGCCTTCCCTCTGGCTGTACGTCTGATGAGGCAGAGGAAACCGCCATCGCCCTAGCCCTTGTACATTCCAATGCAAACTACATCTTTAGCGACTCCAAAACGGCTCTGTTCAACTTCGCGAGAGGCAGGATTCACGCCCCTGCTTGGAAGTTGTTGAACACCCCCTCCAAAAACTTACCACGCAGGGTAGAGCTCCAGTGGGTGCCGGCTCACTCTGGGAATCCAGGAAACGAGGCTGCCGATAAATTGGCCCGAGGTTTGATTTGCCGGGCTCAGGACGGCCTCGGTCCAGGTTTCTCGAGAGAGCGGGCGCACACCTTTGCAGAGCTCACGCAAATGCCCCGCTTGGACCGTCGGACTTACCCTCCTCCACACCCCTCCCTTACCCATTCCCAACAGATCCTCTGGAGACGCCTCCAGACCCGCTCTCTCTCATCCCCTCAGCTGCTATCCCACTACTGTGGCACCTCCCCTGCATGCACCCTGTGCGGCGACCCTCACGCCACACTCTCCCACATCCTTTTCGGCTGCCCTGCTGATCCTCCCCCGCAGGGACAGCCCGCGTTATCAAGTTGGGAGGACTGGGAGGTCGTGCTCTCGTCTCCGGACCCGCCATCGCAGCTTGCTGCGGTGCTTCGGGGTGCCGACGTCATGGACAAACACCGCATGAACGTTACGACGTAGAGTGGGACCGTGCGGTGGTCCAGGGACCCAAGGGGGGTCTAAACACACTTGCCATGATAAAGTTTTTCTCTCTCTCTTCTTCTTGGCTTCGGTAGATGCACCACTCACTCTGATGCTGCAGTTTCGCTTGAACGGTGTTGGCTGAAAGACGCAAAACTGTAGTAGTAGCGGGCGCGATTAGTGCTGCTCAGGTCTTCTGAAGTTCATGTACAAAGATGTTCCATGTTAGAGATGTCAGCTTTAAAGAATTGGCGCGACATACTGAATACTCCCGCCTGTCGACTACAGCTGGCCCTCTACTCAGGAACAGCTTTCTGTGGCTATACAGAGGAAGTTACAAGGCTAGCTCTCACGAGTGAAATACACCGAGGTGTAAGCTGGTGCTGCGCGCTCACAGCTTCCAATGCATAGCCGCAGAAAACTGTTCCCGAGTATAATGTGCCAGCTGCTTCACATTTGTGTGATGGAACCTCGCTCTTTGATGCTTCAAGCAGTGTACACCAAGGTGTTGGGTGCCCATCACCAGTCTGTCTGTCACCGACACGCACAAGATAACGAATTTTCACGTCATCAGCTTCGGTTGCATAGGGGATGCCGAGGTCTTAGTCGGTAAACATTAGTTGCTATCATTGAGTGACGCAAGACAGCACACATAGATCACGGCTAAGCTCAAATTCCAACATCTAGAGGTGCGGACATAAGTAAACAGAACACGCTACTCTGTTATAACTGCAATCACGCCTATCTTACTGGACATGGAGAATTCTAGTTTGCCCATGAGGGAGCGCACTGGCATCCGCTACCAGCCTGCATATGCCACAATTGCCAGCTCCAAATAAAAACGCGCGAAATATATTGGAAGGCAGTACTGTAATGCGTTTATTTTCGCCCCCAACTGTACGTGAAGACCCGATCATAATACGATATTTATGACAACTCTAAAGGCTCCCGCGCTGTAACATCAGTCGATATAAGAACGAGCTTAAGTAGGAGCACTGAAAAGCACCAAAAACGGCAATTTTCAAAGATGAAAAGACACTGTGATTGTAGACATTTGAAGACATTGTATTGTTGATGGAAGGGAGGGAACGCTCTTCGAAGTTCATAAGCTCCAGCTCATTTGTCATGATCTGAAACACTCACACAAAAACGCTAGCATGGTCATCCCCGATTTTTTTTCAGCAGCCCTCACTTTTGGAAACCATGCCTCACACACGCAGGACCGCAACGTGTAGTGGTTAGTTTGGCATGTGTGTGATTTACTTCTCCTGAAGATCGCACACCGTGGTGGCTCTATGGTTACGGCGCTCGGCTGCTGACCCGGAAGATGCAGGTCTCATCTTGGCCGCGGCGACCGCACATCAATAGAGGCGACTAGAGGCCCGTCTACTGAGTGCGGTGGTCAGTGCACGTTAAAGGAGCTCTGAAACTCCTTCAGAAGACAGCTTATCGACTCGTTCAGTCACAACATTGTGTTGTCATGAAAACCTGACCCAAATAATACACCTCTACATGCAGCAGACGACCGACAGTCACACGCGAAAGTTGGCAAGCCCTTCCCGGCGACTTTTGCTTGCTCGCACCCTTCTCAGTCGCTCGCGCTTGCGTATACAAGTTGAGAGGTGGCTATTGGTTAGATTTTTTCAGACGTCAGGCAGCTACCGTGGCCGCCGCAAGTAAGCCGTGTAGGTTCGTGGGTCAGGAAGCTCTGCTCCCGGAGGTGGAGCCGGCGGAGAAGCGCCGACCTTCCAGAGTGCAAAAAGAGACGAGAGGATAGGGAAAAGCGCGAAGACGGTGAAATTCAGATTTTGCCTACAGATATTTTTAATGCGCTTCTACAAAGCGCATTAAAAATATTCTTGCTGGACAATATTCGTGAAGCGGCGTGATTTAACATTCCAGGCATACCGAAACTTAATTGAGCCCCTTTCATAGCCCCTTTGAAGAATTCCAGGTGGCCGAAATTATCCGCAGCCCTCCACTAAGGTGCCTCTTATAGCTGGAGTCACTTTGGGACTTTAAACCCCATAAAAAAAAAGCACCTGATCGATGTAACTTTACACCGAGGATGACGACCTTTTATATGCCGTAATAGCTGAACTCTTGGAGAAGGCCCAAGTGCTTATTTTCTGACATCCTGGAACGCTGTCACATTTCCTGTTCGTGGCTCTTCAGTCTGAATACCTCTAATTGTAGAGCTTGGGACCCCTTCGACCAAGTAGATGGCGAACTGGCTTTTCGGCCAGACCTAAAATAGATTCATTGGACCTTTAGTTTTACAAATAAGGTTACTCGCGTTTTCTAATTGTTTCCTCAAGCCACCACATGAGGAGGCAGATAAGCCGCCTTGCTCGAGGCAGAAACACCGGTTATAAATAATGCCTGCACAAGACCTCATAGGGGTAGGTAAGGGTTAGTGCAGAGAAGGCACCGCTTTCAGCGTACGCTTCATTTATTAGCTTACTTTTTTTTCTGCGACAGTCTGTATCTTGTTGAGCAGGATGGCCTGCGCCAGTTCTGCGGCTGCTCTCATAGGAACACCGACTGCCAACCTTATCAAATCTGGATGGTCAGAAGTTCTTCTCCATTCTGTTCGCATGATTCCATGACGGTTAGCTCTCAGCAAGAATCCCGAATGGTAGTTTGGTTCTTTTTTTATTATTCGGTGCCAAAGAGCTTAAAAGCGCAAAGCCGACTTTTTGCGCCAAGTTTACAAAACAAGTAGATCTGTCGTTTAATAGGGTTTAAGTTTATATTACAATGTTGCGTTATCATCCGTAGGAAATTGGTTTCGAAGAGCCCGTCCTCTTTCTTTAATGCTTATATTACGCGTTACCAATGATACCTATACTGAAACAGCCCTTTCAATTAGCATTATTTCTCAGAAATCCTCAAGTAATCCGAAACATAGATGTGAATTCCGGAAGATAGCCTCTGCATTACTGTTGTAACAAAGTTCAATCTGCTCTAAGTATTTCCGCAGGGGCATAGGGGAACCAAGACACCTAATTTAAGACCAGATGCTTTTCAGAAACGCGTACATGAGGCTATAACAAAATATGTGGCACAGTGACTCATGTTAAGAATTTCGGAAATGAACGCACACGACCTACAGCCTTCCCCCACACGTTTTGATTGAAATTTTGAAAACACCAATGTCCGCGCATTAGAGTACAAAAAGCCGCAATTCCATGTAATGTTCCATTTGTAACGTCCACTGGCAATGTCCTACGTAGCCATCAAAAGTGATTTCTACGCTCTCATATCACGCGCACGCACACAAGAAAAAGCAAATATATTATGGCTAGGACACTAACAGCTTGTTAGTGTCCTAGTGTCCTAACAGCTTGTTAGGACACTAACAGCTTGGCAGGACCGGTCAGTATGACAACTGCCAGATTTGATTATGGGTCCGCAAGTCGCCATCCTCCCCACTATAATGATGGCAAGGCCTTCGCGTGTGTACCAGGATTCCTCTGCTAGAAATTCTATAAAGAAAAGGTCAGTTAAACCACAGTATACACTTTAATAGTCATCAAGTTGTTCATATTTTTTAATGAAAAATGTGTAATTTGTGCAATTCTTTGCTATTGTACTGTCTTCGCACGTATTCAACTGGACAGAAAAGTTTTTGTTCACTGAGCACTGCCATGTGTCCTTCTGCCCTTGAGGATGAACTGCCTTCTTAAACAAGTTCTAATGGTGTCCATGTATGTTAAAAAAACCTCTCCAATAGTGTTCCTGGGAAGACCAACAGAATAGCATTAGAAAAAAAAAATGTCACAGTCTTCTCAGCGAACCCGGAAATAATTGCGCAACGGCGTATTCTAACAGCTGAGGCAGCATAAGAATACGTTTCTTTAGCGTCTGAGCGTCGCGCGGAGGCCGCACCGGTGAAACCTCCAGTTCTTCACATTTCAGTTCCTATTGCTTCGCTTTGTTGCCGCAACCTCAGGTCGAAAATGGCTCAGGACGGTACTTGTCTCCGTCTTCAGCGTGCCTAGTACCAAGAATCCTCGCGGCCTCGGACAGCTGCACAGAGAACCATATATCCAACCCCATATTTGTTGCGGCAATCGAGTTTGCTTTTCAATATGGGGACAATGGCATTTTACTCGGGAAGTGGCAAGAAATAAGGAGCAGGAAGAGAAATAATTTCCTGTGGTACAGGATTTGGTAATACAAGGCAAAGAGCAAAATCTTTCCGAGCAAAATCTTGGACGGGCGCCGGATTTCCGCGGAGTTATGAGTCAGCCTTAGGTAGAATGGTTTGGTTTTGTTTATGGGGTTTAACGTCCCAAAGCGACTGAGGCTATGAGAGACGCCGCAGTGAGGGGCTGCGGAAATTTCGACCACCTGGGGTTCTTTAACGTGCACTGACATCGCACAGTGCACGGGCCTCTGGAATTTGTCCTCCAAATAAACTCAACTGCCGCGGGCGGGATCGAACCCGCGTCTTTCGGGTCAGCAGCCGAGCACCATAACCACTGAGCCACCGCTTCGGATCAGTGGTAGAATTATAAGTAATCTTGCGCTGCACACTTCCGAAGGCTTTCGCCGTAGCCGAAGGATACAACTAGTAACTTTACTGACTGCTGTTATCTGATTCACCGGAGTCCCTTCATCTGCTCTGAGTTCACGGCACGAAGTTGAGTGCATTTGTTTTGCTTGATTATAGAACTCTTTGCTACTGCATGTTTCTGTGTTTCAGTGCAACTGTAGCGCATTTCTCAATTGCTTAAGGGTTGGATTTTTGTGAAATGGCTTTGTGGCCTGGTATTTGCTAAGTTCTTTTATTCCTTGTGACACCAACCACCCGCACATGTCATATAACCCCACCTGCCTTGGCTACCAAAAAGCTGCCGGCAGTGTTGAATGATAGGGAATATTCAAAATTCCGCAAGTGCGGTTTCCTGCATAACAATGCTGCCCAAGAAAAGATGGCTGACCATTTGTTTCCAGCTGAAACAAAGCAAGAAGGAATAGTTTTTGTTTGATTCTTCCAAAATACGTTTCTTACATTCTGTTCACACCCTTCGCCCCTGTCCTGTAGCCCTCGCAGTTTTTTTTTTTTTTTTTTTATGGAGAAGTCGGCCATCTTGTCTTTGGCAACATAGTTATGAGAGAAAGCGTACTTGCGGAATTTTGACTGTCCCCTATTGAAAACTAAGAAAAACACCTTAGTTTTCATCAAACGTATTCTTGCTTAAAGTGAAGCATTTCGTTTATGTTTTCATATGCTTTTCTAACAAGATTCGGTCCGCGTCGTAGCATAAACACAGCGGTTCAAATCGCGTTTTAAGCTAAATATGAAGTGCCGAATAGTGTTTACTTGACACCCGGAACTTCGCAACAGCTAATCATTGTGTATCTTCTTTTTCTTGGATTTTTTTTTTCGTTCGGTGCTCCTATTTGCAATAACTGGCAGGTACAATTTGGACTAGCTGCAAAAAAAGATAGCAGCGCATATTTCGTTTCCTTTTCGTTATTGACAAGCAGCGGTGAGGGGGAATGAACTCTTTACCAGTATAGCCTTTTCGATGAGTGTCGCCGATACTTAAGCAGCTTTAGCTAAGGGGGAAACAAATGGCAAAGAATCAAACTAGCGTACATTTGCTGAACGCTGACTCATAAAACCCCCATTCAACACGTCTTGAGGCGCGCATTACATGTTTATGCAGGTTTTCCGGGGTCGATCTCTCCGATCCCAATAAGAATTTTTTTTTTCATGCAAAATAGTCGGTCTGCATCGGCACGCATAGCTGCCGATCGCTCCAATCCCACTAAGCCTTTTTTTCGTGAAGAAGAATCTGTCCGCTTCGGCACGGAGGGCGGTCATGCTCTAACCGCCCTTTGATGAAATTCTGCGCGTCCTTTTGCAGTAGAGTTCTTTTCGGGCAATTTTTTGTGCTGATGTGCTGCGGTTCGTCTCACTGGTACTCTTTCTCGACGGTTAGTTCATTGAGTTGGCGCAAGGCAGGCCGTTATGGTAAAAGGAGGGGCGTGTAGAGGCTTAGGGACGACTGCTGGTTTTGACGAATAACTTAGACTTTACTCCTTCACTGAGCCGTTTCTTTTTTTCTTAGAATGTTAGACTGCACACTGTTTTTATTCTAACATCCTCATAGTTTATGGTGGTCTTAAAAATCTTCGATTACGCCAGTGGCTTCTTAAAACAAACACCACGCATCTACGGAATTTGAGTAATTCTTTAGATGATTAAACTTTTCGCGGCGAAATTTTGTTCCGCACTTTTGTTGTTGTGGCAGCCCTAACTGCTGAAGCTGCTGACGTCACCTTCTTTTATAAGAATTATAATATAAGAGGAAAATGCTATCATGCAGAAATGCCGGATACAGCGTTTCTGAGGAATTTATTACTTGAACGATCAACGGGTTCATGCACCGCTGCGCGCCATTTGATAGAATTCTGCATGGCATCGCGCTTTTTATGAAAATCACTGTCGAGTGCACGCTGCATTGGGCAAGCAAACTGCGCAATTGAAAAATCGGCCAAGTCAACAGAAAGTTCCTTAGTAGAGCCACCGCTGTAAAACAGAGTCGGACAGATAGTGATGGGCTCTGGTTCCACCCGTCAAGCTGCCGGCACTACTCTGGTTTGCACCACGCAATATTGCTTTGATAAGACCGGGCTGCAAGGAAAAAAAATTTAAAAATGCGTCCGCATTGAAAATCTACTTAATCTCGAACAGCTCCTATGTTTACATTGGCAAGGCTATATATCGTAGCGACACTGGGCGCCCTTCTCTCATGCATTTTTCATATGGGACGCGTAGACAGTCGGTGTGCCGTTATAATGAAGAACGGAGTACGCGCTTGTGCTCTTGTGGACCTCAGCCCCGGATGGAGACGTTGAAACTTGTGCGAGGATTTCGCAGCAAATTTTCAGCACGCGGAAAGTCTCCCGTCATCTCTTTGATTAAAAATATGTCGGCAGCGCCCATATTCGGTGGAGTGATATTCAAATTCAGTTCACAAAATTGGTTGGGGCAGGCACGTAAAGATATGCAAGGAGACGAGTTTCCAGACGAGAAGATTCCGCGCTTCCAGTTCATTTCCTGCGGGGCTCGTATCGATCCGCGCCGATGAATTAGGCACGAAATTCGCGAAAGGACAAGAAGAGAAAAAATAATGATATGGGCCGCATTCCTCACAAGGAATTTATTGCCGATTAGGCGCGTATACACTTTATACGTGGTAATATTCCCGTAAGTTTAAAGTATTTGCTAGCTGAGAAGGATGCGTAAGAGCGCCTGGTGGCATGCAGCAGCTGTCCTAGACACTTGCGCCTCGAAGCTCACGCTCATTGCGTGAATACATGACCAACCTGACGAAATGCCGGTGGCGCAATAAAACAATGTCATCATGGCAAAGCGCCTTGAACCATGCACTTCTACTGCTCAGGATTATTTGCGGAAGCATTAGATGTCTCGTTCCGCTTTAAAAGTAGGCGCCCGTCGGTCCGCCCGTGTCACGAAGAAACCGCTGAGCCGTCCCGGTGGGAGGCGGGTCTGATGGAGACTTGTGCACCACGAGAGGCGTCAATAAAATTAATTTTAAATAAATTCTGCGTAATTACCACCTGCCCACTGTGGCACTGCGTATCATCTTTTTTTCCGAGAGAGAGCCTCCCGAATAACTATCCGAGCAAAAGTGAGCCTTATGCGAGCTCTTGCTGAGAAACTCATTGGTCTCACAAGCCCAGCGGTGGCTATGCTTGAAACAGCCACTTGCCGGTTCCGTGGCGGTGGCGCATCGCTGAACCGCTGCAGCACTGAGCCAGCAGTGTTTTGATGACCTCCCTTAATATATGGTTTTAGAAAAGAGAAGGAAAGAAGGACTACTGGCACGGAAGGAAACCCTAAAGCTGTGGCAATTTACTGTCGAAGTGTAGGTTGAGCGTCGTCCGACCTTTTTTACCTTACTGCGCAGCACACTTTATGATGCAGACGATTGTGAACATCTTTACAATGGCGGGAACTGAAGTTGAGCAGCAAGCTCTGCGGAGAGAGGGTTTAGTCACTACAGACTAGCACTGCGTTGTTTTCAATATACTTTCTCTTCGAACTAAGTCAATCTTTGTCATGGCTTTTACTTCGTCTCTTCATAAAGTATGCGCCTTGAATATCACAATAAATCAAGACCATCTCACACACCTTCCCTTTTGCAAGACTTGACGATTTCAATGTGTGTACTGATTTCTATCCTAAAATTTATTTGGTGTTAACATCAGTCGTGGCCGGAAGCAGCGTGAGCTGGGGAAGCGAATGACCAATCTGGCATGACCGGTCATGACGTGGAGTCACCGCTAGCCCCCGTACAGTGGCTGCGCCTAGTCCGGCCTAGCCAGAGACACCATGTAAAACCATCGCGAAGTAATTTCCCGGGACTACGTTGGCAACGGTAAATATCGTCAGGCATCTCAAACGACTCGTCGTGCTCCGTCGATCATCGGCGTCCGTCCTCCGCCGTGACATGGAAGCGGGCACGTATGTATGCTCCGCAGCATGATCATGCGTAATGCATCATGGTCGTATTCTTGCCGTGGCCAGATTGACGTCATGCCCTGCTGCCTACGGCTCCGGGAGTTGCTACGAAGGGGTGCTGACCCAATGAAGCTAAAACGACATGAAATCTTAATACGGCCCCTGTAGTCTGGATTTTAGGTCGCAGTAGACAAGAAATAAGGACTTACGCTCTACGCTTCAAGGGATTAATACGAGTAAGACTATCCTTCAGGGGACGCAATCATTAGCCAGAACAATTGGTGTTTCCCGAGCTTCAACGGAAAGAGACTAATCGTTTCTCCTGTACGAAACCGTCTCATTGAGGTCAAATATTCCTCTCGAGCGAGCAACAAAGTTGGAATAAAACTGTGCAGCTAAAAAGCCCTGCCCCTGAAAGAAAATGTATTGCTGTTAATGCTAAGGTATTGCTATCGAATGCATTACTAATATTTGCGTAGTCTGTGCCTGTTTTATTGTCATAATATTTCGCGGCAGGCATTGACATACCCAACAATTCTGGACAGAAACATTTTTCAACAGGAAAGGATTTATGATCACAATTTTTTCACATATTGTGCTTCGCCGCGGTGGCAAAGTGGTTACGGCGCTCGGCTGCTGACCCGAAAGATGCGGGTTCGATCCCGGCCGTGGCGGCCGAATTTCGATGAAGGTAAAATTCTAGAGGCCCGTGTACTGTGCGATGTCAGTGCACGTTAAAGGAACCCCAGGTGGTCGAAATTTCCGGAGCCCTTCACTACGGCGTCCCCCATAGCCTGAGTTGCTCTGGAACGTTAAACTCCAATTAACTAAACTAAATTTTCCACATAGTGTGAGACATCACTTTAACAGTCAACATATCCGCAGATCTCCCGTCGGCAGGCAGGCATTTTTTTTTGCCATTATCTTTTTTGCTATCGCCAAAAGCGTTCCTCGTTGGTTGTTATCATGGCAGTCTTAACTTCTTAATGCGAGCGATGGAAGCATGTATGAAAAAATAAATTTTCCTACATATCGTCAGAATGGACCATTACATCCATTATTTCCATACCAGTACCTTACATTACCAGCGTTTGTTTGTGTCTTGAGTGTTTCTTCTTCTCTATGTGTACGTCCCAGCTAAGCAACCAATTCGCCCAAATTCTCGTTTTTCTAAAACAGTACCCTACAGCTTTGCAATATTCAAAACTTTTGTCGTAACATGCTGGACATATAAGCCTCGAATCGTAGCCACACGCGACACACGGGCTTCTTTCGTGCAGAAAACCTGATCGAGGTATGTGCGTAATCACGCACATTGCTAAGGCGCCGGCGCTGTCGTGGTCGCGGCATTGTTCACTGGATGGTCATTGGCACCGTATCAGATCGGTTTTCTTTAATCACCACTGCCGACGACGTAAGGTCGATCACCTTTACGCCCAGAATATTGACACAGCGGGCGGACGACGTTCGGTGAACGCCTACAGCGGAACACACACGGAGGAGATTGCCATTGCTCTGGCTTTCACTAATCCCAAATCGAAGCACATCATCACCGACTCGCGAGGGGCCTGCCGGAATTTTGACCCCGGCTGGGTTCCCCCGCTTGCCTGACGCATACTGCAATCTAGCTGCCGATACGAAGCTCCAATTCTGTCTAACTTGATTTGGGTCCCCGGTCACCAGGATCTCCAAGGAAACGAACACGTCGGTCAGACCGCCCGCACACTCTTTTCCGCGGGCTATCTCCTCGTCATTGGAAGCCTACGCCCCAATCAGACAATCTGGCCCTTACATTCAAACACATCACCGATTACTACAAGGAGGAACACCGGCGCTACCCGACCGTAAGGGAGTGGATCGCGCTGACGAGCGCCTCCTCATCAATATTCTCAGCAGCACTGTACTGTGCCCGGCGGTGCTTAAGCATTTCGACACATCCTTTGATGACCCGTGCCGGTTAGTAGGAAGATGGCTGACACCTTCCACATGGCTTGGGCGTGCCAATCGAACCCATCTATCACCCCTACCCCAACCCCACCAGAGAGGACTGGGAGGCAGCCCTGCTCGGCTGTCAAGAGTTCAAGGCCCAAAAGGCCATGGTTCAACGGACGCGGGTGGCGTTGCTTGCCAATGGGGCCCCGGAATAGGGGCTCCACCTAGTATTGGGAGGGGAAGGGGCCAATGGAGCCCTACCTCAATCACCTCTCTCTAATTATTAAATCGTTGATAGATGTTTTTCACTACCGCCACCAAAGGGGCAGGGACAACGTCTATGCCCTTCACAGCGCCACTTTCTTATAGCTAGCATAAAATCCCATACTTCTAGCAATTAAGGTAAATTGCGTATATTCTTGGCGTGCTATCATGCAGTCGCCCCCAATAAGTTTCGAAAATCCTGGAATAGAAAGTTCCTCTTTCTCATCTGGCAAGCAATCCAATCCCAACAAACATTTCTTCAAGTAGCAGAGCCTTGGCCTTCGCACGGAGACCAGCAGCGCTCTTCTTCATGAGCGAATTTGAGCCATATTATTTTTTATTTTTTCAAATTTGGGTACTCACGCGAACATGCTAAAGGCCACTTTTTCGTAACTATGAAAATTGCCTTAAAATATGGTGACTTAGAGCGCAGTACAGAGAACCATAAAAAATAAATAACGGGATCCAATTTTTTCTGCTAGCGGGACCTAATATTCAGTCCATGAAATATACAGCACCATGCCTCGTCCTGCATTTAGTCTTTTCCCTGACTGAACGCTATCTCCGGGGTGTAAAGGCTGTCGTTATTCGCGAGAGGGCAGAAAAATCGCTTGGTTAATATCACGATTCGCGGCACAGCTACCGAGACCTTGACAATGCACAGAAATCATGCCGCGAGCCAGACAATGTTCTCTCTTTTGGCCTTCTATGCATATACTATTTCGGGCCATCGCTCCCGTTATCGTCGACCTCGAACATGTCAACAAACTCTGTGTCTCCTCCGGCGCTCTCTTCTCAGCGTTCGCTGGCATTGTAAAGACGAACCTATGATCTATATCTAATATGCTATAGTGAACATGCTTCAGTGCTATACGCCATGTGCCCAGCGCCGGCTGCGTCTCCTGTCGTCGCTTTTGCGAAGCAGCGACGGGGATTCTCCCGCTGGCTTGTTGCTGCTGTCCGCTGGCCTTCTGCTCACGCGCCGTTGAGCGTTGGAATAACTCCTAAGGCGCCTGAAACAATAACGCCGTTGAGCGTCGTTCCGTTGGAATAACTCCTAAGGCGCCTGAAACAATGTATGGGAAGCGGAAAATAATACGAATTTGAACACTAAAACGGGTAACCTACGTTACGTCTGCGCTCGCGCGCACGCGCGCGCGCGCACACACACACACACACACACACACACACACACACACACACACACACTCACACACGCACACACACACACACACACACACACACACACACACACGCGCACACACACACACACACACACACACACGCACGCACACACACGCACACACGCGCACACACACACACACACACACACACACACACACTCACACACGCACACACGCACACGCACACGCACACACGCACGCACACACACGCACACAGGCACACACACGCACAAGTTAAAATGGAGAACTCGTCGTGGAGAAAACATAGCCAGGACGCTTGGCGCAACGACCATCGTTGCATCGTCGGTTTTAAAAAATAAGGCCCGTCAATATCTGCTCAATATAACTTCACCGCACGCCACAAGCAGTCTGTAAGTATGCAGAAAGCCCAAAAATAAGCTTTGACGAAACGCAGCTCAGTACAGAAACCCAAAGATCAGAGAATCGAGGTGTTTTCAGTCAAGCACCAACTCGCGCCACAGGCCGTCATTCTAGATCTCGAGTTAGCGGACGAAATGCGCTATTGTCGGGGAGTGCGGTGGTGAAGAGTTGGCCGCCAGCGCCACCACAGCACTGAAAACTGCAGTGCAACTACACGCAGTGCATGACGCGGAACACACAAGGCGCTCTTCTTGCTTTGTTGTCATACAAGTATTGAGCACCGGACGGCGTTTATCGATTTGTAGTCCTGATATGTGACGGAGCACACAAACCTCGAGCAGCGCCAGTAACACGTATCTTCGAAAAAGAGGAAAAAATACTGTTTCCACTGAATCGACACTCGTTTTTTCAAGCTTGAGACCATAATCCCATCGAAGAGAACGTAACTAGACTTCACTCCAATAAAACGAACAGTATTTAGTGCGTTCGACAGCCGCAGTAAGTTGCTACAATCGTTAATTAGGCATATTCAACACAGACGCCTTTTGTGAGCAGGAGCGGTTTCTGTTGGTTCTCGGATTCCGCGCCGGACAGTTCTAGTACCATCCGTCTATGAGAATGAGGTGTGTATATAATAATATATACCTGATGGTTCAGAGAAGCCTGTCACTAATGTTTAAAAATGAGGTTCTTGAGCTAAGAGACGCGTTCTGCGGCATAGTAAGACCAGTGTTGGCGGTCTTCAAAAACGGGGAATCATGTTGGTTAGTAGAGTCGTTAACATAATTGTAATAGTTTACATCTTCGAAAAACGTAGCGCGAAACACAAGACACAGGTAAAGTGAAGACAGGACACGAGCGCTGTGTCTTGTGTTTCGCGCTACGTTTTTCGAAGATGCAATTGCTCCGACTAGCCCAATTTAGCTTACTCGTGTAATAGTTTACTTTTTAACCCTTACCGATAGGCTTCTGATTGCAATCAGAAATTTGTAGCCGAGGTTTAGTGATAGTGATAACACTTTTTAGAACCGCGGAAACGCATTTACCCTCGCTAATGCGGTTCCACAAGTTTCGGTCAGTTATCGCGCTGTTCGAAAACTGTGCGCTGCGGGCAGCGCCAAGCGATGTCCTATGACGCAAAAGGATTTTGTTTACCTCAACGCCCTATCTTTAAAAGCTAGTGGCTTGCTTTCTTGGCGCACCTTGTATATATGTAGTCGTAGCCCCGACTTTCAACTGACGATGCTCTCTATTGTGCGCCTGTTTAAGCGTTAAAGAAGAGCCACCTCCTAGCAATCGGTATCGTTATCGGCAGGCTACGAGGCTAACGATAGCGGTGCTCTTTAACACAAGGAGAAAATAATCAATATCTGTCATCCAAAATAGGGGTGCACTCATTTTGTGAGCGCGCTGGCTACTCACGTAAATGCGGTAAGTTTTCTAAGCCTGGCTGAGAAGGAAGGACGAGTCTGCTGGCTCGCGCCTACAGCCCAATGTGTCGGCGATCGCTTTCGCTCACGCATAGCGAAGTCGATAAACGATCACGTAAAAAGATCTATGGAATCACACACCCGGCTAAGGTTGCACGCCGAACCTGCGAGATAAATAATCCTCTTACGCTCCATTCTATTTCAGCTTCATGCTAAGCCTCTGAGGAAGCCTCTTCTTTCCATTACTGCCATTGTTAGTAAATACCAAATGCTTTTGTTCGGAACTGCACGCGTCATGGCTCCCAATTTTACTGAAGCTTTTGTAGTACGACCACCCTGAGGTAAGAACCACTACGTGCTTAGCTGAAGCAACTAGAACACGTTATAAACGATAGCAGCGGACTTTAGTAAAACTTGTTCTGTATGGGAGGAATTGATTGGATCAGACGTGGCCTCTCATGCACTTAATAGATGTTCCTTAGTAAAGCGCATTTCCGGGAATGTACAGTCGTGGGAGCTGCGTTAGGCAGAATTGGTAAGACGTTGCTGAAACTGTGCGAAGCAAGAGCGGATAAGTGGTGCCGTATTATGCGTCCATAAGGGAAGCAGATTTAAAGACGGTTAGTAGGACGTTCTAACCGCATTATAATACTCTCGGCATTTGGTAGGAAGTGCAGCAACAATTTTTCTCTGTACGTGTACATCAGTATTACGTATTTATAGACAAGTGATGAGACTTAATGCATGAGATCACTTGAAAGCAAAAAGAAAGCGCATACAGAGGGAAAACACAGCAGATAAAGCCTGAACAATATCTTCAGAGCCCGGTCAGTACCTTCAGAGACCGCAAAAAAATACTCAGCAGTAAGCATGACTGATTCAAAAGTTTAAGGAATAAAAAACATCCCCCCCCCCCCAAAAAAAAAAAGAAGAAACGGTCACGATGAAGAGAACCGGGAATATATACTGAACGTGAGTCGTGAAAAAATACTGCAGTGAGCACTTGTTTTAAAATCAGGCAAGTTTTTCCAACCAAAACGGACATAACCAAACGGATGGAAAATTATACTTCGATGCGTCAAAATTATTCTTTCAAAAAGAGGCTTTGCTACATAACGTGGAAGGTATCATTCTTCAGGCCCTATTGAATGGAATTTCCGTACCACTACATATTTCTCACAGTACTTACTCTCTCCCATTTCAAAACCTATGCGAGAAGACCATGACGGATGCGAGAAAAAAGCCAACATTCCCAAAGTTGCAAGGAATGTTTCACGGACGGAATGTTTCACCGAATTTTTCATGGACTGCGAAAGCTGACTGCACCGTAATCTTCAACGGGTTTCCTTACTGCTATAAACAGAGTGCCATGGGGATGCAATGAGTAAATACTCTCTATCCATAGAAGGCCATGGTGGCGGATGTTAAGTCCTTCACAAGGGTAACGAAAAGTTCCTTCGAACTGCATACCGGAAACAAGTCCGGATCCATAATCTCGTACAAGTGGCTGCGTAGGATGGCCCCAGCAGATTTGGACATACCAAGAGACAAAGAGGCCTCCAAGAAAGCACTGGAAGAAGACACAACCTGAGGCCCAGACCAAAGCTGTCAAAAATACTGAGCCGGATCTCTTGAACGTTCTTTTGACTGGAAAAACGCAGAAGGAGGATTTACTCTTTCGCGAGATGGTTTCCCAAAAGGAAGACCGTTAGGGTGGGCTACAAAATAAATAACAAACTAGTTCCCTGCCTCAGGAAATGACATATGGCTACAATTGGGGACGGACCCATTCTTGACGCGAAGTTTGTAAGAACTTACTTCTCTTGACAGTGACATACCATCCGCCACGACGTATTTCAAGTCGGATATAGAGGACTTATTTTATTCGGTTCCCCAAGTGATTTTGTTTGTGGCCGTCAGGTGATTAGCTGTAGAATACGGTGAACTCAGCTCTTGCACAGCAGCTGGCCTCACCATTGAACAGTCTCCAGAACTGTCAGAGTCCGCATTGTGCGTTTTAAGCATGAAATGCTTTTAGC